>NC_054712.1:40996925-41179425 GCF_016097555.1 Gigantopelta aegis | reverse complement strand
GCTTTCAAACAATGCAGTGTGGAAATGGCAATTTTGTTTAGGAGGGGACATTTGTTTTAACATTTAAATTTCAGTTAAATAAACTGAGACTGCTCTTAATCTTTAAACAAATTTTAATTCATAATTGTGTTAGGAAATAATATTTGATATGAATCTGTATGTAATGGTGTAATTAGATAATTAACATTAAAAGATTACCTGTCATTCATATGCACACTGCTGCATACAAGACACACAATCTACTTAGCTTGTAATGTCCTTATTTGCCAGCTTTATTTTGTAATATTTGAATTTTACGTCCTGCAACTGTGGCAGAATAAAAGGCTCATGTCCTTCAAAAATTAAAGGCCCAAGAAAGATGAAACAACTTTCTAAGCACTCCACTCCGACAGTCTGGGAGGACCTTGTCTGTGGCCATTTAAATGTTGATGTCACTTTACACTCATGAAGGAATTTCATACAAATATGATCACCTTCAAGCACTTTACACTTGCATTGTCAGGGCTTCTAGCTTATGGTAGTCCCACTCCCATGGCTAGTGATATTCAATGTTGGGCTAGTAAATAACTACTATTGCCATGCCCGACGGCTAGTGAATTATTTCTGGTCAAATGTTGCAGTTAAGTCTATTTTGTAAATATGAATATCCTGCCCCCCCATCCCATCTCCCAATGTTAGTGTTTTTGAGCTCTATCTCCCTCTTTAGGTGTTATATCCGATTATTACTATTATTTAGTAAAATTATATTAACTTAAAGTAAAGTAGGGCTAGTGAATTTTTAATTGTGGCTAGTACATTTTTAAAAATCACTGATCCCATGGCTAGTGGATTTTATAAAAATTCTAGAAGCCCTGATTGTGTATTGGTTATTCGTCCAATGTAATAACCCTCGTCATAGTAAACAGTATTCTTAAAAAAAACATCAGATTCTGTAATAATATGAACTGACCTGCATTAAGCAACCACCTGTATTAAACAACCACCTGTGTTAAAAGGCCAAGTTGATACATGTCCTCCTTATGGTGAATGTTTAACACAGTTTGACTGTATTTATACGCATGGCAGAATAAAGAACCAAACTTGATTACTGCACAACTTTCCAAGTGTGACAGAATAATAAACAAAGCTGACATCTCTCAGTCAAACCCACTAATACCTGCAGGTTGTCAAAAAAATTCTCAGACTTCCATACAAGTCACATGTACATAGCAACACCCAGACATGTCAATATCAAATCTGCTCAGCTTTAACATGTTGTAAAATGTCCTTTCCGGAACTTGAACATTGTGACATAAAATTACCACTGCATCAGTGAATTAATAGTTAATTTTAAATGAATTTAAATCATACACATAAACATGTTGAGTTTTTTGGGTGTTTTCTTTAATTATCTCAAAAAAGCATCATATCTCACAACCCTTTTACAAAACATCTATCAAACAAACATCATATATATATGTAACCAAGTGTAGTTTTTGCTATTTAATATATTATTAATTAGATAGTTAGGGCATTAATTGTTTGTAGTTAGTCACTTACCTTATTATAGTTTATATATTAATAGTGAGGGTAATGTTATCGGTTGGTTGGTTTAGATTGGATATTGGGTTGGTATGTTTTCGGTGGCACGTGTAATTAGTGACAGGTGACGGTTGACTGAATACAGTGACGCTTAGGACAGTAGCACTGCATGCTGGGTATTTTGTCCACCTGTTCCCGCCAAATTAACCACACCCGATCTCATTCTTTGTTCTGCTTTGATCTGAACAACATCTTTCAATTTACGACTGCAAAGTCAAAGATTAACTATTATATTTTCACATGAGTTTTAGTGCAAACTAGAACGAGATGTCTGGTAAGTGAATGTTTTATAATAACATATTTTAACTCAATATTTAATACCAGACTGTTATATTTTATTTGATATAAGACAAATGTATGAAATATGTTTTTATATAGACATGTACATGCACAGGTGTTTGTAATGAATGAATGTGTGAATGAATGAAAGAATGAGTGAGTGAATGATTGAACATCTCTATTATTATTATTATATTTATTTAAACACGATTATAAGAAATGTATTATTGTTATTGCAGGTTTTTTTATATGATCATTATTAATAAATGAACCTGTGGAAACAAATCTTGTTATAGTCTTCACTACCCGACGTTACAAATGGAGCCCAACGTTTTGTGATCGAGAAAACCAGACATCAACCAGACCTACAGCCTTAGAGGTGTGATTCAGTCGGCCCACAGCCAAATGTGACGACAGTGGAGAACAACACGGGACATCCGAGCGGACGCGACGGACAAGTTCACCGAGGTACTCTGTGGTGGTGTTTTTCGTGGTGACTATCGGCTAGCTAGCTACATTTTTGTTTTTGTGTGTCTATTGCAAGATTGACATTCGTTGATTCTTTTGGATAACTTTTCAAGACAGTTTCTGAAGTGACAACTGTGTATTGTACTTTTGTTACTGTGTTACTATAGTAACTACTGACTGCACGTGCTGGATATGCGCGGTTGACTTTTTCGTTGGTGTAACGTGTGAGGTGTTTTCAGACCAGCGGCGTGTTACGTGTACACTGTACAAGTTCTAGATGTATGTATGTTTATTTTTATATACCTGATGTTTTTATGACTTTTATTGTCAGTGAATAGTGTTACAATAAGTTGATATTTTTTTATAAATTACGTGTTTTTTTCAATAGGTTATTAAACGTGAATACTCGTACACTGTGAAATTTCCGAGAGTATTTTCGTATTTCCGGAAATACCCGAGTATGTAATCGTAATTTTTCGTTTTTCCGGAAATATATCATAGTTATTAGGTCAAAGATCTGATGTGACAGTTTTTTTGTGTCAGTGTTGACACTATTGATTACAAATAACATAGATCTCAGATTAGTTTATTTAGTGTTAACTTTCTTCACATATCCTTTTCGGACTTATATAATTATAATTTTTTTGACAATATATTTACAGTAATTGTTATTTAATAGTTTTGTAAATGTGATTTGTTTTCTTAAATGATATATGTTAGATTTTTTTTCTCTCTCTCTCTTTAGTAAATAGTCAGCTGTTATTGTAGACTGGTGCAGATTTTGTATTTGTTTTGTTTTTGATCAAACATTTTTGATTTTGTTCAATTATTTTATTTTAAGTTGGGTTTTTTTTTTTACTGTGAATCAAACTTGGAAGTTGTTAGTATTGGTGATTAGTGTATAGGCCTACACATTTAAAATATTTTTTGATTTTTGATTTGGTTTTGTCTGGTTATTTCACTTTGATGGGAAAATGTTTTCGAAAAAGTGAATACTCATTGTATATTTAAAATTTTGTGCACTCGAACAGTATATATTGTTGAAAACAGGTTAAGAATTCTGATTAATAAGCCTACTCATTGAAAATATGTGAAAAAAAATAATATATTTTTTTTACTCTTTCTTTCTCTCTAGTTAGGCTCTATTTTTTCATACACACCCATATTAATCTATGCAGTTAACTGATTAGTTTTTTTAGCACTTGACAAAGACGGATACATATTGGACAGATTCACATACGACAGTTGATTTTCAGGTGTATATTTAAAGTTGATTAGTTTGGGTTCATTGAGAAAGTTTATCGATATTTATTATTAGGTACAGTTAGCTAATAATTAATTAGTATTTTTTTATTAATAAGTATTATTGGGTTAAATTAATTATTATATACCGTAATAGTTGCATGATTATTATAATTTTGTTATTTAGTCTTAATACATAAATTAATTTGGTTTATTTCAGGAATTGCAGATTTCTTTATTTCAATTTACTTAGTATTTGATTATTTAACATTTGTGAATATATATATTATGAAATTGGTATAGAATTGTATTTTGTATCCATTCAAGTAAATATATTGATAATGTAATGAAAGCATTTTGCGAAAAGATGTTTAAATATACATGTTAAAATTGTGTTTAGGAGGGGACATTTTGTTTAACATGCAAAATCTTGTGTATTTACAGAACTACAATTTACACAAACACAATAATTATACAAATTAGTTTTTGTAGGCTATTATGCATGTACTATATAATTAAAGTTTTGTAACCTGCCTGTATATATTTATTTGACCCATGTTTAGGAAGGGACATTTTTTAACGGAAATATTTAGGCTCTATGTTACAATAAATATCTCAAAGTAAATAACAAAGTTATATCGATTTTTGTTCTTGTCACAACTGTAGGTGTCTATTGTGATTATAGTAATACAAAAATAATTGTTGTAAAATGTTATTTGAATTATTTATAGGTCAATGTTCATAACAGGACATCTTCGAATTTTTTTAACGGAAAACAGGGTTAGTTCTTTAAAATACTGTAAATTTATAACACAACATCCAGTTTCGATATTGTTGGTAAAAAAACATGTTTACCAGTAGTCTAGTATTCAAATAAATACAAATAAAAGTATCTATTTCACATTACATTATTATTAAAATAGTGATGGAATAATGCAAAAATGCAAATGAGACTCGTAAATGTGTTATTTTGATATAGAAATATTCACTACTTGATGAAAAATCAAGTTATTGCAATAACATTTGGTTTGTAGGTTGCTATACCATTCCAGTACCAGTAGGCACCATTTAGAAAGTTTGTATCAACCAGAGGGGTTTCGCCTGATGCTGTTGTCTCTGCTTCAAAGCAAGGCATTAGATCTGCCTTTATACCAAGGCACAGTGTACCTCTTAGTGACAGAGATGGTGAACAAGCATGCTTTTCATGAAATGGTTTTATATAAATTTTAACTTTATTCATTATGAAGTTACATGCCAATTTCATCGGTTTCTTTTTGACACAAACAGACTATATACGGTTAGCACATAGTTATCATTCAACAAAGAACAGTGTGACAACTGGAGGGCTGGTTGAATTTGAGAAGGGCCAGTAAGATTTGACTTCAACTGGCCCTGCTGGCGACCATGGTTTTCATGTTAATATTCAACCCTGGAATACATGTTAACTATGAACGTTTGAAGTCTATTTGTTTGTTGTTGTTTTTGTTTTGTTTTGTTTTGTTTTGTTTTGTTTTTCGGGGTGGGTGGTTGGTTTGAGGATACATAAAACATAGAATAGTATATCTTATGATTGTTGTTGTTTTTTATGTTGTTGTGAAGACTAAAGAGGCAAACACAATTATTCGTATATACGTATATACATTTGCGTTCAATATACATACAAATAGCTCTGTCCAAATAAGTAAGTATGAACAAATTATTCTGCGTTTACGTCGTTCTTAAGCGGTACTTTGAATGTGGGTCTGCAGATCAGTTTTGACGAACACGTGACATCATAGTGTTGTATCACAAGAGGTAGTTTTCTCACGTTCTCCGAAAAGAGAAATGAAGATGTAAAAAAAGAAAAAAGTTTTGTTTTATTTAACGACACCACTAAAGCACATTGATTTACTAATCATCGGCTATTGGATGTGAAACATTTGTAATTCTAATGTAAATATAAATAATTATAATAATAATTAAAATACTAGTCCAAATACAAATTACCATAAGCGTACGAGATAGGGAGCGGGGTTGGGGCAGGGGCAACAGCCCCCTCCCTCTAGTGCTGTGGGAAAACCTCAAATTTGGGCAAAATACGCCGACCCGATAACTTCTTACCTTGCATTTCCACCATGCTGCCCTCAAAATTAGTTGTAATCCATGCCAATATACGCGGTAATGATAATACAGGGCGACCAACCTAATGGAAATATTTTTCCGGAATTTTCTAATATTTTTATTTTTATGCGCGTGAACGCCTTTTTCAAAGCAATAATTTAAAGTGCGCGAGAACGTAATTTGCATAAAAGCAATTTGACATATGTTTGCAAAATGACAATACAAATGAGTATATCATTATTTATATGTGAATTGGAACTTCCTCATAAAAAGACACCCCCCACACCTACACAAACACGTTCACACAAAAAACCTACTTTATTAGCAAATATTGTATTACAGTTTAAGACTCCCACCTACAGATTAGCAATAAAATGACAAAGAGACTTGGGACCAATGTTATTTTTATGTAGGTACATTGCCACATATGCACTATTTCATTATTGCATGTAGTGGGGTCGAACTGATTTGAGGCGACCTGGTTCGGGGTCAAAACGTCTGCTACCCACATTAAGACTAGCTGCCGTTTTGCATTACGCTTACATTACTATTACAGTAACACTTTTGGGGAGCTAGTGTACAGAAAACAAATCGCGTTATTATTCAACTTACTTGAATAAAATGATATCGGTAGGTATACTAATGTCATGGATGCGTCATATAATAGATTAGTGGTGGTCAAATATTATTTAGTCAAATGTTGCATGTGAAAGAAGACAATTGTCGGTTTGGGTTGTTGTTGTTGTTTTTATTTTGTTTTGTTTTGTTTGTTTATTTTTTTTTTTTTTTTTTGTACGATCGTAGCGTTCTTCTGTTATATATTCATGCTTTTATCCATGGTGACAAAATTGCATACATCGCCATAGAACCGATGCTTTCCCCATAGGAACATAATTCTATGATATTTAAAATATCTTTAAAATGAATACATAAACTATTCGAGTATAAAAAATAAGAAAGGAAATTTTCGTATATGGCTTCAGTTTAGTCGACATTTTCATTGCTCGGTGGTCGAAAATAGACGCACGCCCGCGGCCTTGGTAATGGCACAAAACTAGACAAAACGGAGTCCAGATTGAAATGAGTGATAAAGATATTTAATTCTAAGAATGTAGAATGTAATAAGAATTAGTTGCTTAAAAAACCCAATTCGAGTGAATTTGAAAAAAATTCCGAATATTTGGCATCAATTCCGGAATTCCGAGTATGTGATGAAAATTCTGGATTTTTCGGAAAATTCAGTAAAGTTGGTCGGCCTGATATGATATGAATAAATGTTGTTATCCAGATTCGGGCATCTTCGTATAATGCGGGCAAAAACCAGCCTGCCCCACTACAAGAATGATAGCCCGTACATCTATTCAAATTACAATTATCTTTACAGTTCGCTGCCCCACAGAGTACGGGTACGTGCTGTTTGGCAACATAAACATGTGCTTTAAGGCGTTCGCCAGTGTCCACACGATGTATAACGCACGTTACAGATGCACACAATTAGGTGACAGATTGATTGTCCTGAACACCGCAGCGAAAACCTCAGCAATCAATAATTACTTCAAGCATCATCAGGTGCAGTTGAAGTTCAAGTTCTTTATTTGCCTTCAGTTTCACAACTCATCAGCTTATTCATTTAATTTTTTTGTAATTTTAAAAGTTTATTTTATTTTATTTGTATAATTATTATTATTAGTTTTAAAACATTGACACGAATAAATGTGGATGCTGCCAGCAGTGTATTCGTTAGTTACTTTGTTTTGTTATACGACACCACTAGATCACATTGATTTATTAATCATCGGCTGTTGGTGCGTGAACCAGTTTGGTAATTTTGTCTCGTAGTTTAAACCACAGTTTACTGTACGTCACTGTCAAAGGCCTTTTGATAATGAAAACAAATATAATATAATCGTGTTCGTTCCTGTAATGTTTTTATAACAAGCGTTTGTAGAGCACAAAATGGCATTTCTTGATTTCCTTGCTGTTTTGCATTCGTGTTATAATATGGTTCACGTTTTTTCGAAATCTAAATTTTTATTCGTTTTCCACTTATCACTGTTGAATTCAAGCTTCATACTTTGGATTTGTGTTTTCTCTGCTAATGAAACGCCTGCAAGATGTTGTGCCCTTTTGTATTTTATTGATTCAACTTTAATATTTAAAAGCTCGAGAAGTGTACATAGTCGGCCTGACGGACCTATCGATGGAGGGCGTGTTTGTTTGGGATGACGGAACCATGGCTACTGGCATCAACTGGGAGCCTGGAGAACCTAACAACAGGAACAATGAAGACTGCGCAGCACTAAAACCGGCAATCAATGCATTCCTTGATGTCAGTTGCTATAAACGACTGTCATATATTTGTGAAAAAGTACTCGGATAATGGACATTGACATTGACAGAGACTTGCACCTAGCGGAATACATTTGTGAAAAAGTACTCTAGTCATGGTCCTTGACATTGACATAGACTTGCGCCTAGGAAATACATTTGTAAAAAAAAAGTACTTTGATGATGGATCTTGACATTTACCTTGACTTGCACCTAGAAAAAACATTTGTGAAAAAGTACTTTGATGATGACTTTGGCATTCACCTTGGAATAGACTTGAACTTTGTTTATGTTGATTTTATCTCGCACCACAATTTCAGAATTTTCATTCAAACATTGCACCATTGTGTTGAGTCGGATTTATACACCTTGTTTTCTGAGATATGCCCGTAAACAAATAAAACAGCTACAACAGATTTAAATTGTATTGTTATAATATATTATCTAAATATTTTAGAAACTATGGTGCCAAAGTAACTCCACCTCTTGTCTAAATGCTATTCGGGAGTTTCTGTGTTCACGAATCATGGTAACGTAACATAGCAAACGTAAATATCAGAAATTAAACGAGCTTCCGTTTCGTATCATGTTTATGTCTCGAGTAAAATAATTTTCAATAATCAAAATTATTTCATGAGGGATGTAAACATAATACGAAATGGTAGCGAGTTTAATATCATATTTATTACCCATAGTCGATCTTAATTTATATCACTCAACTCGTTTCGTTGACGTTCCTGTAAGGTTGTAATGCGCCAATCGATGTTGTCATCGTGTGTCATCGAAGAGATACGTCCCACTTGGCGTTCTAGTACCAATATATTTTTAACCGTATGGATAATAATTAGCATTACATACTATTTTGTAGATTCATACAACTCAAAGTTAAAAATTAAAATTAACCGAAACATATATAAAACATATGCGAGACACACGACCGTTATATTAATTGAATGGGCAGACCCGCGTTCAGCCAGCTGAGGTTTTTCTAACGTTCGCGAACTCTTTGATTGCTTCCCGACGTGGGTAGCAGTATACAGTTAGCTCCTCTGTGTTCTTTAATGTATTGAACAAATCTCCCAGTCCTGTGCCTGTCAAACGCAGAAGAATCTTCGACTTGTGCAGTGACAGTGAATAGTTATCAATTCACATATTGCCGCGCCCTATGTAAGTCAAAGCACTGTTCTGCTGACTTGTTGTTGCTTTTAATAATCGATTCTGGGTTTTAATTATTTACTTAAATATTTTATTGTTATGAATAATAGCCAATTACAAACTATAAATGGATGAATTTGTTATTTATATATATATATTAATTCGTAGAGTTATTGGAGAACTATATCGTAGCGAAATCTACTTATGAGAGTAGCGAGACGCCCAATCATCTGATCGAACGTCTTTCGTTGAAGCGTATTAATCTGCGATTAACGCTGCATTGAATATGTTGTTTGGTAAATATCAACTTAAAAACTATTTTAAGAGAGTTATAGGATAACAGAATTCGCTACTCGTGTTTTTTAATATGTAAAATATCAACCTCGTCTAGTTAATCGGTATTTGTCGAGGATCTGCCGAGACGAATACTGATTAACTAACACTCGGCTGATATTTTCCATATTAAAAACACACTTGTGCCGAATCCCTCCCCCCCCCCCCCCCTCTCTCTCTCTCTCTCTCTCTCTCTCTCTCTCTCTCTCTCTCTCTCTCTCTCTCTCTCTCTCTCTCTATATATATATATATATATATATATATATATATGCGTGTGCGTGTAATACACACAAACACAGAGAGAGAGAGAGAGAGAGAGAGAGAGAGAGAGAGAGAGAGAGAGAGAGAGAGAGAGAGAGAGAGAGAGAGAGAGAGAGGAGGTGGGGGGGGGGGGGTAATAAACGAAATACCAGGTATAAACAAATTTATTTACCGAGTACATACATTTGATAATAACTGGTACCGAGTTTGTTCTATTTATTACCCCAGCTATTTTTTTTCTCTAACAACCTTTTTATTTCGATACACATGCACGTACATCAATAGAAACAATGTACAAACCACTTGACACACTGGTTTGCTATTTAATCACGTTCACAGATAATTTTCAGAAATAAAATATTTAATGAATTGCATTAAAATGGCATTTTGTTATAAATTTAACAATGAAAACAGACTCGTGAATGCAAGCTTGTTAAACTATATGACGTTAATTTGTGTGTTTGCATGTATATAACAAAATTATTTCTTATATACTAAAAGGCAAAAGTTATTGTGCCACAAAAAACCCAAATATAATTGATGATAAGTTTTTACTGCCGTGTATGAAACGTTATAACATGGAAAGAGACATATCCGAAGGTATTATATGGAAACGAGCAATAGTCCATGAAAAGGGAGCACCTGCCATATGCAAATGAGCCACATTACTACAGGGGGTCTAGGGCGAAGTTCACACAGTCAGTAGCGAGTGTGTCCACCTTGAGCACTGATACAGACCTGGCACCGTCGTCTCATTGAGACCACTAAACGCTGGAGAAGTTCTTAGGAATGCCATTTCAGATCTGAGGAAGGATCAGCCGGAGTTCTTGCAGTGTTGTTGGAGGATCTGGAAGACATTGCAAGCGTCGCTCCATTTCATCCCAGACATGTTCGATTGGTGACAAATCCGGGGACCTGGCAGGCCAGGGTAGCACATTAAGATTTTTCTGATTCAGGTACTACTGCACAACTCTAGCAATGTGTGGTCTGGCGTTATCGTGTTGTAATGTTATCCCGGGGCCATTCTGTTGCATAAACGGTAACACAGTTGTTTGCAAAATGTCATCTCGATACCTCACAGCATTCAAATTGCCTTCAATCACAAACATCTGGGTCCGGCCTGTGGCTGTAATTCCACCCCATATCATAACGCCACCACCTCCAAAACGATCCCCTTCAAGAACACATGGCGTGACGTAACGTTCACCTTGACGTCTGTACACACGTGTCCTGCCGTCAGATCTGTGGAGAAGGAAACGGGATCCATCAGTGAAGAAGACACGTCCACAGTCACGTGCTGTCCTTCGCAGGTGTTGTCTGCACCATTGGAGACGTCGATATCGATGTTCTGGCGTCAGGATTGGCTGGGCGTCTTGCACGGATGCCGTAGATGCGAAGACGTCGTCGGACTGTCCTCACTGATATACCTCTGTTGCCAGGGATGGTACGGGCTGTGAGGGTTGCTGGCTGGAACCTGTTTTGCAGATGCGTGGTTCGAATCCATGTGTCTTGGCGAGGGGTTGTCACGGGTGGTCGGCCACTACGGGAACGGTCCCTGACAGTGGCGTAGAGTGGGCGGGGCCACCGGGGCGGTTGCAAAATTCTGGACTGGTGGAAGGGACTCGGGGGAGTGCTAACGGCCCACTGGTTAGGGGGCGCAATACGCGCCTTGCCCTGGGCGCTGGCAACCCACGCTACGCCACTGCTCCCTGACCTGGTTGTTTTGTTGATATCGTTGCCATAAGTGCCATATGGTGTTTATGTGGACGTTGAATTGACGTGCGACGCCACGCTGCGAGGTCACAGATTCAGGCCATAGGCGTCGAAAACGGGGGTGGGGGCGCCACTGGGAGGCACAATATGCTTTATAATATTCCATTTTCAATGTTTAATCAAGTATCAACATATTTATTGTTAAGGGTACACTTTTTTTTTTTTTTTTTTGTTTTTTGAATTATCAAGAATTATATGGGCAATTCCACGACGAATCGGACAAAGACTTAAACTTTAAATATCAATTATTTTAATGAATGAATGTGTTTTGTAATCAACAATATGCTGAAGTTCTTGGATAAAAAGAGATTGAGGTTGTTGCCAAAAAGATATCACGTGCTTAATAGGCACCTATTATTTTAACAAATAAATACAATAAGAGCAGATTTTTAAGGCCATAATACATAAATTATGCTTAAATACACGACACTTGATATTTTCCTACACTAATACATACTACAGGTGGTGAAACCACAAATTTGTCACAATAGTGACATGAAACATGACATGGATACATAAAAAATTGTAACGCGAGTAACCGAAAAATATATAACGCAAGTTACCAACAATTTATTTTAATAGGTTACCAGTGTGTGAATAATTATGCCAACATACTTCTCACTAATACAAGTTAGTTTTTGCTGCCACTTACTGGCTAATAAACCTACATATATATGTACAATTCCAGGGTTACTCGCGTTACATTTTTACCATACTTTTTACCATACTTTTTACCATTAATTCTTTTGATTTGCTCAGGATTAATAATTATCTGTTCAACACTTATTTTTTTTCTTACATTTTATTAGTTAAATAATCAATGTATATTAGAAAAAAGGAAATATTATGATTAGTTTTCATACTGTGAATGTGTAAACATCGGTTACTCGCGTTACAAAAAAAAACAGACATGACAAAAAAATGAACACACTTAAAATCCAGTCTTCTCATACTGTAACAGTTATGATAAAAGTGGATATATTGGTGTATAGCTATAGTTTAGGTATCTTTATATGATAAGAGTTTTGAAATTGTACAATTAATACATTTTTGGTTGTCAAAATAGTCGGTTTCTCGCGTTACAGTTTTCCCGCTATTTGGTAATGGCTAAAAAACACCAAATCAAACATTTTAAAGTAAAATAACAGTTTTTAAATGTCAAACTTTTATTGAAAGAAACACCAGAAAGCCACACAAATCAACCGGGTAAATATTAACAACAGATTAAACTTACAACAAGTTAAACAATGAATAAATGAACCATTTCGGAAATTAACGTCAATTTTTTGAAAATTGAAATTTGAATTAAAACAAAACTCTAAAAAGAAGTAGAACATTTGAAAGTGCATGACTGTTGGCAATATCATTCCACTCTGTACTGTCCTTTGAAAGAGTGAATGACACTGATTTAGAATTGGTTGTTTTCATTTGGTGCACACGTCGAATCCCAAGGACTGTAGTAACACTTTTGAATGAATATGCCATTCACCCTTTGGAAGGACAGCACAGAGTGGAACAGTCCCAATGCAGTACCAAATTTGCAAGATTCTGAAATCATGGATGAGAACTGGTATGTTGTTGAATACAACAGAACATTGTTCCCAGGAGAAGTGATTGACATTGGCTTGCAGGAACCAGCAGGATGTTATTGGAAATGGCCAAACAAGAAAGACAGTATTTACTACATGAGGAATAAAATGATTAAGGCTCTAGACAAACCTGATATTGCCAACAGTCGTGGTCATTTCAAACTTTCTACTTCTTTTTGTTTTAATTCAAATTTCAATTGTCTAAAAATTGAAGTTAATTCCCCGAAAATTGTTAATTTATTCTTTGTTAAAAATTAACTTGTTGTAAGTTTAATTTGTTGGTAATATTTACCCAGTTGATTTGTGTGGCTTTCCGATGTTTCTTTCAATAAACGTTTGACATTTAAAAACTGTTATTTTTCTTTAAAATCTTTTTTTTAGCGATTACCAAATAGCGAACAAATTGTAACGCGAGCAGCCGACTATTTTGATAACCAAAAATGTATTAATTGTACAATTTCAAAACTCTTATCATATAAAGATTCCTAAACACCATAGTTATACACCAATATATCCACTTTTATCATAACTGTTACAGTATGAGGAGACTTTGGATTTTAAGTGTTCATTTTTTGTCATGTCCTTTTTTTTGTAACGCGAGTAACCGATGTTTACACATTCACAGTATGAAAACTAATCATCATATTTTTTTATTTTTTTTTATAATATACATTGATTATTGAACTAATAAAATGTAATAAACAAAATAACTTTTGAATGTATAATTATTAATCCTGAGCAAATCAAAAGAATTTGTATGGTAAAAATGTAACGCGAGTAACCGTGGAATTTCCCATATCATAATTTCAAAATAAATCATTCACCTGCTTTCGTGTATATAAACGCGAAGTAGGTCAGCCTTATTGATATTAAGAATGTTAAAACCAGTCTAAAAAACCGTTCCCGCATTTAAAAAATTATAGTAATTCTTTTTCCTTAATTGACAGTCATTCCAGTTCACAACTGTCACATTGTTACCCCCCCCAAAAAAAAAAAAAAAAAAAAAAAAAAAAAAAAAATAAAAAAAAAAAAAAATAATAATAACAAATTATAAAAAAAGAATAAAAGCGAAATACGATCCACGTGTGTGCACAATCTATCCGAGAGAAAAAAATCCATGTAGGCATCTTAGCCATGCATGATAATGAACATGTATGCATCTGCAGTACTGTGCCATTCAAGAAAACGATTCCGAAACTGATCACGAGATGGTTCATGTGTAATCTTTCATTTAAATAGTAATATGTTTTAACAAGACAAAACAAAAAAGTACTAAAATAATCCTGGGACAATAGTATAGCGTTTATGGGCTACAAAGTGAGATCATAGGCGGTTTATAAATAGCACGGTCACCGATCCACATCTACTGCGCCGAATCACCGGACATGCAAATCGTTTTGGATACAAGGGGGTGTCTACATTCATGGACAATTTTTAAATGTTTATTTACTACAGACATAAAACAATTTGTAGTGTATTTCATATTATGCGCTGCTTCATTGGTGAGAGACACATTTTATTAAGTATTTCACAGTGTTCACATAGGAAATGGTTTTTGAATGCTGAGGTGCGCCGATACACCGGACAGCACTGTATAGATAGCACATGATTTAAAACTTTTTTTAAAAATCATTAAATTATTGATGAAAACTCTTTAATGAACCTTTCTTGATCACAAAATATCAATTACATTTAAAATATATTGTGAACTGTGACCGCAGTAAGTCATAACGTACACCCACCCTGACCGATCAAAAAATTGTAAATTTCAAAAATCAGTATTTTAAAATAATATTTTGGTTCCAACACACTTAACCTTTAATTAATATTTTAAAATAGTGTTTCGTTTCTCATTTTAACACAGTCTTGTCTAATGTCCATTTTTGATCACAAAATTTGATTTAAGTTTCGAAAATGTTGTCAAATATTACAGAAGTAGTCCAGAAAGTAAAATAAAGTTTTACAAAAAAATTTGTGGGTTTTAAGTATATTTTCTTGTTTTAGTCAATCATGTCATTTTGCTATGTTTTATTGAAAATAAATGTAATAAAAATTAGTTCTTTCAATGTCACCAAATTGTGGGTCTAGCTTATGTTTTTTAAACGCCAGTCTTTGATGGGTCGTATTATAGTATGGCGTTGTCCATCCGTCCGTCTGTCTATTAACGTTTCTTGTCCTGGGCATATCTTCCTTACCAATTCATATAGGATCGTCAAAACTTGCATGCATGTACAACTTGGGATGTCGGTGTGTCGCATATCAAAACTAGGTCACTGTGACCTATTTTGCACGGTCTGCTGCACATTACATTGAATCCTTGTCAGGGGCATATCTTCTTTACCAATTCATATAGGAACATCACACCTTGCTTGCATGTACAACTTGGGGTGTCACTGTGACCTACTTTTCATGGTCTACAGCACATTACATTAAACCCTTGTCTGGGGCATATTTTAAATGTTTCATTGTATTCTGTCAACTTCATTGCTAATGCTAATGAAATTGCAATTTGTCCAGAATGTTTTACTCACTTATCTAGTCTATTCAATATAACTACTCTTACAGTATGGAATTCAGCACCAAAAATCCATATCCTAATTTCATGGCGGTTTTGTTTTGGATATCATTACATACATAAACTGTCTGCCAATATCATGTCCAAAACAAACCGTTAATCCATCCCATTGCACATATTTCACAGATGTATGATTGAATCATACATGTAAACACATTCATTAATATGTATGGTTTTGTAACAAACTCCTGACGTGCATATCATGTACCTCGCCGGTACTCTTGGTTTTTGTATAAGTGTACATATGTTACATGAAGATATATGTTGCCTTCATCAACCGGTTGTGTAACTTGTTTTATGAAATCAATCACAATATAGGACGACAAATCAATATAATGTACAATATTCTTCTCAACTTTTCAGATAACCAATGATTAAGATTTTACGAATTAATGTGGTGCCTTGTTTACCCTTAACATTTCCAAATAGGGCAGTTTAAAATACATTTTATCTTAAGGGTTGGTCTAAATATTTTAGTTTTACAGTTTTAAAAATGCTAGTTCATAGGAACATTGTTACACCACATTGATGCAGCTATTTTCCAGCTGGGTGATGTCTGCTATGGGCAATTGTTGGTAAGGTAGAACTATTCTAGTTTGTATAGCCTTGACATGAGGCGAATCCAGGAATTTTAAAAGGGGGTCAGTTACTTTGAAAAGTTGGGTGATAAAACTAAAAGGGTGCAATTAATATTTTAAACATTTTGCCTGCAGGGTGGTCTACACTCTGGGGCACCCCTGACACCTACGCTTGAACTTATACAAATACTTTATGAAAAACAAAATGTTTTGAAAAAGTACTTAGTTTGTAATAGTTATGTTAGCATTTAGCCCCTCCCACCATCTATATGTGCCATTCCCAATTAAAGTTGATATGGTTAGTTATCTTCACCCCGTTCAAACAAATTGTTAGTTCTTTACTGAGCAGACATTATCATTTAGCCCCATTCCACTACCAATACGACCCCACCCCCGTAAAACTAGGTTTGATAAGATTTGACATAATATACATTTTCTTTTACCATAATATTTATTGCAGGCACACGTTTAGTTCAAATGAACAAGAGGAAGCGATAGGTGGGTCTTTGAAAGAGACTTCTAGTATACATCCAGAGGCAGATGATGATGTTGGCGATGGTTCCTCATTGATCTGTAATACTGACTGCTGTTCTTCTGACGCACCATATCAACCGACCGATCAAACGATTCTCGATCAAACGCGACAGAAATTTGGCAAACGTGAAAGGAGTTTCCCCACCTCCCCGCCCCTGTCTCGTACGCTTATGAGAACATGATAACTTTGCAAATTAGATATAAATTAATCGAAAGAAAGAAATGTTTTATTTAACGACGCATTCAACACATTTTAATTACAGTTATATGGAGTCAGACATATGGTTAAGGACCACACATATATTGAGAGAGGAAACCCGCTGTCGCCACTTCATGGGCTACTCTTTCTAATTAGCAGCAAGAGATCTTTTATATGCACCATCCCACAGACAGGATAGCACATACCACGGCCTTTGATATACCAGTCGTGTATGTCACGGCACTACGGTTATTGTCATTTAAGCAAACGTACTACGATGTTTCAAATTTAATATAAGAGCAAACTTTCTAGAGTATGCTTCTTTAATTAATGCAGTGAAATGTTTCATAGGGATATATGGAAAACATAACGATTGAATAAACGAGTCATTTACAAACGAAAAAACCCAGCTAAAAAAACTTCCTAAAAACAAAACGGGATGTAGAAAAACATATAACTGTTTATGTTACACAACAGTCATTCCAAAGTCTCAATTAAAATATAAAAATAAAGGTTTTTGTTATTCACCAGCAGAATGGAATATATTTTACAATATACCTTTTAAATGCGTTAGAGATACAACTTTACGTTGTTTTCAATATAAAATTATACACAGATTTCTCGCTACTAACACTTTTCTACATTAATTCAAATAAACGTACTTTTTGCAATCGTATGCCAGAGACAATTGAACATTTATTTTATGTTAAGATAATTTGGAAAAATATTACAAACTGGATATGCATAATTATAGATAAACATATTGCCATTTTGGGTCTGCTTAAGAAAACAAATACATGTGCAATCAATTGGTTAATTATTAACATACATATTATATTTATACCATGAAAATACAAAAACAAAAATTAAACTTCTCTGCCTTAAAAATTATAATTAAAGAAAAGTTGGAAACTGAAAAATGTATCTTATTTAAGAATGGTAATTATGAAGATTTTAAGAAACAATGGGAGCAGTGTTATAATTTATTTCAAATATAAACATAATAAAAGCTTATTAAATTTATCAAAGATTGAGATAAATACCTTCTTCGCACTTCTACACTTTCTACCTTTTCATAACATTTGTTTTATCAATGCTAATCCAGTACCTAACATCTTTTCCTTTTTCTTGCCCTTTTGGCCCCAGATAATAATGATTAAAAAAAATCAACAACAAAAAACAAAACAAACAAAACATCAACAACAATATACATAAGGTGTGTTCATTATATCTGTTCGTGTGTATATATTTTGCTATTTATATGTATGTACATGTATATAAAAATATGTCTACCATATGTAATATAAAACATATTGTGAGACCGTGAGCTCAGGGCACCCCAACCCTAACACTGCCATTCTATATTCTGGGGACAATAAAATATTTTACAAATACACCAACTCAGACACCAATATACAACAGCTAGTTCATGGACCCTTTTTCATCAGGGATCCATGCAGTGGCACAAAACGATTGGAATGCTCACAACAATTATGTGAATCCTCCGTTCCGTCTTCTTTCTCAAGTACTGAACACAATCATGTCTCAGAAAGCTACATCAACAGTAATTGCCCCATGGTGGCCAGGTCAGACATGAATTCAAAAACTTCGCAAGGTGTGTTATCTTCCTCCAGTTCGACTACCGCGAAACAGTTTATGGCCCCTGCGTGTGCTGTAACCTCACCGTGGTGCAGGGGTGTAACATTCTCTTTGAGAATGGCCAATACAGCACAAATTGAAGTTTAGAGTAAAATTCGGTGTCCGTAAAATTCTATGATATTTGTATTTGTATTTTTGCACAGTTCTTTACACTGTTTTTGTTTAAACCTTGAATTTTTATATTGATGTTGATCATCACTTTATTTCTTTGCATTACCATGGTTTGACACCCAATAGCCGATGTATTTTTCGTGCTGGGGTGTCGTTAAACATTCATTCATTCATTCAGTTTATGGCGCACTCCAGTAGCTAAAGCCAAAGTTGGACAATTTATGTTTGGAGAATTTGTGGAGAAATCGGTTGACTGATCAACAGTGGTCTAACTACATTCGATTTATACAACCGTCTAAGTGCTCGTTTTAGATTGTGTTGTGATGCACAGCAGATTTCGATCGAGTTAGTTTCATTAAGTCATTTAGCAGAGTTTTTCTGTAAGGTAGCAGATGTTTCAAATAGACCAGTTTCTATACTTCGGAACATGTCTGCTAAAATTTCATGTTTATATGCAGGTTTAGAACTACAAACTCCAATGAATCATGCATCAATGAATAAAATGGAATTTTAAAGATTTTTCAGTTGTCTCTAGGCATTCAGTATGACTAATGAAAGCTGCCAGCCTGCTATATATCAGACCTTTATAACCTTAACATTTAATTCGAAAATGTTAGATTTCTATCTGCATTATTTGCTCTTCAAACAGGATAAAAATGATATCGGCAATTTTCGAGCTAAATTTTACACCTACTATGGTTTACAATATGACAATTTCTTTAAAAAGAAAACCCAACTTGGAATACAGAGCCAATTATTCAGATTTATTCATGTAAATGACTGAGGAATATTTGGTGTCAAATTTCAAGTGAATAT
Source organism: Gigantopelta aegis (assembly GCF_016097555.1). Classification (NCBI taxonomy): domain Eukaryota; kingdom Metazoa; phylum Mollusca; class Gastropoda; order Neomphalida; family Peltospiridae; genus Gigantopelta; species Gigantopelta aegis. The sequence continues at coordinate 41,159,844 of NC_054712.1, read as the reverse complement.
GAAATCTAAGAACGTGGGATATTTGTTGATTTGAAATGGATTGACCTTATAGGTCAAATGTGTTGGGTTTTTTATGTTTTTTGTTTTTTGTTGGGGGTTGTTTTGGTAAATAATTTTGGTTTGGACGTAAGAAGAAAAATAATAGTAGTTTGGATATGACCAATTTTTTTTTTTAAATACAATTTTTATGTGGAATTTAGAAAACAATCTCTTCAGAGATATATAACTTGAAGTAATTGTAATAGTATTTTTAAAAAGGCGTTCCTTATGGAACGGAGTATAAATGGTTACGATGTCTGCAGTTTACGGGATTAATCAAATAAACGTTATTAACGAAATCAAAAAGCGTGATTTTAAAAATCCTTTGAGAGCAGCAGAAAACACGCCAAAATAGCGCTAAAGAGGAGTCAATATTCCAAACATTTCTAGGGGAGGACCCTCATACCCCCCCCCCCCCCCCCCCCCCCCCCCCCCCCCCCCCCCCCGTCGCCTCGCCGGGCTACGTCCTCCTCAGTAGTTCTGTCTGATACAAAGTCGATCTCCAACTTGACATGTTGGTTACGGGCCAGCGACTAGGCATATTAAGACAGGTGCTGCATGTGTTGGCTGTGATTCGAGATGATACAATTTTAAGAAGGAATGTGTTTCCTTTTTCTTAAATATGTCCATTATTAAAGGAACTGATTATGGTTCTGTATTTATTGTTACTAAGGTTATAACAAGCAATATCAATTTTTAAATTTAAATTGACAGGAAAACGCTCTTTAGGCTCGCAGAGATTTCAAAAATTCCGTGGCAACATGTCTGGACCCCCATTCAAAGTTTCATATCCAAAAGGCCCCATCAAATACACAGTCGAACCCACCTCCCCACTCGAAATTCTGGCTACGGGCTTGAATATCCTGTTTTATAAGTTGTGTTAATCTTAAAATGATGATGCGGTTGTGTTAAACCAGCTATTGAATTAAAGTTGACATTCCTGAGTTTTAGGCGATTATTAAGACGATGTCAATTAACAAAGACTTTTTACTCTCTGTAATCACACGTTAAAGGGACATTCCTGAGTTTGCTTCATTGTAAGATGTTTCCTACTAATAAACTATTTCTACGATTAAACTTACATATTAAATATATTTTCTTGATTAGAATATCAGTGTCTGTATATTCAATGTGTTTCTGGTCGTCTTAATATTTGTAAGAAACCCAAACTGGATTTTGTCTTCAAATAATTTCGTATGTACGAAAAAACCCATATTTTAGGAAATAAAATAAAATTTAACCTAGTACAAATATTAGAATGATCAGAAACACGTTTAATATGCAGCCACTAATATTTTATGCAAACAATATGTAATTACAATCGTTAAAAAGTCAGCAAACTCGGGAATGTCCTTTAGATATGTTTTCTAAATAAAAGATTAGTAACTATATATTAAACGTGTTTCTGATCATCCTAACGGTTGTACTATGTCAAACTTAATTTTATTCCCTAACATATATGTTTTCGTACGTACAAAATTATTGGGATACCAAATCCGGTTTGGGCTACTTACAAATATTATATGACGACCAGAAACACATCGAATGTACAGACACTGATATTCTAAACACGAAAATATATTTAATATGTAAGTGTAGAAATATTGTATTAGTCGAAAACATCTTACAATGCAGCAAACTTTAAACGTTCGATTTACGAACGTAGCTCCCCTTCGTTCAGTTATATGTAAACGTGTGTAGTGTCATCTAAAATCGATTCAGTGGACGTGACTAAAGACAGTGTATAGCACAGAGAATCATACATAAGTAAATATTAACAATAATGGAAACGTTCACTACATATACATCGCTGAGACCATTATCGGACAAAAGAAGTCCTTCTGTAAAACATAAACTGGAAAGTATCTTTCATTGTCTCAGATTACCACGAAGTGTGCAACACGGCAGAGATGGTGAATTCAGAGAGGCAGCAAAACTAGTTGTAAGAAGGTTGGGAATACAGGATACCGCAAGCAGGCCATATAACCCACATAGCCAATGAACCACTGAAAGGTGTCGCAGAACACTGCGCAGTAAAATTGCATATGATCTGGCCTGGTGCTCATAAAACGTTTAGTGTCTGGATTCGAGATTCTAATGCCATGACAACGCCATACAAACTGTATGCGTGAGACGTCATTAGAGATTGAGTGTGGACAGGCCCTGATGTCGATGAGGACACGTTAACTTTTCTAAGAGTTAACTGGGCCAAGACAGTTAACCATTTGCTATGCTATGGACAATTCACGACACCAGGGAGCTTGGTACAGACAATGAACCATTCCTCATTGCCCATTCCTGGGTATTAACTATTAATAAGGGTAAACCACACTTGGGACAAATCACATACATAAAGAAAGAGTCTGAACGATGGAATAGCTGTAGCAAGACTGTGGAGAAATCGCAAGACTACACAGAAACAAAAGTAAACAACAAGCATCTAAGTACAAAGTAATATCACTTCGGCTTTGAAAGAAGTTTCTTACAAATCATTTCCTGTAAAATGTTTGCCAAACGAAGATTTCTAGTTGCACACCACTTGTTTTGAATTCACAAGATAAATGTTTAATATTGTAAGGATTGACTACCACGCTAGTATCTAACACGTTCAATACTGAACTTCTCCTTTGATGACGTCATTTATTATTTAGAAAAACATAAAACAAAACAACGAAACAACAAACTGTGACTGACACTTTCAAAAGAAGTTTAGCTCTGTAAGATTGACAGTTGTGCGGTGATGCAGACGAAGTGCAGTCACGTAGGATTGTGCGCCGATTTTAGTTGGTACGAACACCGGGTTTCTTATTGAGAGATCCAGAACTAGCATACGTCAATTCGCTAATTTCAAGCCCTGAAAATGTCTTTAGAATATTTCACGACTAAGACTGTTTCAGGGGTGGAACGTAGCCCAGTGGTAAAGCGCGCTCTCTTGATGCGAGGTCAGTTTGGGATCGAACCCCATGTGTAGGCTCATTGGGCTATTTCTCGTGAGCTAGTGCACCTCGACTGGTATATCAAAGGCCAGGGTATGTGATATCCTGTCTGTGGGATGGTGCATATAAAAGATCCCTTGCTACTAATGAAAAAATGTAACAGTGCACCATATGTAACAATGATCAAATGTGTGACATCCAATAGTCCATGATTAACAATTAATGTGCTCTAGTGGTATCATTAAACAAAACACACATACATACATACATACATACACACACACACAGATCACAACACACATAAACACATACACACAGAGATCACACACACGCGCGTGCGCGCGCGCGTAAACACATACACACACGTAAGCACATACACACACGCATACAAGTACGATCCCGCACGCACATACACATTCATAGATTCACATATAAACAATACACACACACACACACACACACACACACACACACACACAGGCATACAGACAAAAATAAACAATACACACTTACATACATACATACATGCAATTTGCGGGCGAATCGGTGCCACAGGTTCGAGTCCCAGCAACGGCATGGGACAATTTGTGAGGCCAGAAAGGATTTAATTATCCCCTGCGCCAGTGCGTTGATATCTATGCATGTAATAGTCAACCTCGACATACATACAATATATAGATATTCATACATCAATACATACTAGCCAGTGCCAGGTCTGCCCACTGTTCCATGCACGTAAGCGGGATCGACCGCGTAGATTGTAGGCCCCATGCATATGTTTGAGTTAAAGAACTTCCTTTTTATGAAAGCTTCGATAGCTCAGAGCGTATCGTGGTTAGCCTTGCAATATGCGGGCGAATCGGTGCCACAGGTTCGAGTCCCAGCAACGGCATGGGACAATTTGTGAGGCCAGAAAGGATTTAATTATCCCCTGCGCCTGTGCGTTAATATCTATGTATGTAATAGTCAACCTCGACATACATACAATATATAGATAGTCATACATCAATACATACACACACATACATACATACATACATATATACATATATACATACATACATACACATAAACAGCACACACACACACGCACCGAGACATACACACAAAACTAATCAAAACACACACACACACACACACATACAAACACACAGCACAAACACAAACTCACACATACATACCAGTGAAATAATTGTTAACCTTTCAATCGAACCAGCAACGTACTGACTTTGGATTATAACAACGAACAACAACCACCACCACCACCACCACCAACCACCACCAACCAACTACCAACAACAAACAACCAACAGCAACAAACAACAAACAAACAACAATCAATATCCAACAACGAACAACATCCTATGGTATGTATACCTCCAAACGAAATCCCAGAGATGACCGTTATTGATTCTTGTTACATGCGACCTTTCTGCCAACCATAAACAAAACTAGAACATCTCACCCGTAAAAGAAAAGAAATGAGAAAATGTGTCGTCCAATATTAAGAGAAATACATGGATGGTGATACAGTTCAAAATATTGCCGTATTTCGTGTACATTGAACATTTTATTTTACTTTGTGATGAATAAATTGTAAACTATTACTGATTACAAAACGGATAACACTTTTATTGCCAGTCTGAAACCAATGCACATATTCTACTCAATTTAACGCCGTATTTTGGGTACAAAAGGTCAGGACAGTTTAAAAGTGCAATGTTAAAACTTAAGTGCACTTTATGATGAATAAATTGTAATTTGTTCATACCTGACCTCTCGTCTTGTCCGAGGATTCACCTAATTAGCATATTACGAGCAGAATTCGCCTCTGAGATTACAGCACCATGTTTTAAATGTTCACCTGTTAAACAGTCATATCGCATAAAATCCGATTATAAATTCCAGTGATGATTTTATTGAGCAATAATTATTTGCTTGTGCGTGACGGTGTGTGTGTAAATAGTATAAATAGTGTGTGTCTATCTCTTCACTGGTCATCACAGTTTTCAGTCAACAGTTTTCAGAATACCGTGGTCCTAGTATAACAACAGTCAACATGAACGTGAGTTTTCCTAGCTAAATGTCCTGTTGAGTACTTTGAATTATGAATTGGTTTGCATGTCTTACTAGCTTTGCTTGTTTTTATGGAACTGTTTAAAACTTAAGGTGTCTTCACACTTGAAGTATTCAGCTGAGGTGAAAGTATTATGACCATCTGTTTAATGTAGTAACACAATAGTGCGTAAGCGTTAAGGTGCGTTCACACCTGTAGTATCCACACCTGTAGTATTCAAACCTGTAGTATTCAACTGAGTTGTATTGTGGAAGTATCAAAGACTTTAAAGTTTGGTTTGTTTAACGACACCACTAGAACACATTGATTTATTCATCATCGGCTAATATTGGTAATTCTGACATATAAAGAGGGAAACCGCCACATGTTTCCATTAGTAGCAAGGAATATTTTATATGCACCATGCAGTAGACAGGATAGCAAATACTACGGCTTTTAGTGTACCAGTCGTGGTGCACTGACTGGAACGAAAAATAGTCCAATGGTGCCAGCGACGGGGATCGATCAGGCGAGCTCTTTACCAATGGTCTACGTCCCGCCCCGTGAAATTATTAAGATCATCAAAATGTTTCTTTTATACACAAGAACAAAAGTATTCCACATGACATATCTAAACAGTTCTTATTTGTCATATTTAATATTAATCGACTTGTTACTCAAGTTATTTGTTTATTATTATATTTTAACCCTAAATAGTTTGTTTACGTTGTAGAGTGAAATCTCAACATGTTTGGGGTAAAAGTAATTGTGTGGTCAGTGACTGCAGGATAAATGTAAATATTTACTAAGAAGTGTTTTTTTTATTCTTATTCGCAGACCGCCCTGTCCACCATTCTGTTCGCACTTGTGTGCTGCACTGCTCTCGCCTGGTACCCCACCTACAACTACGGACATGGTGCTGATTACCATGGAGTCGCTGGTCTCCACGGAATCGGCGGTCTCCATGGAGCCGCTGGTATCCACGGACTCGCTGGCTATGGTGGCCCCGTTTACGGACATGCCGGATATGGTTACGGATACCCAGGTTATGGTTACGGTGAGTTCAGTTGAACTGATTACTGTTACCTACTGAAACCATTCTCACTGTAATAAGAGAAGCGCGTACCTACCAAAAGCTTAAAGCAAAGTTGCCAGTGTTAATGGAAATTCACGACACTGTACAAATTTGGTAGCGATTTTGCACAGAAGAAGAGAAAAAAAATAGTAATATTTGAAAATATATTTAAAATGCATTATATTTACGTTTTCAACGCACTTAACTTTCCATCCTGCATATAATGATGAACCATTTGTCAGATATTACTGAATTGCTGCAAAGCTTAAAGCTAATTGAGATCGAGGGTACAAAGCAAAGTTTCTAGGGGGTTCGGGGGGTATGCTACCCCGTACAATTTTTAAAACTAGATATCTTCAAATGCAATTTCCTCAATTCAAGTAAAATCTACTACCAATATTTTTTATTCAGAATTATTGGGGGTGGGGGGCTAGAGCCTGATACCGTAATGTTTATGTAGATTTTCTTTGGATCCACCCACATTCGTGAAAACATACACATCATATTAGTTTACTTTGATCGATCACACTCATACGCATATTATTTTCACAGGATACGGAAACGGACACGGACTCGGATACGGACACGGACACGGGCTCGGAGCTGGACTTGGTTTCGCTGGACACGGACACGGACTCGGATTCGGAGCACATGGACTTGGACTAGGCGCCCGTGGACTTGGATTCGGCGCACGTGGACTTGGATTTGGAGGACGTGGATTTGGATTCGGAGGACGAGGACTGGGATACGGACACGCTCTGTACTACTGAGGACTTGTCTCAAAGATTTAACAACACAAACTGTTTTAATAAATGTACATAATTATTTAGTTATTCAAGTCTCGTGTTGTTTGTGTTCTTAGGGGAAAGAAATTGAATATATATATATTAACTGATAAACGACTGACATATTGCACTGGCATGTCTGAACAGAAGACTGCCAGTGATGTTATTATTATCCCATAAGGGGTGAACTAAAAGCCATGGTATGTGCTGCCTGGTCTGTGCGGCAAAGCTGCATACCAAATAGCTTTTGACACGCACCAAAATAAGCAGCGTTTGTGATGGCTGCAGGTTTCTTATCGAAATCATTCAATAACATCTGTAATGGCTTCGTCTATCCAATATTCATTGATAGAGAAGAAACTCGCTTTCTTCCACAGTAAGCAACTGTTATTTTGTTATACACTTACCCACAGACAAAAACACACTATTCGTGAAGCATCAGATGTAGTATACACATGTTCACCTTTTACGAACACTTGATGTCATCACTGTTTAGATAGTGATTCATGAGCGCCTGTGACTCATAGCAGATCTCTCTCTCTCTCTCTCTCTCTCTCTCTCTCTCTCTCTCTCTCTCTCTCTCTCTCTCTCTCTCTCTCTCTCTCTCTCTCTCTCTCTCTCTCTCTCTCTCTCTCGCTCGCACGCACGCACGCACGCACGCACGCACGCACGCACGCACGCACGCACACGCATTCTCTCTCTGTGTATATATCTTTCTCTCTCCCTCCCTCCCTATCTGTCCTCGGTTATAATGTTCTACTTATCGCGAATCATATAAAATTGTTTAGTCAAAAACGTCTTTTTTGTCATTTTAAACAAATATTCTAGGCCTATATAGCTGAAATTTGGTAGGTTATTAGACGTACAAGTGGGATTAATTGGATTAAAACATTGTGGTTACAGATTATGTGTATTGGCCTCTATCGCGAGTTTAGTATTGTATGTCAGTTTCTGTGACATTTACACGTAAAAACTCTTGAAATTCTAGATTTAATTCCTACTTCCTATCTACACAAAAGTGTCAAAATATTGAATTAATCCACTTCTTGTTTCCGGGGGAATTGGGATTTCTAATGTTGCCACGCCTGTTTCTGACAGGGTTTTTTTTTCATTTTTAAAATGCGAAAATCAATGTATGTGGAGAAGTTTTGAAGTTACGACAATATTGTTTTAACTGTTGTAATCTACACCTTAGAGCGTAACAAACTGTTGATTTAGATTTTTTAATTTTTAAAATTTGTAACAGATTTTGCAAATGAAAATTGCACATATTTGCGCAGTTTATATCTTTATATCTAATATAAAAAAAAAATTATATGTTAGGATTGGTCATTTACTGGTGTATTAACGTGTAAAATATGAAACACGTCCAATGTTGTTTGTTAATATGGCAAGATATTTAATGAAACTGCCTAACCACAAATACTGCCGAGAACAGTTACTGCTGAACAGTGTTTTCAAAAAAGTATTATTGTTGTTTGTAAATGAAGTTCTGGGCCGATTTTGCTGACATTTGTAGTTGGTTAGGTGATAGTATGTGCGTTTATGTGGGTTGAGGTGGGTAATTATTGCTATAATAAAATAACATATAAATATGTCTCTGTAATAGGTAACAGTCTGTACGTGTATGTCGGTTGCGGGGAAGGATTAATGCTGTAATTAAATAACACATCACTACGAGTAATAGGTGACAGTGTGTGCGTGTATGTGGGTGAGTTTGGTAATTATTGCTATTATTAATTAATATATCATTATGTCTGAGTAATGTACAGATATTATAGTTTGGGAATCCGTGATCACCGCTTCGGTTATATTTATTATTTATAATAATAATAATAATAATAATAATAATAATAATAATTATGTATTTATTAATATCAAAGAAACAAATTAAAAATACAAACACTAAATCCGATAACGTGGGTTTGCTAAGGTATGGCGAGAGTGAAAGAAGGTGAGTATGTTTCCAAAAAAGCGAGATTTTGCCATCACGTAATTTAATGAATGGCCCAATTTTTCTTTTCAAGACTTTGCTCACGCACTTCGTACCGTTTACCTTTATGATCAAAGCCAGGCTAGCAATATCATAACGGAAGTATGTTTTGAATTGTAAGTGATTTAAAAATATATAATTTAACAACAAAATTACACTGACATGAATAATTACTAACTTTGTCTTATAGAACGTGCACAAAAAAAAAAGAGAAAAAAATTCACTTTAACTATTATACAACCGACATACATCACACACACACAGACACATACACACACACACACACACACACACACACACACACACATACACACAAAGAGAGACACACACACACATATACACACACACAAAGAGATACACACTCACACACATACATAGAGATACACACACACACACACACATACACACACACACACACACACACACACACACACATATACATATACATATACATATACATATATATATATATATATATATATATATATATATATATATATATATGTAACCTTTATAGAATGCATTGATGTGTACTACAATGTCATACATCACACGTTTATATATCCCTTTGGGGAATGCATTGATATGTACTACACTGACATACATCACACGTTTATATAAAGCTTTAGATAATGAACTGATATGTACTACATTGACATACATCACACGTTTATATAAAGCTTTAGAGAATGCATTGATATGTACTACACTGACATACATCACACGTTTATATAACCCTTTAGAGAATGCATTGACATGTACTACAATGACATACACCACATGTTTATATAACCCTTTAGAGAATGCATTGACATGTACTACACTGACATACACAACACGTTTATATAACCGTTTAGAGAATGCATCGATATGTACTACACTGACATACACCACATGTTTATATAACCCTTTAGAGAATGCATCGATATGTACTACACTGACATACACAACACGTTTATATAACCCTTTAGAGAATGCATCGATATGTACTACACTGGCATTCATCACATGTTTATATAACCCTTTAGAGAATGCATCGATATGTACTACACTGACATACACCACACGTTTATATAATCCTTTAGAGAATGCATCGATATGTACTACACTGACATTCATCACATGTTTATATAACCCTTTAGAGAATGCATCTATATGTACTACACATACACCACGTGGTTTATATAACCCTTTAGAGAATGCATCGATATGTATTACACATACACCACATGTTTATATAACCCTTTAGAGAATGCATTGACATGTACTACACTGACATACACCACACGTTTATATAACCGTTTAGAGAATGCATCGATATGTACTACACTGACATACACCACACGTTTATATAATCCTTTAGAGAATGCATCGATATGTACTACACTGACATTCATCACATGTTTATATAACCCTTTAGAGAATGCATCTATATGTACTACACATACAGCACATGGTTTATATAACCCTTTAGAGAATGCATCGATATGTATTACACATACACCACGTGGTTTATATAACCCTTTAGAGAATGCATTGATGTGTACTACACTGACATACACCACATGGTTTATATAACCCTTTAGAGAATGCATTGATGTGTACTACACTGACATACACCATACGTTTACATAAACCTTTAGATAATGAGTTGCTGTGTACTACACTGGCCAATCACAATGAGTAAAACCAATTAATTCCAAGAAATATTCGTATGCTAGTAATCGTAGCCCAAGAGCTTTCATGTAAGTGATATATATAAACAAATAGTTTTCATCCCGGACAATGACAAACTGCGATATGCCTCTGTCTCGTGAAATCGTCCATACGCTACTCACCTATAAACACACCAAAAACATGTTGAAAATGTGTAACAGGAACTAACAGATTATTCATACTATCTGACTATACTATCTGGCTAGAAAAGAACAGACTTTGTGGTATGCCTTAAAGGTGTATACTACCAAATCAAATCCCACAGACGACAATAGTAACATATGTGGCTAAAACTCCTTCCTGCAGCGTATTAATCGACCTAAACGTCACGAATATAAATATTGCCACCCCTCACCCTTAAAGTGAATCAGAAAAAATTGGGGGTCAAGCTGCTTATTTCTGATATAACGGGTAGCGTCTATGACTACCCCAGTTCCGCACAAAATTCGAGTACTTTTTTGACAGGTACCCCATACATGTTTCAAGCACAAGGCTACTTGACACGGTCGTACTAGATGAAATAAAATTGCATACATTTTTTGCCTAACATTGTTTTTGTTTTTTTTACAACCAACACATTCACATTTATCAACAATCACAGGACTGCTGGTGTTCACTTTTCTATCAAACGTTAGGTGCACCTCGAACTTTGACCCATCCGGAAGTTATTTCGTTTAGTACTACCTTAAGCAAATACAAATATTTCCACTCTCGAAAATTACAAACTACAATATGACTCTGCACAAAACTAAATCCAGAAGATGTTTTGACAGAATCTTGAGAGTATTCAGCTGCGACTCACTGTCGGGTGTTTTATCTACAAACAGCTGACCTTAACCACGATATACGGTTCCCACTCCGTCTGTAGGAGGATTCACTGTCAGGTGTTTATTATTTTTAATTGTTTTTTTTGTTTTTGTTTTTATCTACATAGAGCTTATCTTAACCACGATATATGGTTCCCATCCCGTCTGTAAGCTGATTTATTGTCAGGTGGTTTTATCTACATTGAGCTGATCCTAACCACGATCTATGGTTCCCACTCAGTATCTAGGAGGATTCACTGTCAGGTGTTTTTTGTTTTTATCTACATAGAGCTGATCTTAACCACGATATATGGTCCCCACTCTGTCTGTATGATTTACTGTCAGGTGTTTTATCTACATAGAGCTTATCTTAACCATGATATATGGATCCAACTACGTCTGTTGTAGGATTTACTGCCAGGTATTTTTATCTACATAGAGCTGATCTTAACCACGATATATTATCCCAACTCCGTTTTTAGGAGGATTAACTGTCAGGTGTTTTTATCCATATAGAGCTGATCTTAACCACGATATACGGTTACAACTCCGTCTGTAGGAGGACTGACATCTTTACAGGGGCGGATCAGAAAATATTTTACCCGGAGACTAATGGGAGAAGGGAATCTCAATACAAAAAAGAAAAAATACAAAAGTTGGAAAAAGAACAAATTGATATGTTTAGGGTGACGGGTCTCCTGGTCCTTCACACTCCCTCTAGATTCATATCTGTTTTATAGCGCGACACTACATCGAGTTGTTTAAAAAACATCTAACAAGAGAAAGTGGCATCATGATACAGTCTTGTTGAGTGGCCGTCCTATGCACAAAGTACCTGACAGTAATTATTTCATGAAAAAAATACCGTCACAATTTTATAAAAATTTCTTTTGCACCATATATAGTACAGAGATACAGTTTACATATGCTAATGGTTTTGTCATTCAGATTGGAACACCGTGGGCAAATGTTGATATATTATTGTGACGGACACTTATAGTCATTAAAGATTAATTATTCTCATTAATATCAAAATTATTTTATATACAGCTTTGCCACAAACAGTGGATGTCATGTCCCTTAGGTCACTGTTCATCGAGTTATCAAAAACGAAATCAAAAGCGGACCCAGAGCGAGGTTACATGGGTCCCGTGACCCACCCACCCCCGTCATTTTTAAAAATTATTATTTTAAAAAGAAATTCGTGAATCACAATATACTAAACTGAACTGCCCTGCAAACGCATCTCTGCGCATCTTTACTTCTCGGGAGCATGCCCCTGAACCCCCTAAAAGATCTCACACCCTTTCCAAACTCAAACCTGCCTTTGTTAATCTTGTGACGGCCTGGATATTACATAACATAATCTCTGGCAGTCGTAGATCATTTACTGTTCAACACACTGACGATGTTCAATCTATATTTAATTCCTTTCCCCTAAGAACACAGACAACAGAAGACTTTAGTAACTAAATAAAACATCCACATTTATTAAAACAGTTTGTGTTGCTAAATCTTTGAGACAAGTCCTCAGTGGTACAGAGCGTGTCCGTATCCCAGTCCTCGTCCTCCGAATCCAAATCCACGTCCTCCAAATCCAAGTCCACGTGCGCCGAATCCAAGTCCACGTCCTCCAAATCCAAGTCCACGTGCTCCGAATCCGAGTCCGTGTCCAGCGAAACCAAGTCCAGCTCCGAGCCCGTGTCCGTGTCCAGCGAGACCAAGTCCAGCTCCGAGACCGTGTCCGTGTCCAGCGAAACCAAGTCCAGCTCCGAGACCGTGTCCGTGTCCAGCGAAACCAAATCCAGCTCCGAGCCCGTGTCCGTGTCCAGCGAAACCAAGTCCAGCTCCGAGCCCGTGTCCGTGTCCAGCGAAACCAAGTCCAGCTCCGAGACCGTGTCCGTGTCCGTATCCTAAGAAAATAAACATATGTGTTCATGAGGGCGAGTGGATCCAAAGGAAATCTACCTCTAACCATCACTATAGTCTTTGTCTCATTAACAAACCAAGTCTGAAAACTGACCTCAACAACATCACAGTATGAGCCGTTTTGTTAATCTCTGTTGCGCTTCATGTTTGTAGTGGTTTTGTAATCAAATCATGGTTTTGTATAACTGTCTAACAGATCGTCCTCAGTAAAATATGTGCCTATGACAGGCGTACTACACCAGCTCTTCCTGATTAACATGTTAAATCGCTACCATACATGTACAGTAATGCGACTATCGGCTGTTCTAGAGTCTAAACATTTCTCTGTATATGTTTTTTTGAAAGATTTTATTTTCTGGGTTTGCGCTTCTCATAATGGTGGGAATGATTCCATTAGGTAGTGGTAATCAATTAAACTGCACTCACCGTAACCATAACCTGGGTATCCGTAACCATATCCGGCATGTCCGTAAACGGGGCCACCATAGCCAGCGAGTCCGTGGAGACCAGCGGCTCCATGGAGACCGCCGATTCCGTGGAGACCAGCGACTCCATGGTAACCAGCACCATGTCCGTAGTTGTAGGTGGGGTACCAGGCGAGAGCAGTGCAGCACACAAGTGCGAACAGAACGGTGGACAGGGCGGTCTGCAAATAAGAATAAAAAACACTTCTTAGTAAACATTTACATTTATTTTGCAGCACTACTGCGGCACTACTTTTACCCTAGTTAGATCAGCAAAGGTATACTGATCTTTGACCCTACAAGCGAAACAAATTAAAATATAATAATAAATAAATGACTTTTAATAAGATCAAAGAAAGAAAGAAGTGTTTTATTTAACGACGCACTCAACACATTTTATTTACGGTTATATGGCGTCAGACATATGGTTAAGGACCACACAGATTTTGAGAGGAAACCCGCTGTCGCCACTACATGGGCTACTCTTCCGATTAGCAGCAAGGAATCTTTTATTTGCGCTTCCCATAGGCAGGATAGCACAAACCATGGCCTTTGTTGAACCAGTTATGGATCACTGGTCGGTGCAAGTGGTTTACACCTACCCATTGAGCCTTGCGGAGCACTCACTCAGGGTTTGGAGTCGGTATCTGGATTAAAAATCCTATGCCTCGACTGGGATCCGAACCCAGTACCTACCAGCCTGTAGACCGATGGCCTGCCACGACGCCACCGAGGCCGGTTTTAATAAGACCAAGATGATATATTAATATTATAAAATATATGACTGGAATAAGAAGTATTTAATTTTGTTGTATTATAGTCAACCTACTACTCTATAAAACCGAAAAGTGAAATAAAACGGTTAATGCATATTTCGTATTATATAGCATTGTAGGATAAATAAAATAACTGGTTACTATCTGATGATATGGGCTTTATACTGCGACGGTTAAAATGGCGACCAGAGTAGGATAAATCAGATATCTTAAGACCATACTCAACTGTTCTCTATACATTTATCTTCATAAAACAAATCTCAAAAGGTATTCATTAAATTTGCTTTGTCATTGTTTTAAAGTCATATTTGGATTTTTTTTTACATGCATTTGTATTTGTATAAATTACTACAAATTAATCGACAGCATATACAGTTTGCACAAGAAACTCTAAAATATCAAAACTGTAACGCGCTGCCACTGAAAAATAAAATAGATAAGAAACAGAAAATCTAAATCTCGCTTTTATGAAAACACCAAACAGTAATTTGCTGTTAAACAATAATTGGTTGCAAAATGTGTAAAAGTTAACTGTGACGCCACGCCTTTAGAGTGTGGTCATCCTGTGTAGATTTAAAACAAACTAAGTTGTCTCCTTGTGTAATCTTTACATTTCAAAATTAATAAATTAATAAATATTTTTGGCAAGAGAAAAGCTGAGTTAATCTAACAATTATTAATACTGATATGAAATGAATTTAGTACTTATTAATACTGATATAAAAGAAATTTAATAATTATTAATACAGATATCATAGAAATTTAATAATTATTAATACTAATATCAAAGAAGTTTAATAATTTCGGAGTAGCCATTAAATATTCGCCAAGTCCTTTATATCAAATATTACAGTATATACTCAAGGAATGAAAATCAAATAGTGAATGCAACATAAAACAATCGAATGTTATTAAACTGTTATCGTGTTATAAAATGGTTGACTGTATTACATTTTACAATATTTGATATAGTAAATTAACACTTTGATATATGTCACGATATATGCTTCTTCTTTTAATAGACTTAATACTTTTACAAGGCTGAAGACTTTGAATGTGAACACATCCTAAGTAATATTTCATTACTAAATTAAACAGAAAGTTTTAAACAGTTCGATAAAAACAGACAAAGCTAGCAAAGCATGGAAAACAGTTAATAATTTGAGATATATCACAGAACATTTAATTAGAAAAACTCACGTTCATGATGAGTGTTGTACTAGGACCACAAGATTCTGAAAACTGTTAGCTGAAAATTGTGATGACCAGTAGAGATAGTCACACACTATTTATACTGTCTTCACAATCACACCGTCACGCACAAACTAACTATTAATACAGAATAAACTCATCACTGGAATTAATGATCGGACTTTATGCGATGTGACTGTTTAACAGGTGAAAATTTAGAACACGGTGTTGTTATCTCAGAGGTGAATTCTGCTCGTAATATATTTATTAGGTGAATCCTCGGACAAGACGAGAGGTCAACTGTGAAAATTTTACAGTCTATTCATAATAAAGCAAAATAAAGTTTTAACATTGCTCTTTTAAACGTTCATGACCTTTTGTACCCAAATACGGCGCTGAATTTAGTAGAATATATGCATTGGTTTCAGACTGGCAATAAAACTATTTAATCTGTTTTGCAATCTTGTTTAAAATATGTAGCAAACGAAACATTCATAAGGATAACATTTACTTGAAATGTATTTGAAACAGTTTATATGTAAATATATAAAATACTGTCAGAATCATGCTGAAATTAAAATAATTATACACTCCAATTTTATACGCTGAATTATGAATATTTTTTCTTCAAATTATTATTTATTTTTAATGTTTGTGTATGCATGTATTGAAAACAATGGGGAATCTCTTGTAAATGATGGACCGTGGTTTGTTTGTGTTTGTTTGTTTTATATTGTATTATTTTTTGTTTCTTTTGACGTAGATTGTTTTCAACGGCTGTATCTCTGCACAATGCAGAGTCGAATGGGCATTTGACAAAATAGTGGTTGATTCCATGGATCTCTATCTAATGCCTCGTCTATAGGAGGACAGCTACTCCCGGGATTGCATTCTTCTAACATCGCCAAAAAAGAGGACCGTCACTCCTAGACTAGTTTACTTAATAAAAATAGCACCGAACAGAGCTCATTAGATTAAGTACAGTCGGGATGACATGCACTCGTGAATCACTGTCAAAACAATGATGATATCAGGTGTTCAAGGCGACACGGCTCGTCACTTTGATCAACCTGACATCGCCGCGCCATTGTGGCTGCCATGACATTGTGTCTGCCACGTCATTATGTCTGCCGTGACATTGTGTCTGTCACGCCATTGTGTCTGCCGTGACATTGTGTCGGTGACGCCACTGTGTCTGTCGTGACATTGTGTCAGCCGTGACATTGTGTCTGCCACGCCATTGTGTCTGCTGTGATAATGATGACGCCTTGTAAAATAACAAAGAGAAATAACGGAAACTACAAAAAGTATAAAATCTGTGTCATACGTTGACCTATCATAGAGAATCTGGACGACATTGGTAACAAAGTTGTTTAATCAGGGTTATAACATCCAGTGACTTTAGGAAGTCGTCAATAATGTTCATAGTAAACGCACAGTGGCCATTTCACAATAACGCACAAAAGCCATTTCACAATAACACAGAGAGGCCATTTCACAATAACACACAGAGGCCATTTCACAATCACACACAGAGGCCATTTCACAATAACACATAGACGCCATTTCACAATAACACATAGACGCCATTTCACAATAAGACACAGAGGCTATTTTACAACAACACACATATATAATTTCACAGTAACACACAGAGGCCATTTCACAATAACACATAGAGGCTATTTCACAATAACACACAGACGCCATTTCACAATAACACACAGAGGCCATTTCACAATAACACACAGAGGCCATTTCACAATAAGACACAGAGGGTATTTTACAACAACACACATATAATTTCACAATAACACACAGAGGCCATTTCACAATAACACACAGAGGCTAGTTCAAAATAACACACTGAGGCCATTTTACAATAAAACACAGAAGCCATTTCACAATAACACACATTTCACAATGCAATACCATATTTTGACCTTGTACATTTTCATCTGGCAAAAATCTGGAATATTTTAACTATGGACTCAATGTCTGTGGGCTGTGCTCGTAACGGGTGCCACAGTTGGGGCAGGACATGCTCAACATTTGCGAACACCTGTCATCACTGTTTTTACAGTGATTCATGAGTGCATGCCATCACAGCTGTATATATATTCCATTGAACTCTATTCTGCCTAAGTTTGGGTTTTCAAAGCTAGCCTTGGGAATGGCAGTACTCCTACGGGTGGTGTCAGAGGGATAAAACATCCTGTTATGTATCTGCTAAGAGAAGTGGCGGTCCTCCTTTGGAGGCTATCACAACTTTGCCTAACGTACTTTGGACTTTACCTTGGGCAGAGATACGATTTTGATATCGCAATACGGCTTTGTCGTTCAATGAAAGTATTTTACCACATACATTGTATAAATGAAATGAGGTTTTGACATTGTTCCATCTGTAAAAAAAAAAATTAAAAAATGTATAGTTCGAGTATGTCAAATGACGTGATAATGACAATTTCTTTTTATCTTTGTCATTTAATGTTGGTGTTTGTCAGTGGGATCTTTTACGGTTACAGTTCTTTGCGCTGTTTTAGAGATAATTAATAATATGTGTATTCGTGTTGGGCGTTATTTATCTGCGAACACCGACAAACTCATAATATCTTCTGAGTATTTTGGTTTGTTTACGGTTCACGGTTTTCAAATATTTAGCGCACTTTATAACATAGAGATTATAAGTACCCATTGTTGAACTAATTTACATATTATGACAGGCAGAATTCACCTGTTAAACAGTCACATCGCATAAAGTCTACTTATGGAAATTTCAACGATGCTTTTATTCAACAATAATAATTCACTTTGGCGTGACGATCTATGTGTAAATAGTATAAATATTGTGCATCTGTCTTCACTGGTCATCACAGTTTTCAGCTGACAATTTGTAGAATCCCGTGGTCCTAGTACAACAACACAGTCAATATGAACGTGAGTTATCTATTGTTGATTTTAGAGTAAAGCGAAGTAAGTTAAATGTTTTGAATGTTGTTCTTCAATTATCTGTTTATCCTACATTCACACTTTATTAAAGGGACATTCCTGAGTTTACTGCAATTTTTAAGATGTTATCGACAGAGACTTTTTAACGATTGTAATTACATATCAATTATATTTTTAATCTGCATAAAATATTAGTGGCTGTATATTACACGTGTTTTTGATCGTTCTAATATTTGTACTAGGTTACATTTCTTTTTATTTCCTAAAAAAACCCACCTTTTTTTTCGTACGTACGGAATTATTTGAAGACAAAATCCAGTTTCGGCTTCTTACAAATATTAAAGGGACATTCCTGAGTTTGCTGCAATTTTAAAGATGTTATCGACTAACAGAGCCTTTTTATCGATTGTAATTACATGTACATATAAAATATATTTTTCTGCATAAAATATTAGTGGTTGTATATTAAACGTGTTTCTGATCGTTCTAATATTTTTTACTAGGTTAAATTTAATTTCAATTCCTAAAATACGTTTTTTCCGTACGTACGAAATTATTTGAAGACAGAATCCAGTTTGAGCTTCTTACAAATATTAAGACGACTAGAAACACATTGAATATACAGACACTGATATGCTAAAGAAGAAAATATATTTAATATGTAAGTTTAATCGTAGAAATATTTTATTAGTCGGAAACATCTTACAATGCAGCAAATTCAGGAATGTTCCCTTTAAGAGAAGTTGGTATGGATTTCAATGAAATTATTTCTTTGCAGACCGCCCTGTCCACCGTTCTGTTCGCACTTGTGTGCTGTACTGCTCTCGCCTGGTACCCCACCTACAACTACGGACATGGTGCTGGTTACCATGGAGTCGCTGGTCTCCACGGAATCGGCGGTCTCCATGGAGCCGCTGGCTATGGTGGCCCCGTTTACGGACATGCCGGATATGGTTACGGATACCCAGGCTATGGTTACGGTGAGTTCAGTGTAATTAAGTAAGCCAAGCAAATAGAATCAAGTTCTAATTAAATCAAAACATTAACGTCAGCAAATTACAAAATATGATCTCACTGCCAAATATTTTTTACAAATTAACTATAACTATAAATTGACTATAACAGTAATAAATAAATCAAAGCAAACATATCTCTCGCAGGTTCGAGAATAAAATTTGAAGGTCACTATAAAGTTTAACATGTACCACTCGCTTTAGGAAAGAAGGAAAAAAGGAGCAAAAATCAACATACATTGTAGGAGGGTGAATTCGTATTGGGCCATGCTCGCATCGACCATATAATGTTGACCCATTCATTTATTTTAAAGGACCTCCTCCTCAGTTTGAACATTGTCGGTGTACACTGACTGTGCGTCACGTTTTGGTGGACTGTTTTAGAATCATTCAAATTCCACCCTGAATTAATTTTGAAGTTTTTAAAATAATGATTTTTGTATTGTATGGCTTTCCCCACATTTCTTTAGACTGTGGTTTTACATAATTATAATTTGTGTTAATTTTAATGAAAATAATCACATTCATGTATACCTACCTACCTTTGTTTAAAACCGAATAGCCGATTTGTAACTTTTTCTGGGGTGTCTTTAAACATTCATGCATTCATTCGTATTTTTTTTTCTTCACAGGATACGGACACGGATACGGACACGGACACGGGCTCGGGGCTGGACTTGGTTTCGCTGGACACGGACACGGACTCGGATTCGGAGCACGTGGACTTGGACTAGGCGTCCGTGGACTTGGATTCGGCGCACGTGGACTTGGATTTGGAGGACGTGGATTTGGATTCGGAGGACGAGGACTGGGATACGGACACGCTCTGTACCACTGAGGACTTGTCTCAAAAGATTTAACAACACAAACTGTTTTTAATAAATGTACATATTTATTTAATCTTCAAGTCGTTTGCTTTTGTGTCTGAAAGGAAAAGTAGTTTAGTCATCAATTCGGTGACATGATGGTTTCAAGAAAGTGCAAGCTTGAATATTAAAGCGTGTGTCTGAGGTTTGAAAGGTCGGAGGATCGATCCGTTAGTATATTTGGTTTATATATTGAGTTCCACAAGATAGACTGTTTCAATAAATGAAAGTATTTATGTATTCAAGTCTCCTGTGTCTGTGTGTTAAAGAAACATGTTTTGAGTCGTACAAAGTGCACGTGGACGTGGACGCCGTGTATTTAATTCTTATCATTGTTATCATGCGTTATCATATTTGATGATTCCGGAGAATACAAATGTTGCCTCTTAACGCAGGCGGCTGCTTAATGCAGGTGAACGCTAGAGTAAGTTTGACTATTGTATAAACCATAATGTCGTTGACTGGTGCCAAATATAAACACCACTACAGTAGTAAAAAGCACACACTCTCACCTCGCTGCAATAAAATATCCTCCTGAGGACGAGTACTTCATATAGTAGTGCATCATGGAAGCAATCACAACTTTGCGTAAACTTCCTTTCCACTCTGTCTTGTGCAGAGATACGATTTTCATCACGGAATCCGGTTTTGTCATTCAGATTCATTCACAGATGCAGAATACAAACTCCACTACAGTTTTAATACAAGCGTGTGTTGTCGCTATCAGAATGTCACGCACGTTTGTCGCTGTGATATATTGTTCATTAGTTGATTTGCAACCCACTGGAGGGTGATAAACCAGAGAATAATGTATTTTAAACGACAGAGATTAGCACCTATGGCCAAATGATATATAATTTAAACTATAATTAAAAATCGCTTCTCCATACAAGGCAGAGTGAAATAAGTATTTTAGCAAGATTGTGATTCTTCCCACGAATCACTGCCAGGTGATTCCACCACAGTAGGACTGCCATTCCCAGGACACTGCATCCTTAGGTCGTCTGTAAGAGGACTGCCACTCCAAGAACACCGTGTCATTAGTTCGCCTATAAGAGGACTGTCACTACTAGGGCACTGAATCTTTACACCGTCTGTATCAGGACTGCCACCCAAAGCGGGTTTGATAAATCTAAACAGTTTAGACAGAGCTCAACGGTCTAGAGTTTTTCACTGTATATACAGGGCTTGACGTAATACGCGAACGATTGTTTCGGTTACGTGTCAGTTACAGTGATCGAAAATATCGAGAAGGGATTATACGGAAAAAGAGAAGTAGAAAAAATTATTAGTGCTAATTCTATTGAATTAATTCGTAGATGTTGGACCCATTTTAATAAAAACAAAAACCCATTAAATTCCATAAAACCCCGGGTGACGTTCCAGGGTTCAAAAGCCTAAGCAATTTGATTAATATCGCTAATAGCCTGACGTTGAAATCTTTATTAAATGGTATTTACAAAGCGAATGTCCGCGATACACTACTTGAAGACAGAATGTAACAGTAATAATACACAAGTTTCTTCATTAAAATGAACAAACTTCGGATACATTAAGTTATGGTAGACTATTGGATACGGTTAATTTGCTTAAAAACAATTGACCGTAACCTATAGTTTACCATAAGACAGATACAGAGAGATAAAAAGACAGAGAAAGAAAGTGAGAGCGAGAGAGAAAACACACACACACACACACACACAGAGCGAGAGAGAGAGAGAGAGAGAGAGAGAGAGAGAGAGAGAGAGAGAGAGAGAGAGAGAGAGAGAGAGAGAGAGAGACAGACAGACAGACAGACAGACAGACAGACAGACAGACATATATATATATATATATAATCGTAATTGATTACATTGCTGATGTAATCGTAATCAGCGATTACTTTCATGATTACTCATTATTTACTAAACTTAGATGTGTTTAGCATCAACTCCAGTAACAGTGTCTATAGTTAGTAGCAGTACTGGTCAATCAAACAACAGAACTGATCTCACATTTTCTAGTTATTTTAGACTAGTTCTATCATTTGCCTTAAGAAACGGATGAGCATAATGACTAGATTATCAAATCAATGTACTCTGTTACAATATTTACCCGCTGTTGTGGTCACGAAATGTGTTATTGTGGTACTCTGTTACAATATTAACCCGCTGATGTGGTCACGAAATGTGTATTGTGGTACTCTGTTACAATATTTGCCCGCTGTTGTGGTCACGAAATGTGTTATTGTGGTACTCTGTTACAATATTTGCCCGCTGTTGTGGTCACGAAATGTGTTATTGTGGTACTCTGTTACACTATTTGCCTGCTGTTGTGGTCACGGAATGTGATATTGTGGTACTCTGTTACAATATTTGTCCGCTGCTGTGGTCAGGGAATGTGTTATTGTGGTACTCTGTTACCATGTTTGCCCGCTGTAGTGGTCACGGAATGTGTTATTGTGGTACTCTGTTACTATGTTTGCCCGCTGTAGTGGTCACGAAATGTGTCATTGTGGTATTCTGTTACAATGTTTACCCGCTGTCGTGGTCAAGAAATGTGTCATTGTGGTATTCTGTTACAATAGTTGCCCGCTGTCGTGGTCATGAAATGTGTCATTGTGGTATTCTGTTACAATGTTTCCCCGCAGTCGTGGTCACGAAATGTGTCATTGTGGTACTCTGTTTCGATGTTTGCCAGCTGTCGTGGTCACGAAATGTGTCATTGTGGTATTCTATTACAATATTTGCCCGCTGTCGTGGTCACGGAATGTGTCATTGTGGTATTCTGTTACAATATTTGCCCGCTGTCGTGGTCACGAAATGTGTCATTGTGGTATTCTCTTACACTATTTGCCCGCTGTCGTGGTCACGAAATGTGTCATTGTGGTATTCTCTTACAATATTTCCCCGCAGTCGTGGTCACGAAATGTGTCATTGTGGTACTCTGTTTCGATGTTTGCCAGCTGTCGTGGTCACGAAATGTGTCATTGTGGTATTCTATTACAATATTTGCCCGCTGTCGTGGTCACGGAATGTGTCATTGTGGTATTCTGTTACAATATTTGCCCGCTGTCGTGGTCACGAAATGTGTCATTGTGGTATTCTCTTACACTATTTGCCCGCTGTCGTGGTCACGAAATGTGTCATTGTGGTATTCTCTTACAATATTTGCCCGCTGTCGTGGTCACGAAATGTGTCATTGTGGTATTCTGTCACAATATCTGCCCGCTGTCGTGGTCATGAAATGTATCATTGTGGTATTCTGTTACGATATTTGCCCGCTGTCGTGGTCATGAAATGTATCATTGTGGTATTCTGTTACGATATTTGCCCGCTGTCGTGGACATGAAATGTATCATTGTGGTATTCTGTAACAATGTTTGCCTGCTGTCGTGGTCACGAAATGTGTCATTGTGGTATTCTCTTACAATGTTTGCCTGCTGTCGTGGTCACGAAATGTGTCATTGTGGTATTCTGATACAATATTTGCCCCTTGTCGTGGTCACGAAATGTGTCATTGTGGTATTCTGTAACAATGTTTGCCTGCTGTCGTGGTCACGAAATGTGTCATTGTGGTATTCTGTTACAATGTTTGCCCGCTGTCGTGGTCACAAGATGTGTCATTGTGGTATTCTGTTACAATGTTTGCCCGCTGTCGTGGTCACGAAATGTGTCATTGTAGTATTCTGTTACAATATTTGCCCGCTGTGGTCATGAAATGTGTGATTGTGGTAGTCTGTTATAATATTTGCCCGCTGTCGTGGTCATGAAATGTGTTATTATGGTATCAAGTTACAATGTTTGCCCGCTGTCGTGGTCATTGTGGTACTGTGTTAAAATATGTTCCCACTGACGTGGTCGTGCAGCTATCTGGATTGTCTGGCCTGGACAGTAGTGGTTAGTTAGGACAGTAGGTTAGTTGTTAGTTAGGACAGTAGGCTAATATTTGTTAGGACAGTAGGTTAATGATTACTTAGGCGTTAATTTTAATCTGCACCATGTACCAAAATGATCAGTATTAATTTTGACCTGGATTTGTAATGTAAATTTAACATATATTAGATGTTTCTTTCTTTTTGTTTCTGTTTTTCCTGTTTCTTTTTTCCTGTTTCCTTTTTTTTCTGTTTCCTTCTTTCCTACAACCAAGACCACTACACACTCTTCTGTCTCACTAACCAACTAACAACTAACCCACTGTCCTGGACAGACAGCCCAGATAGCTGAGGTGTGTGCCGAGGACAGCATGATTGAACCTTAATCGGATATAAACACAAAAATTAGTTGACATGAAATAAAGAACAGCAACATATCATTTTCATAAAGCACGACTTAAATTTAATCATACAAAATGCACTATGGTCGCCAAATGATATTATTTTTTTGTAAAATGTATAGAAAAATTATCAAATTTCACAAACACATTCAGTAAATGAAAACAAATATACAAATGATATAGGAATTAATAATTATTCGAATTTTAAAAATAAATTAAGGAAACCAGTAATGATTAATCAGAAGATGCAAATATCGATATTAGTTCTGAAAGTAATATCCTCAATGATGATATTTCTAAATATGAAAAAGAATCCTATTTAATCTGAAGACTAGTTAGCGGGCATTATTAAACCTATTTAAAAGAAAAACAAGTAATTCAAAAGACCTTGAATCTTATAGACCTATAACAATAATAAGCTATTTTGACAAAGGTTTCACATTATAATTCTAAACAAACGATTAAGTTAGTTTCTTGAATCAACAGAAACACTTGAAGAAAATCAATTGGAGGGAACTATAGGTTTCGTCTCCCTCTTTCTGTCCGTGTGTTCCACGTATAGTTTTCCGGACATGTTTTTGCATTGCCTCAAGGTACTGAGCTTAAAACTCTACCACGTACTGTTTAAAATCGTGTAACAGAATACCACAATGACACATTCCATGCAAACTGTTAGTTAGGGCTAGAAACAGTGACTGTTGAAATGTAGCATGTCATAAACGACAGTGGCGGACTGTGGAGAGAGAACTCCAATTGCGGGACACTTCACACAGAAAGAAGCACAGTACATTGCTTTATTACATCAATCGAATAATTTTATGGCTACAAATATAGTATAGGCAAATGCTCACCAAATGTTCAGTGTACACTCACTCTCTCACTCTCTCTTTCTCTGTCCCTCCTCTCTCTGTCTCTGTCTCTGTCTCTCTCTCTCTCTCTCTCTCTCTCTCTCTCTCTCTCTCTCTCTCTCTCTCTCTCTATCTATATATATATATATATATATATATATGTATATATAATCTGTCTGTATGTCTGTCTCTGTATGTCTGTATGTCTGTCTTTCTGTCTCTGTGTTTGTCTCTGTTTTAATCAGCCTGTATGCTCTCTCTCTCTCTCTCTCTCTCTCTCTCTCTCTCTCTCTCTCTCTCTCTCTCTCTCTCTCTCTCTCTCTGTTTTACTGTCTTTCAATCTGTCTTTCAGTAGAGTGTATCGTGAACATTCGCTTTGTAAATACCATTTAGTAAAGATTTCAACGTCAGGTTATTACCGATATTGATCAAATTACTTAGGCGTTTGAAGCCTGCAACGTCACCCGGGGTTTTTGCATTTAGAACATCTCCTGTAGAGAGCTTGTACGTTGATGCACACGAACCTTGTTTGGGTGCTAGACGTGCAAAGCTTTCTCTGCAGTACGCTACCAAGATTAAATCTTAACCAACACATCCTACACATAATGAGGTGTTTGACAATAAATATATGAAATTGTTTGATGCAAGGCCAAATGCTATTCGTACATTTGGTCTTCGCATTAAGCGCCTTTTGTCGCTTTCCAACATTGATTTAACTGACACTTTGGAAACTCCTTCATATTTTGTTTTACCACCATGGTGTATTACACGACCTAAAAGTGTGTTTGATCTTTCGCATCTGAAGAAAGATCGTACAGATGCTGTTGTTTATAAACAGTTTTTCATGGAAATTCAGGACACGTACCGTGGTTACATTCCTGTTTATACAGATGGATCACGGGATGGGAATTCTGTGGCTTGTGCTACAGTTTTTCCATCAGACACAATACTATCCATGAGATTGCCTGACTGAGCATCGGTCTTTAGTGCTGAAGTTTGGGCAGTCATTAAAGCCTTGGGAGAAATAAAGGATTCTAGTGCATCCAAATTTATTATTTTTACAGACTCACTTTCGTGTCTCCAAGCTTTGCGCAATATGAAGCTGGACCATTCCTTAATTGGGATGGTGATACGAAAGTGTGTCTTTTTATCTATTGCCAATAAAGATGTATTTTGTTGGGTGCCCAGCCATGTTGGTATCAGGGGTAATGAAAAGGTAGATTTTTCTGCCAAGTCTGCTTTGGATTTGCCTCATACCAGGGTTGGTGTTCCTTTTACTGATTTTAAACATAATATTAACGAATTTATCTTTTCGACTTGACAACATGATTGGGACGGTGCAATTGCGAACAAGCTTCATTCTATCAAAACAGTCTTGGGAGAGTGGCAGTCCTCCTATAGACAGTGCAGGAAGGATGAGGTAGTCTTGTGACGTGCCCGCATCGGTCATATTTACTTGACCCATTCATTTATCTTGAAGAAAGATCCTCCACCTCAGTGTGAGCACTGTCAGTATTCTGACTGTGCGACACATTTTGGTGGAGTGTAAGCATTTGTCAGCAACTCGAAAAGATTTATTTGGACAAAGAAATGTGGTGAAATCATTTCGATTCTATCCAGAACTTTTATTGCAGTTTTTACGTGATACGGACTTTTATTCTAAATTTTAATTTTATATATCAGTGATATTTGTATTTTTTGCACAGTTCTTTACACTGTGTTTTCATTTGACTCTTAAATTTTTATATTCATGTTGATCAACAAATTTGTTTTGCGTTTACCATAGTTTGACACCCAATAGCCGATGTATTTTTCGTGCTGGGGTGTCGTTAAACATTCATTCATTCATTCATTCTCCCAGGGTTTTGTGGGATTTAATGTGTTTTCTATTTGATTTAAAGCAGTCGAACGTCTTACAATTAATTTAATATAAATCAAACCCGCTTTAGGTGGCAATCCTCCTACAGACGGTGTAAGGCGTGTCCTGGGAGTGGCAGTCCTACTGTGCTAAAATACCTATTTCACTCTGCCTTGTATGAAGATGCGATTTTTAATTATAGTTAAAATTATATATATATCATTTGGTCATAGGTGCTAATCTCTGTCGTTTAAAATATTCTGCATCTGTAAATGAATCTGAATTACAACACCGTATCAGAATACCACAATGACACATTTCATGACCACGATAGCGGTCAAATATTGTATCAGAATACCACAATGACACATTTCATGACCACGGCAGCGGGCAAATATTGTATCAGCATACCACAATGACACATTTCATGACCACGACAACGGGCAAATATTGTAACAGAATACCACAATGACACATTTCATGACCACAATGGTGTATCAAACAACATATTTCTACAATAATTGTTAAATTGTTAAAAGTAATGCACATTATTGTGTTTATTAACAGTATATTTCTTTTTACAATATTTTTTATATTTTTTAACTTAATACACATTTTACACATTATTATGTATATTAACAGTATATGTTTACAATATTTGTTATATTTGTTCAAGTAATATACATTTTATACATTAGTGTATATATTAACAGTATATGTTTACAAATTTGTTACATTGTTTTAAGTAAAACACATTTTAAACATTATTATATATATTAACTATTTATGTTTACAATATTTGTTATATGTGTTCAAGTAATACACATTTTAAACATTATTAAGGATCTGTTGATCCGTCGTTAGCATTGCCATGAGTAGGCCGCACAAATATATTGTTTGCGCAAGCATTGATCAATCACGTAATTATCGATCGACCGTGCGGCGCCATCAACGGATCGGCTTTTAGCACAGCCATCGATAGATTGCGCTGTTTTACCAATGTTTCCGTCTTTAGATTGCGCAAGTATCGATTAATCGCGCTGTAACATTAGTGAATCAGTCGTTACTTTTCGCTGTAATATCGAAAATGTCCCATAGAACATCAGACTTAATAATATCCCCCTCGACAAAAATAGAAAGTTGCATAATTTACTACCAATATAATTAACGACTTGTTACTTAGAATAACGGTGTAAGGTTAAGGATCGCAGCGATGTCTATCGATGACAAGACTATTGACGGATCCATTGCTGTTAAATAGTTTAAGTAATTTACACATTATTATCTATATGAACGGTATATTGTTACTGCATTTGTTACATTTTCATATTTATAATTGGACTGTATATTAATTTAATTTTAACATGATACTATATCTATATAGTGTATATTTGTATATATACACATAAGCTGTTTATCTAAATGTCATATAACCGTAAATAAAATGTGTTGAGTGCGTCATTAAATAAAACATATCCTTCCTTCCTTTTCTAAACGTCATTCTTGGTACAGCTTTCATTAGCTTCCTTAGTTTAACTGCCAGTCACAAAAAAACAAATGCATACTGTATATGCTGCTAAATTCAACGCCGTATTTGGGTACAAAAGGTCATGAAAGTTTAAAAGAGCAATATTAAAATTATATTTTACTTTATGAAGAATAAATTCCAAAATGTTCATAGTTGACATCTCTTCTTGTCCGAGGATTCACCTAATTAGCATATTACGAGCCGAATTCGCCTCCGAGATTACAGCACCGTGTTTTTAAATGTTCACCTATTAAACAGTCGTATGGCGTAGAATCCAATTGCAAAGTTCAATGGTAGTTTTATTCGTCAATAATTATTCTCTTGTGCGTGACGGTGAATGTGTAAATAGTATAAATACTGTGTGCCCAGCTTCACCGGTCATCACAGTTCTCTGTTCAGTCTTCAGAATCCCGTCGTCCTAGTACAACAACAATCAACATGAACGTAAGTTTTCCTAGTTAAATTACCCATGATATTCATCGACTTGTTTTCCATGCTTTTCTAGCTTTGCTCGTTTTATGGAACTGTTTAAAACTTTCTGTTTAATTCAGTAACAGAATAGTGTGTAAGCGTTAAAGTGCGTTCACACCTGTAGTATTCAACTGAGTTGTATTGTAAAAGTATTATGATCGTCTAACTGTTTGTTTTATATACAAACACAAAAAAAGTATTCTGCGTTACATATTTAAGCAGTTACTATTTATAATATTTAATATCTAATTGATATCAAAGTTATTTGTCTTTTTTATTATAGGGTAACAGTGCATAATTTGATTACGTTGTAGAATGAATGAATGAGTCAAAGATTATAGGAACACACCCTAGTTACGGCTAGTTGTTAACCATTACGGCGTTGTTTTTCGCTATTAAACCCATTTTTTCACAAATAAAATTGCACTTTACTTACCGTTTATTATTTAGAATATACATTTCCATTCACCTGAAGTGTTTTTTGGTAATCTTGGTTTTTGTAATACCACAAAATGCATTTTTCGTATTTCATAAAATCGCACGCTCGTCTGAGAAAAAACCGTTGAGCAGACACGGTCTAATCTATTTTTAGAGGGGATATTTCCATTTCAATGTCACAGACGTTGGTATATCACGTGACCGTTATCATTTTGGTTCGGTTTGTTTTCTCGTGCATGGTTCGCGCAATCAACATCCGATTTGTTGTTGTTCATTTGTGAGATTTTTCTTCACAGTTCGTGAACATTTTCAGTAACAATAAAGTTCAGACAAGTAAGTGTCTCAATACAAAACGTTACAAACCCTTAAAACCAATAATTTTGCTAAGTCTTACGATATCTGGAGAGGGGATACAACCAGGACAGAACAGCTGGAACATATCCAGGAGAGGTGAAAGGAACGCACCCCAAGTCTGTGAAATTTGTCGTGACGTAGGCATTGTTGTGCTTCGAGCGACATCTACCGGTGACATCAGAATACTAACTTTCAAAATTATTTCAAGCAATTGGGACATGGGGATTCCCATGGTATTTATCGATATAAAACCTGCTTTTTCACTCCATTTGATAAAAACGTGATCTAAGTGTGTTACAGGTTTGTAGATTAACCAAATTATAATTTATTTTCGCTGGATGGAACTAGGGTGTGCGGCTTTAACATTCTTGGGGTAAAAGAAATTTTGTCCTAAAATCATATATCTTTGTGGTTAGTGACAGCAGGATCAATGCAAATATTTACATGCCAGGTTTGTTCTTCTTATTTGCAGACCGCCCTGTCCACCGTTTTGTTTGCACTTGTGTGCTGCACTGCTCTCGCCTGGTACCCCACCTACAACTACGGACATGGTGCTGGTTACCATGGAGTCGCTGGTCTCCACGGAATCGGCGGTCTCCATGGAGCCGCTGGTCTCCACGGACTCGCTGGCTATGGTGGCCCCGTTTACGGACATGCCGGATATGGTTATGGATACCCAGGGTATGGTTACGGTGAGTTCAATATAATTGATTATTTCTTCCAATGAAATAATTTTCACTGTTAAGAGAAACGTAAAGTGGTCAGTGTACCAGTTTGGTAGCGATTTAACAGAAAACGACTTTGTAATATGTATTATACTTACGTTCTTAACATAAAAATCATAATGTTATCATAAAAACTAATAGAAACGCCTGTACTATTTACATCACAGGACAGCAAGATTCACGAGCATAAAAGATATCAATAAAAACGATGAAAATGCGATGTATTTATGTAGATTTGCCTTTGATCCATCCACACTCGGGAAAACATACACATATTACTATTTTCCTTTGATCCACTTACACTCGTGCAAACATACACATATTATTATTTCCCTTTTGATACATTCACACTCGTGAAAACATACTCATCTTATTATTTAACTTTGATCCACAACACTTGTGAATACAAACAAATATTATTATTTTTCTTTTGATCTACCACACTCCTCAAAACATATACACATTACTATTTTTCCTTTTAATCCACCAAACTCATGAACTTATACACATATTGTAATTATTTCCCTGTTATCCACCAAATTCGTGAAAACATACACATATTATTCTTGATAGGATACGGACACGGACACGGGCTCGGAGCTGGACTTGGTTTCGCTGGACACGGACACGGACTCGGATTCGGCGCACGTGGACTTGGACTAGGTGTCCGTGGACTTGGATTCGGCGCACGTGGACTTGGATTTGGAGGACGTGGATTTGGATTCGGAGGACGAGGACTGGGATACGGACAGGCTCTGTACCACTGAGGACTTGTCTCAAAGATTTAACAACACATACTTTTTTAATAAACGTAAATGTTTTATTTAGTTATTCCAGTCTTCTGTTGTTTATGTTATATGTGAATGTGAATTAAATATAAGTTAAACATCGCATGCCTGTAGTAGAGTATCTGATCTACGACTGGTATATTGTGATGTCATGTCTGAACAGAATTGATTGACGATTTAGCCTAGGGCTTAGAAGAAACGTCAGATGTGCGGTATTTTATGTTATTGATCTCTGCTTGTGATGTTATATTTTGTATTTTTCATTTTGTGAATCAATGGGCAGTCCTCTAAGGTCATGGTATGCATTGTTTATGGAACAACTGTATAGAAAATATTTGTTTAATAGTTTATTCGGTAACAAATATTTGAAACATTTACACACGTACTTAAGTATAATTGGTAACATTTTTAATACAGATTATTTTCTACAACCCTTTATGCAATTATAAAAGCATTTCAAAATTCACGTAGGATACACACTTTAGTCAGAAGCAAATAGTTAGTTATAACAAAACACTGGTAGTGTTTATAGGGTCTATATTTGCGTTCGAGGTTTGTAATAACAAAATAATGTTTTTAAAACCTATAAAAAAAAAAATCGTTATTATAATTGTAAAATACCCCATTTATCCGTGAAGCAGTCTTCATTTTCGAAGTAAATATATTTGTCGATATTTCTGTAAAATTTTACTCTAGTAACAACTTCATCAAACTTTGGCTTCATTTTATCAAATTTGCAGTGGTATATTATTCCAAAGAAGTAATTCAGTTGCAGACTTTCATTTGGATTACAAAGTAAAACAGTACAAATATTTATATTAAACGGTTTGCTAGTGTTCGTTTCAAATCATTGTGTGAATGTTGCCACAGGAGAGTAGTATACCGGCATTGAAACAAATAAATAACATTCGGTAATATTGACAACAATAATAAATATATTAGAAAACATACAGAATCAAATAATAAAGCATGATTTGGAAAGGAATGAATAAAAGCAACATATCATTTTATAAGCATGACTTAAATTTAATCATACAAAATGTAATTCTGGTCGACAAACGATGCTAAGTTGTGGTAAGATCTATAGCAAAACTGTGAAATGTCACAAACGCATTCATTAAACGAAAGCAAATATACAACTGAAATAGAAATTGATAAATTATTTGAATTTTAGAAATCAGCTAACGAAACCAGTAAAGATGAATCTGATGAATGGTTAGCTGACATTATATAAAAAAACACCCTCAATCTTATAGAACTATAACAATAGTAAGATATTTTAGCAAACTTTTCACATCAATTCTAAACAAATTATTACATCACCTTCTGGAATCATCAGAAATACTTAAAGAAAATCAACTGGTTTTGTCTCCCTCTTTATGTCTGTATGTCAGTGTGTCCCACGTATAGTTTCTGGACGTGTTTTCGCATTGCTGATACTAAGCTGACATGTTGCTTAACGCTCTATTTGTCTCAGAATGCATGTTGATAAATAGGCTCGCATAATAATAATAATAATCATAATAATATATATATACACACACACACACATATATATATACATACATACATACATACATAGTTCAGCTGTTGCCGGAGAGAGAGAGAGAGAGAGAGAGAGAGAGAGAGAGAGAGAGAGAGAGAGAGAGAGAGAGAGAGAGAGAGAGAGTGTGTGTGTGTGTAAAGCAACTTTCCAGCATATACCACAACACTGTGTTTGATTAACCTGCCTTGTACAAGAATTATGGTAAAAATCAGCACATTGTCAATTAGTCAATGGGCGTGGCAGTACTCTTTATGGCGCTGCAACAGGGATGAAAACTCCAGTAAAGGAGTAATAAACGAGGCGCTTGGTGGAGATTCACAGAATAATCCAGTAGTTTTCCCAATATCTATACACTGGCAATGTCAGCCATTCATTGTTAAAATTTTAATCATTGATAAACAGAAACACAATAAATAAAAGTAAACTATTGTTAATGCAAATATGAAAAAAAAAATCAAATTTCTTAATCTGTATTAGACAACATAATTGTAGTATTTTTCAAAAAGTAATACACATCATTAGGTATATTAACAGTACATTTTTACAATATTTGTTATATTTGTAAAAGTAATACACAATTTACACATTATTAAGTATATTAACAGTATGTTTTTAAAATATGTGTTATATGTTAAAGTAATACACATTTTACTTATTATTAAGTGCATTAATAGTATATTTTTACAATATGTTTTATATTTTTTTAAAGTAATACATATTTTATACATTATGTATATTAACAGTATATTTTTACAATATTTGTTATATTGTTTAAAGTAATAAACTTAGGGACATGACGTCATTCATTTATTACTATAATAAGATTAATATACTGTTAATGTGTATTACTTTTATAAAAAATATTACAATTATGTTGTCTAATAGAGATTAAAGGGACACACCCTAGTTACGGCTAGTTGTTAACCATTACGGCGTTGTTTTTCGCTATTAAACCCATTTTTTCACAAATAAAATTGCACTTTACTTACCGTTTATTATTTAGAATATACATTTCCATTCACCTGAAGTGTTTTTGGTAATCCTGGTTTTTGTAATACCACAAAATGCATTTTTCGTATTTCATAAAATCGCACGCCCGTCTGAGAAAAAACCGTTGAGCAGACAAGGTCTAATCCATTTTTAGAGGGGATATTTCCATTTCAATGACGTTGGTATATCACGTGACCGTTATCATTTTGGTTCGGTTTGTTTTCTCGTGCACGGTTCGCGCAATCAACATCCGATTTGTTGTTGTTCATTTGTGAGATTTTTCTTCACAGTTCGTGAACATTTTCAGTAACAATAAAGTTCAGACAAGTAAGTGTCTCAATACAAAACGTTACAAACCCTTAAAACCAATAATTTTGCTAAGTCTTACGATATCTGGAGAGGGGATACAACCAGGACAGAACAGTTGGAACATGTCCAGGAGAGGTGAAAGGAACGCACCCCAAGTCTGTGAAATTTGTCGTGACGTAGGCATTGTTGTGCTTCGAGCGACATCTACCGGTGACATCAGAATACTAACTTTCAAAATTATTTCAAGCAATTGGGACATGGGGATTCCCATGGTATTTATCGATATAAAACCTTCTTTTTCACTCCATTTGATAAGTGTGTTACATGTTTGTAGATTAACCAAATTATAATTTATTTTCGCTGGATGGAACTAGGGTGTGCGGCTTTAAGAATTTGTTTCATATTTGCATTAACAATAGTTTACTTTCATTTATTGTGTTTCTGTTTATCAATGATTAAAAGTTTAACAGTGAATGACAGACATTGCCAGTGTATGGATATTGGGCAAACTATTCCGTGAATATCTATCCATTGCCCTTTTTATAAGAGGACAGCCACTCTCGAGGACAACCTTTACCGGAGATGTCATCCCTCTTGCATCACCGTAAAGAAGATTCCCACACCAAACTAGTTTACTAAATTAAAACGAGCAACGAACAGAGCTGATTAGAATAAGTCCAGCTGTGGATAGGATACACTGACACTGTGCTGACTGCCACCATGATTATTGTACGAGGCACATTAATCAAACTGAGTGTTGCGGTATGTGCTGTAAAATTACTTTACACTTTGAGGCTATTTACTCTATTTCTTTTCACACATCAGATTAAAATGATATCTCGTCTTATACCACAGTTGGATCTTGTACATACGTTTTCATCCTTTTATTGAACATATTGTATATATTGGAAACATAGGACTGATCTCTCTCTCTCTCTCTCTCTCTCTCTCTCTCTCTCTCTCTCTCTCTCTCTCTCTCTCTCTCTCTCTCTCTCTCTCTCTCTCTCTCTCTATCAACATGCATTCTGAGAGTACAGCAAAAATAATACATTCCCCTACATGGCCCAACACATAGAGTGTTAAGAAACATGTCAGCTTAGTATCTTGAGGCAATGCGAAAACACGTCCAGAAACTATACGTGGGACACACGGACATACAGACATAAAGAGGGAGACAAAACCTGTTGATTTTCTTTAACTATTTTTGTTGATTCCAGAACGTGAGGTAATAATTTGTTTAGAATTTATGTGAAAAGTTTGCTAAAATAGCTTACTGTTGTTATAGGTCTATAAGATTGAGGTGTATTTTTAAAAAAAATAAAGCCAGCTAACCATTCATCAGATTTATCATTACTGGTTTCGTTAACTTCTTTCTAAAATTCAAATAATTTATCAATTGCTATTTCAGTTGTATACAGTATTTGTTTTCATTTAATGAATGAATGAATTAATGAATGTTTAACGACACCCCAGCACGATTAAATACATCGGCTATTGGGTGTCAAACTATGGTAATGCAAACAAATAAAGTGATGATCAACATCAATATAACAATTCAAGATTTAAATAAAAACAGTGTAAAGAACTGTGCCAAAATACAAATATCACAGATTGATACTGACTTTTACACATACTTTCAATTGTGCTGTATAGGCCACCTCAAAAAGAATGTTACACCCCTGTACCACGGTGAGGATACAGCACGCGCAGGGGTCATGTAATGAATGCGTTTGTGACATTTCACAGTTTTGCTATAGATCTTACCACAATTTAGCATCGTCTGTCGACCAGTATTACATTTTGTTTGGTTACATTTAAGCTATGCTTATAAAATGATATGTTGCTGTTCTTCATTACTTTCCAAATCATGCTTTATTATTTGATTTTGTAGGTTTTCTAATATATTTATTATTGTTGTCAATATTACCGACTGTTATTTATTTGTGTCAATGCCAGTATACTACTGTCCCGTGGCAACGTTTACACAATGGTTTGAAGCGAACACTAGCAAACCAATTAATATATAAACATCTGGTAATCCCAGTGAAAGTCTTCTACTGAATTACTTCCTTGTAATAATATACCACTGCAAATGTGCTCAAATGAAGCCACATTTTGATGAAGTTGTTACTAGAGTAACATATTACAGAAATATCGAAAAATATATTTAATCAGAAAATGAAGACCACTTCACAGATAAATGGGGTATTTTACAATCATAATAACATTTTAAAAACATTATTGTGTCATTACAGAACTCGAAAACAAATGTAGACCCTAGAAATCCTTCCTGTTTTCTGTTATATCTGACTATTTACTTCTGACTAAAGTGTGTATCCTACATGAATTTTTAGTTGCTACATTATATTTGCATAAAGGGTTGTAGAAAATAATCTGTATTAAAAATGTTACCAATTATACTGAAGCTACGTGAGTATAAAGCAAATGTAAATGTTTCAATTCTTTTTTAACAATTGAACGTTATATTTTTGACGTTCATGCGATGATAAACACCAAAACCGTTTTACACACTGTATGTATGGCGTATAATTCCAAATGCATTAATATTGCCATTATAGAAAACTATATTAAAAAACCCAATCGAACTCTATTCCACAATGATTTACAACTGTATCAATACACAAATAAGGGAATTCCCTTAGAAAGTTACATTCGTTTTTTTCCATCAAATCTCCGATTCATTATAATGATTTTATCAATTTTAATTTTCTTAATCAAGTGTGGATAAAAAAGTTATAAAATTTAAAATAACTGAACATCAACTGATAACGCAAACAGGTTTTTTTCTTCAAAAATATCAAACGATAATTAATTAAGAATTGAACGATCTATATACTTAAATGGAAGATTTGTTGTAATGCGGTTAGAGTAAGAAAAGTGAATGTGAAGACTGACATAAAAGGGATAAAGTGGTTTCAGTGTTGCTGTGTGTGTGGATTTCAGAGGAAGTTTGTGATTGTGTGATATTATTCTCGGAAAGGACAGGACGAAGGCGTATGTGTTTTCGCGCGTATAAGTTGTCGATTTGGTGTTTTTGTCAAATGTGACAGGGCTGCGCTCATGTCTCTCTTTTGATTTGTTGAGCATTCTCTGCTATAACGTCTAATAGAAGCTTAATTTGTGTGGCCTGTCATATACATTATATGTCTCAGTTCAAAACTGGAGTCGTTTAAAGCCTGAATTGCGGTGTAAAGTAATCTGGCCGGTGGTCTAAAGGTCACCACAGGTGGCTCGCAGACGGTGTGCGGTGTAGGTCTGTGATTGTCGTCTGTCAGTTTGTCACTGTCACTCACAGAGCAGACGATTTTGGGAATAAAATAGAAACTATGGAATTCTCGGGGATTCCGTTGTTGACGTAAGTGACAAAACGTAGTTCCGGTAATAACATTCTGTTTTTATTTGTTTACCGAAAAAGTGCAGTTTTCACGTTCGTGGAAGAATGAACGTTGGTTTTTTAGATCACGTGATAGCATTTTAACCAATCCAGATGCCTATTACAAAACAGTAATTATAAAGTGGAATTATTATTGAATAAACTATTAAACAAATATTTTCTATACAGTTGTTGCATAAACAGTACATACCGTGACCCATAATGGACTGCTCATTGATTCACAAAATGAAAAAATACACATATATAACATCAAAGGCAGAGAACAGCAATATAATCTATCGCATATCAGATGTTTCTTCTAACCCCTAGGCTAAATCGTCAATCACTTCTGTTCAGACAAAACATCACAATATGCCAATCGTTGATTAGATACGCTACTACAGGCTTGCGATGTTTAACTCATATTTAATTCACATTTACATATAACACAAACATCAGAAGACTGGAATAACTAAATAAATATTTACATTTATTAAAACAGATTGTGTTGTTAAATCTTTGAGACAAGTCCTCAGTGGTACAGAGCGTGTCCGTATCCCCGTCCTCGTCCTCCGAATCCAAATCCACGTCCTCCAAATCCAAGTCCACGTGCGCCGAATCCAAGTCCACGGACGCCTAGACCAAGTCCACGTGCTCCGAATCCGAGTCCGTGTCCGTGTCCAGCGAAACCAAGTCCAGCTCCGAGCACGTGTCCGTGTCCGTAACCGTGTCCGTATCCTATCAAGAATAATATGGTAAAATAATTATAATATGTGTATATTTTCATTAGTTTGGTGGATTAAAAGGAAAATAGTAATATGTGTCTGTTTTGACGAGTGTGGTGGATCACAGGAAAATAATAATATGTGTCTGTTTTAATGAGTGTTGTGGATCAAAGGAAAATAGTAATATGTGTCTGTTTTCAAGAGTGTGGGTCAATCAAAAGGATAGTAATAATTTGTGTATGTTTGCACGACTGTGGTGGATCAAAGGCAAATATACATCGCATCGCAACGACATCGCATTATGATCGTTTTTGTTAAGATCTGTTATGCTAGTGAGTCTTGCTGTGCTGTGCTGTGATGTGAATAGTACAGATGTTTCTATTAGTTTTTTTTATAATCAAATTATGAGTTTGTATAAATATCCAACAGATAACGTAACACATATGGAAACTTAAATCTTATAAACTATACTATACTAAAAAATATATGTTATATTATATATACAATCCCATTT
Organism: Gigantopelta aegis; assembly: GCF_016097555.1. Classification (NCBI taxonomy): domain Eukaryota; kingdom Metazoa; phylum Mollusca; class Gastropoda; order Neomphalida; family Peltospiridae; genus Gigantopelta; species Gigantopelta aegis. The sequence goes on along the minus strand of NC_054712.1, from coordinate 41,120,508 downwards.
GAAAAGACGTGCATATATATAATGCATATAATGCATATTACATAGACCTTTTCTGTTAAATCGCTACCAAACGTTTACACTGACCACTTTTCTTGAAACTTTTATTGGGTATGTGTTTCTCTTAACAGTGGGAATAATTTCGTTAGTAGTAGTAATAAATTATATTAAACTCACCGTAACCATAGCCTGGGTATCCGTAACCATATCCGGCATGTCCGTAAATGGGGCCACCATAGCCAGCGAGTCCGTGGAGACCAGCTGCTCCATGGAGACCGCCGATTCCGTGGAGACCAGCGACTCCCTGGTAACCAGCACCATGTCCGTAGGTGTAGGTGGGGTACCAGGCGAGAGCAGTGCAGCACACAAGTGCGAACAGAACGGTGGACAGAGCAGTCTACAAAGAAAATATTAAGTTCTGTTTATAGATATTCTGACGTTGAATACTACAGGTGTGATCGCACTTTAACGCTTACGCACTATCCTATGTCTACTTAAAACAGAACGTTTAAACAGTTCCATAAAACGAGCAAAGCTAGCAAAACATGGAAAAAATTCGATTAATATCATGGAAAATGTGACTAGAAAAACTTACGTTCATGTTGACTGTTGTTGTACTAGAACGACGGGATTCTGAAGACTGAACTGAGAACTGTAATGGCCGGTGAAGATAGGTACACAGTATTTATACTATTTACACATTCACCGTCACGCACAAGAGAATACTTATTTATGAATAAAACTACCATTGAACATTACAATCGGATTCTATACCATATGACTGTTTAACAGGTGGATATTTAAAACACGGTGCTGTAATCTCAGAGGCGAATTCTGCTCGTAATATGCTAATTAGGTGAATCCTCGGACAAGACGAGAGGTCATCAATGAATATTTTGGAATTTATTCTTCATAAAGTGAAATATAGTTTTAATATTGTTCTTTTAAACTTTCATGACCTTTTGTACCCAAATACGACGTTGAATTTTGCAACATATATGCATTTGTTTTTGACTGGCAATTAAACTAAGGAAGCCAACGAAAGCTTCACTAAGGATGACATTTAGGAAAGGAAGGAAGGAAGGAAATGTTTTATTTAACGACGCACTCACCACATTTTATTTACGGTTATATGACATTTATCTTAACAGTGTATCACTGGCGTAGGAAACGGGGGAGGGGCAAGGAGGGCATGTGCCCCCTTGATATATTTTGCTTTATATTTGCTTTATAATAGTGTAAAAGTGTGTAAATATAAAAGTGTGCCCTAATCCTGCTCTATGAATGGATCCGTAACCGTTACATAATTTATTCTAAGTAACAAGTCGTTAATTATTTTGGGAGTAAATTATGCAACTTTCAATTTTTTTCTAGGGCGACAGTATTAAGTCTGATGGTATATGGGACATTTCCGATATTACAGCGACCCCACTGAAAACTAACGACGGATCCACTAATGGCGCAGCGCGATCAGTGGATACTTGCGCGATCTAAAGACGAAAACATTTGTAGAACAGTGCAATCTATTGATGGCTATGCTAACAAATATACATAATAATGGATAAAATGTGTATTATGTGAACAAATATAACAAATACTGTAAACATAAATCGTTAATACACATAATAATGTGTAAAATGTGTATTACATAAACATTATGACAAATATTGTAAACATGTACTGTTAATATACACAATAATGTGTAAAATGTGTATTACTTGAACAAATATAACAAATATACTGTTAATATACATAATAATGTGTAAAATGTGTATTACTTAAAAAACCCATAAATATTGTAAACATATACTGTTAATATACACAATAATGTGTAAAATGTGTATTACTTGAAGAAATTTAACAAATATTGTAAACATATACGGTCAATATACATAACAATGTGTAAAATGTGTATTACATTAAAAACTATAACAAATATTGTAACAAAAATATACTGTTAATATACATAATACTGTGTGAAATGTGTATTACTTAAAATAATATAGCAAATATAGTAAACATATATTGTTAATATCAAAAATAATGTGTAAAGTGTGTATTACTTTAATATAGATAATAATTTGTATTACAATATAACAATTATTGAAGAAGAAGGAAATGTTTTATTTACTGACGCACTCAACACATTTTATTTACGGTTATTACGGAATTATTGTAGAAGTATGTTGTTTGATACAGATTATGAAATTTGATCTTTTCATATTTGCAATCAACAATGAATGCGAAACATGACCAATGTATGTAAACAAAGTTAAACAATCTGCCCGACAAAACTGATACCGCAATAACAAAGCATATATCTACAGAAAGAAAGAAAGAAATATTTTATTTAACGACGCACTCAACACATTTTATTTACGGTTATATGGCGTCGGACATATCTGCCACTCCCAGACTTGTTTACTAAATTAAAACGAGCACAGACAGAGTTGGTTAGAATAAGTTCGACTGTGGATGTGATACATTAATAATGTGCTGCCTGCTACCATGAGTGTTGTACGAGGCAGGTTAATCAAACTGAGTGTTGTTGTGTGAGCTGAAAAGTTACTTTACACTTAGGAACTATTCACTCTATTTTTTGTTAAAATGATATCTCGTCGTATACCATAGTTGGATCTCGTACAAACGTTTTCATCCTTTTATTGAAAGTATTGTATATATTGGAAACATAGGACTGACCATGACAGGTGCCTCTGTTGTAGAATGATACAGTCCCCTTTAGCCGACACCTGCTATTATTACTGTTCTGACAGCGATTCATGAGTGCGTGCCGTCACATTTGTCTCTCTCTCTCTCTCTCTCTCTCTCTCTCTCTCTCTCTCTCTCTCTCTCTCTCTCTCTCTCTCTATATATATATATATATATATATATATATATATATATATATATATAATATACCTATCTATATCTATCTATCTATCTATCTATCTATCTATCTATATGTTTTGGTATAAGGCGGAGTTCCTAGCCGTTGAGTGTGCCTTGATCTCTCTTTTCTTCTGCTGACAAGTTAATGTGGTAACTACCCACTCTCAATCTTGATTGTTTCTGCTCATTTCACATCTTTCCTCTTCCTCTTACTTTATTCTAATGATTTTCTATTGGTCTTGGGGCTAACTAACCAGAAGGATCGAGTTCTGACCAATCAGAATACGACCTTCTGTTACATGCTTTCCATTTGGTCCGCGCTATTAGCCGACCAAAATAGTGGAAAAAAACCTAGTGTGAGAGCGTCTGTTTGAGTGTAATTGTTTCAGTCGGGCTTGGCGGCGCGCACACCTGGCAGTGTCTGCGCCGCCCTGCTTTGACTGACTTTACGACTGGAGAGTGAATGTTTAGTTTAGTTTCTTTCTTATTTTTAGTTGTATATAATTTTAATTAATTGATTAATAAATGATTAATTAGTTTAATTAATTTTTCCTCTTAGCATTTTTAGTGTTGGAATATTTTAAATTATATGTACATTTTATTTTTAACTAAATAGGTTTTAAATAGGTTATTAATTTAATCGGTCACGACACTTGGTATAAAAAAAAGGAGAAACCTGACCGATACTCGGCATCACCCACTTAACGATTAGTGGTTCCCTGGGTGATGTCGAGGATTATATAGCAATGACTTTGTCATCCGTATAGGTGGCGCACCCCTCCGGGTGTAGTGCTCGCGAATGCTTGGGGAGGACAACGAGGACTCCTCTGGGATCACCAACGTTTACCAATCAACAAACCAGATTACTGATGCGTTTCACCACCACACCGGACGGCGAATGGAGGGCTTGCTATTGTAACAATCATTGATATCACTCAACATAATAATACCCGCTCCGCTAGATGGATAACCTGGGGGGGGGGGGGGGGGCAGGATGAGGGAGGGACGCCGTGATAGGGAGCTTTTTGGGAGCGATAGGGCGTTGGCGGTTTGGGCCGGTAGGTTTGCCAGTTAGGAGGCCCCCCCCCCCCCCCCGGAACGCCCCCCCCCCATGGAAACCCGGATATGCTGGAGTGGGCTTCCCGGATGCTGGATCGCAAAGATGAATGGCGCAATGCTCCCCCCTCTACGAATCCTTGATCCTCCAGGGCTTAATAAATTTAATTGATGTTATATTAATTAGTTTAATTCGATCAGCCCGAAATAGAAAGGTTAGTGGCACCAACTAAATATAAAAGTAAATGTCAATAACAGGCTTTAGGTTTTTTTTGTGCAATTTTAAATATTTAAAAAATTATAATAATAAAAATAAAAGTTAATTATCTTATAGAACCCCTAATAGTATTAATTTATATTATAAGTGGTCTTACCACATATTTAAATTGCCCCCATCAACCACCACACCCCCACCCCACCCCCTCCGGCTTCGGAGTTGGTCACTGGCGATGTCAGAGGCTAAGTCCGAAGTGGGCGTGCCTGAACCCTTGTGGATAGGGGCACGTTAAATCCAGTTTCCTTCCTTCCTTCCTTCCTATAAGGCGATTTGTTATTGGTTGAAGTAAGGCTTGCGTTGAACTTACATATATATTTGATTCGTCAACACTGACAGGTAGTGTATTCCAAGGTGTGTGATTTCTGCTAGTCAGACGAGCAGTTCCGACAATCTGCCACCATGTTTGTATGTTTGTTCAGCCATTATACATTAATTTAATAGGTAACAGAATAGAAAAAGAAATGTTTTATTTAACGACGCACTCAACACATTTTATTTACGGTTACATGGCGTCAGACATATGGTTAAGGACTACACGGATATTGAGAGAGGAAACCAGCTGTCGCCACTTCATGGGCTACACTTTTCGATTAGCAGCAAGGGGTCTTTTATATACACCATCCCACAGACAGGGTAGTACATACCACGGTCTTTGAAAGGTCAGTCGTGGTGCACTGGCTGGAACGAGAAATAGCCCAGTGGGCCCACTGACGGGGATCGATCCCACACCGACCGCGCATTAAGCGAGCGCTATACCACTGGGCTACGTCCCGCCCCAATCCAAAAGTGTGTAATAGAATGAGTTTCAACGAAACATATAACATTGATGCTCTCTCTCTCTCTCTCTCTCTCTCACTCTCTCTCTCTCATTTTAAAAATATTTTTTGACGACTGTTGATTCTGTTGTTTTCCTTTACCTGTATATAACAACCACTTGACATAACGGCCACTTTTGTCAGGTCCCTTGAGTGACCGTTACAAACAAGCTCCATATAGATATATATGGACAGTTTAGACTGATCTAACAGTTATCTTTATATAACGGCTACTTGCCCATAACGGCCACCAAAAATCCCGCCCAATACATTTTCTTCTTTATTTTACCTGTGTATAACAGCCACCTGTCGAGTATTTGTTTTTCCAAAATTAATTATTCATAATGGTCACAAAATACATTGACCACTACTTTTGGGGGGTCTAAAATGGACAGTTTAACTTGCCAAAACGCCACAAGGTTTTTATAATTATTGGCCTTTCCCAGTCACAATATAAGTCATTGCTTAACAAAAAGATGAAGCAATACAGATACATGTTGCAATGCATCATTAATCGTATTTTCCTGTTATATATGTGTCATGTTGTCTGTCATTTGCAAGACGAGTTGTCATCGAACTGATGCATCCGACTCATGAACACTGAAAGGTAGTGTATTCCAAAATGTGTTAATAGATTTGCACAGTCTGTTACGACGTTTGTTCAGCCATTATACATTGGCAGACTTGGTCTTTTGTTACTAGCGTATAACGATTTCTTACCTAAAACCTTTTTCCTACATACACCCACGCACACACACACACACACACACACACACACACACACACACACACACACACACACACACACACACACACACACATATATATATATATATATATCTGTGTGTGTTTGTGTGTGTGTTTTTTTGTTTTGTTTTTTTCGGAATGCTGGACAGCTGTCAATGTTAAGATTGCTATTGAAATGTTTTTGAATTGTGATTATGAATGCATGCATCAATTATTGAGTTTTACAGTAATACATTTGCTTAATGTTAAAGGGACAGAACCTAGTTTTTAAACACTAAGTCATATTTTTCACTATTAGAGCCGTTTATGATCGCTGAAATCAAAGATTATTTTTATTTTACTCTTTAGAGTTTCCATTTCCGAAGAACCGAAATGTTTTTCTGGTCATCCTGGTGTTCCTAATACCATAAAATGCATCTCGATTAAGTTACATCTCATTTGCAAAGTTCAGGGGCCATAACTCTGTCACAAATGGGGAAATCGCCATGACAGACGAACTTGATTGGTAAAAGTACATTTTAAAGTTTTAAGTTCAGTATTTTGAGGCAATGCAAAAACATGTTCACAACATCCGCATTACCAAATGCTTTTAAATTTTTGAATATGTGGTTTCGTTAATTGATGCATAGTGCTGTATTTAATGTAGTTTATAAGACTTATTAAAGTCTATATAACCTGTTTCTTTTTTTTCCCCGTTTCTTTTTTACCGGTTTTCTTTTATCCTAGCCCATTTTGATTCCTTGTTTCCTGTTTCCTTTTTCCGTTTACCATGGTCTTACACCTATCCACTGAGTCGTTAGAACTCGCTCTGGGTTGGAGCCGGTATTGGGCTACGAACCCTGTACCTATCAGCCTTATGTCTGAGGCCGTTGTTGCTGTTCTACATTCCTATCCAAATCATGCTTTATTATTTGATTCTGTGTATTTTCTAATATATTTATTGTTGTTGTCAATATTACCGACTGCTTTCTCAGCACTTTCCTTCATAACATTTGCAAAATCGTTTAATAATTTGTTAATTGTTTCATCAATACTAGTCTGTCTAGAAAGATCATCAATATCGCTTATTACTTTTGTTATTATTATTATTATTATTATTATTATTATTACAGTGCTGTCCGGTGTATTGGCGCACGTAAGCATTCAAAAACCATTTTCTATGTGAACACTGTGAAATACTTAATAAAATGTGTCTCTCACCAATGAAGCAATGCATAATCTAAGATACACTACAAATTGTGTTATGTCTGTAGTAAATAAACATTTTAAAATTGTGCATAAATGTAGACACCCCCTTGTATCCAAAACGATTTTCATGTCCGGTGATTCGGCGCAGTAGATGTGGATCGTTGACCCAGCTATTTATAAACCGCCCATGACCTCACTTTTAGCCCATAAACGCTACACAATTGTCCCAGAATTATTTTAGTACTTTTTTGTTTTGTCTTGTTAAAAATATTATTATGAAAACGAACAATCAGACATGAACCATCTCGTGATCAGTTTCGGAATCATTTTCTTGAGTGGCACAGTACTGCGAAAACATACATGTTCATTATCATGCATGGCTAAGATGCCTTCATGGATTTTTCTCGGGTAGATTGTGCACATACGTGGATCTTATTTCGTTTTTATTTTTTATAACAGTGTGACAGTTGTGAACTGGAATGACTGCCAATTAAGGTGTAAAAGTTTCGTTTTCTTTGCATTTGTGTTTTCCTATATATATACCGTTTACTATAATTTAAAAAATGCGGGAAAGGTGTTTTCAGACTGGTTTTAACATTCTTAATATCAATAAGGCTGACCTACTTTGCGTTTATATACACGAAAACAGGTGAATGATTTATTTTAAAATTATGATATAATTATTAATAATTCTAATATTTTTTTGCAATAAATATGTTTAAACTTGATTAACCATTGAAAAAGGAATTGAACTTTAATTCGTTAAAAACACCAACAACATGACAATTTCTAAGCATACTTAAACAAAATACCAAGTGCGCCGAATCACCGGACGCGCCGATACACCGGACACAGTTGTATTATTATTATTATTAATATTATTATTATTATTATCATCATACTACTATGACACCTGATAGCCGTTAATGCTTAAAGGGACATTCCCGAGTTTGCTGCACTTTTTAAGATGTTATCGACTAACAAAGACTTTTTAACGATTGCAATTACATATCAAATATATTTTTCTGCATAAAATATTCGTGGCTGTATATTAGACGCGTTTCTGATCGTTCTAATATTTGTACTATGTTAAATTTCATTTTATTTCCAAAAATACAATTCTTTCATACGTACAAAATTATTTGAAGACAAAATCCAGTTTGGGCTTCTAACAAATATTAAGACGACCAGAAACACATTGACTATACAGACAGTGATATTCTAAACAAGAAAATATATTTAATATGTAAGTTTAATCGTAGAACTATTTTATTAGTCGGAAACACCTTACAATGCAGCAAACTCAGGAATGTCCCTTTAATGATTCTCATTGGTATCAAAAAGTGTTTTGTATATTATAATATATCATTGTGACGGACTCCTATTGTCGTTAAAGACAAATTATTATCATTATTGTCAAAAGTGTTTTTTATACAACTTTTCCATAAACAGTACATACCATGACCCTTAGATGACTGCTCATTGAGTCACACAATCCAACATACACAAATATAACATCACTGGCAGAGATCTTTAACATTATCTGTTGCACATTAGACGTTTCTTCTAACCCCTAGGCTAAATCGTCTATTACTTTGGTTCAGACACGACATTGCAATATGCCAGTCGTAGATTAGATAGTGTACTAGAGACTGGCGACGTTCAACTCATATTTAATTCACATTGGTATATAACACAAACAACAGAAGACTGGAATAACTATATAACACTTGAATATAACACATTTACATTTATTAAAACAGATTGTGTTGTTAAGTCTTTGAGGCAAGTCCTCAGTGGTACAGAGCGTGTCCGTATCCCAGACCTCGTCCTCCGAATCCAAATCCACGTCCTCCAAATCCAAGTCCACGGATGCCTAGTCCAAGTCCACGTGCTCCGAATCCGAGTCCGTGTCCGTGTCCGTGTCCGTGTCCAGCGAAACCAAGTCCACGGACGCCTAGTCCAAGTCCGTGTCCGTGTCCAGCGAAACCAAGTCCACGGACGCCTAGTCCAAGTCCGTGTCCGTGTCCAGCGAAACCAAGTCCAGCTCCGAGCCCGTGTCCAGCGAGACCAAGTCCACGGACGCCTAGTCCAAGTCCGTGTCCAGCGAAACCAAGTCCAGCTCCGTGTCCGTGTCCAGCGAGACCAAGTCCAGCTCCAAGTCCGTGTCCGTGTCCAGCGAAACCAAGTCCAGCTCCTAGCCCGTGTCCGTGTCCAGCGAGACCAAGTCCACGGACGCCTAGTCCAAGTCCGTGTCCGTGTCCAGCGAAACCAAGTCCAGCTCCGAGCCCGTGTCCGTGTCCAGCGAAACCAAGTCCAGCTCCGAGTCCGTGTCCGTGTCCGTAACCGTATCCGTGTCCGTATCCTATGAACAATAATATGTATATGATTTCACTAGTATGGTTGGTCAAAAGGAAAATAGTAATATGTATGTTTTCACGACTGACTGGACCAAAGGGAAATAATAATATGTACTAATATATGTTTTCACGAGTGTGTGTGGATCAAAGGGGTATAATAAGATGTATATGTTTTCACCAGTGTGAGTGGATCAAAGGGAAATAATAATATGTACTAGTATATGTTTTCACGAGTGTGTGTGGATCAAAGGGGTATAATAAGATGTATATGTTTTCACCAGTGTGAGTGGATCAAAGGGAAATAATAATATGTTTATGTTTATGGTTTGACGAGTGTGGGTTGATCAAAAGAAAAATAATAATATATGTATATTTTTACGAGTTTGAGTGGATCAAAGTGAAATAATAATAATAATATGTGTATGGTTTCACGAGTGTGGGTTGACTAAAACTGAAATAATAATATATTCTGTGTGTTTTTATGAGTGTGGGTTGATCAAAGGGGAAATTATATATATATATATATATATATATATATATATATATATATATATATATATATATATATATATATATTCACGAGCGTGGTGGATCAAAGAGAAATCTACATAAACGACATCACATTATGATTGTTTTTGTTAATATGTGCTATGCTTGTGAATCGTGCTTCCCTGTGATGTGAATAGTATAGATGTTTGTATTGATTTTTATAATCAAATTATGGTTTTGTGTGACGATCATGTTTGTATATGTAACATAACATATATTTTAACTGAATATCAAATATATGTCTGGGATGGAAAGCTTAAATCTAATAAACTATACTGACATATATGTTACGTTATATATACAGTCACATTTGAAAAGAGGTGCATATATAGAGGATGGAAAATTAAATATGTTAAGAACGTAAGTATAATGCATATTGCATAGTCCTTTTCTGTTACATCGCTACCAAACTTTGACGACTTTGCTTGAAACTTTTATTGGGTATGCGTTTCTCTTAACAGTGAGACTAATTTCATTAGTAGAAGTAATCAATTACATTGAACTCACCGTAACCATAACCTGGGTATCCGTAACCATAACCGGCATGTCCGTAAACGGGGCCACCATAGCCAGCGAGTCCGTGGAGACCAGCGGCTCCATGGAGACCACCGATTCCGTGGAGACCAGCGACTCCATGGTAACCAGCACCATGTCCGTAGTTGTAGGTGGGGTACCAGGCGAGAGCAGTGCAGCACACAAGTGCGAACAGAACGGTGGACAGGGCAGTCTGCAAATAAGAAAAACAAACCTTTTTGTCACGCGGAATATGTCTTTTGTGTTTGTATATAAAACAAACAGTTAGACGATCATACTTTCACAATACAACTCAGCTGAATACGCTTACGCACTATTCTATGTCTACTTAAAACAGAACGTTTAAACAGTTCAATAAAACGAGGAAAGCTAGCAAAGCTAGCAAAACTTGAAAAAGAATTCGATTAATATAATGGAAAATGTATCTAGGAACACTCACGTTCATGTTGACTGTTGTTGTACTAGAACGACGGGATTCTGAAGACTGAACTGAGAACTGTGATGACCAGTGAAGATAGGCACACGGTATTTATACTATTTACACATTCACCACCACGCACAAGAGAATAATTAGTTATGAATAAAACTACCATTGAACATTACAATCGGATTCTATACCATATGACTGTTTAACAGGTGGACATTTAAAACACGGTGCTGTAATCTCAGAGGCGAATTCTGCTCGTAATATGCTAATTAGGTGAATCCTCGGACAAGACGAGAGGTCATCAATGAATATTTTAGAATTTATTCTTCATAAAGTGAAATATAGTTTTAATATTGCCTTTTAAACTATCATGACCTTTTGTACCCAAATACGGCGTTGAATTTTGCAGCATATATGCATTTGGTTTTGACTGGCAATTAAACTAAGGAAGCCAACGAAAGTTTCACTAAGGATGACATTTAGGAAAGGAAGGAAGGAAGGACGGTTATATGACATTTATGTAAACAGTGTATCACTGGCGTAGGAAACGGGGGAGGGGCAAGGGGGGCATGTGCCCCCTTGATATATTTTGCTTTATATTTGCTTGATAATAGTGTAAAAGTGTGTAAATATAAAAGTGTGCCCACACTTTTTGGCATCCTTCCTACGTCACTGTGTACGTGTATATATACAAATATAAACTATATAAATATAGTATCATGCTAAAATTAAATTAATATACAGTCCAATTATAAATATGATTATTACTTTTTAGAAATGTGACAAATGTTGTAACAATATACCGTTCATATAGATGATAATGTGTAAAATGTGTACTACTTAAACTATTTAACAGCAATGGACCCGTAGATAGTGTAGTCATCGAAAAATCGCACTGCTCTATGAATGGATCCGTAACCGTTACATAATTTATAAGTAACAAGTCGTTAATTATATTGGGAGTAAATTATGCAACTTTCAATTGTTTTCGAGGGGGACAGTGTTAAGTCTGATGTTCTATGGGATATTTCCGATATTACAGCGACCCCACTGAAAACTAACGACTGATCCACTAATGCCGCAGCGCGATCAGTGGATACTTGCGCGATCTAAAGACGAAAACAATTATTGTAGAAGAAGGAAATGTTTTATTTACTGACGCACTCAACACATTTTATTTACGGTTATATGGCGTCGGACATATGGTTGAGGAATTATTGTAGAAGTATGTTGTTTGATACAGATTATGAAATTTGATATTTTCACATTTGCAATCAACAATGAATGCCTGACATGACCAATGTATGTAAACAAAGTTAAACAATCTGCCCGACAAAACTGATACCGCAATAACAAAGCATATATCTACAGAAAGAAAGAAATATTTTATTTAACGACGCACTCAACACATTTTAATTACGGTTATATGACATATCTGCCACTCCCAGACTTAAAACATTATATACCTATCTATCTATCTATCTATCTATCTATCTATCTATCTATCTATCTATCTATATATATATATATTATATACCTATCTATATCTATCTATCTATCTATCTATCTACATGTTTTGGTATCAAGCGATTTGTTATTGGTTGAAGTAAGGCTTGCATTGAATTTACATATATATTTGATTCGTCAACACTGACAGGTAGTATATCCCAAGGTGTGTGATTTCTGCTAGTCAGACGAGCAGTTCCGACAATCTGCCACCATGTTTGTATGTTGGTTCAGCCATTATACATTAATGTAATAGGTAACAGAATAGAAAAAGAAAGAAATGTTTTATTTAACGACGCACTCAACACATTTTATTTACGGTTATATGGCGTCAGACATATGGTTAAGGACTACACAGATATTGAGAGAGGAAACCCGCTGTCGCCACTTCATGGGCTACACTTTTCGATTAGCAGCAAGGGGTCTTTTATATACACCATCCCACAGACAGGGTAGTACATACCACGGTCTTTGAAAGGTCATTCGTGGTGCACTGGCTGGAACGAGAAATAGCCCAATGGGCCCACTGACGGGGATCGATCCCACACCGATCGCGCATCAAGCGAGCGCTATACCACTGGGCTACGTCCCGCCCCGAATCCAAAAGTGTATAATAGAATGAGTTTCAACGAAACATATAACATTGATGCTCTCTCTCTCTCTCTCTCTCTCTCTCTCTCTCTCTCTCTCTCTCTCTCTCTCTCTCTCTCTCTCTCTCATTTCATTTTTTTTTTTTTGACGACTGTTGATTCTGTTGTTTTCCTTTACCTGTATATAACAACCACTTGTCCATAACGGCCACTTTTGTCAGGTCCCTTGAGTGACCGTTACAAACAAGCTCCATATATATATATGGACAGTCGAGACTGATCTAACAGTTATCTTTATATAACGGCTACTTGCCCATAACGACCACCAAAAATCCCGCCAATACATTTTCTTCTTTATTTTACCTGTGTATAACAGCCACCTGTCGACTATTTGTTTTTCCAAAATTAATTATTCATAATGGTCACAAAATACATTGACCACTACTTTTGGGGGGTCTAAAATGGACAGTTTAACTTGCAATAACGCCACAAGGTTTTTATAATTATTGGCCTTTCCCAGTCCACACACACACACACACACACACACACACACACACACACACATATAACGATTTCTTACCTAAAACACACACACACACACACACCAGGGGTCTCGCTACATGTCATAAGCAATGGCGGATCCGCCATCTCTTAAGACTAGTTATAAATACGCCTGCCACCTATTGGCAGCGATTATAATATCCGCCATCCTTTTATTTAGGCCGCCATCCAAAATCATCGTCTTGAACTACCAGAGTAATCGGGTTCATCATCGTTTACAAGACATTTTCGAAGTACTTGTACCCTGCAAATCCCTTCCTATAAGTGGAAACAGCTCTACAGATTCCCTCCATCCCTTTCCTGAATACTGGAGAGACCATTGCACACACACACACACACACACACACACACACACACACACACACGCATATATATGTTTTTACCAAAGTGGTTTTCGGTATCGCCAGTATCATATATAAAGAATTAAAAATATTTTATTCCTACTTCCTACGTTAATTCCGAATGTATTATATTGACGATACCGAAACACACGAGAGTAATAATCATTTTATCATATAATCTCAAACTTAATATAATGTATTTTTGTAAACTGTACACGCACATTCCAATTTGCCATTACTAGATATTCAAATAACGTAAGATTATGTGACGCGGTGTCTTTTTGAATGGAAGTTACGTCAAACTTTGAATGACGTCATTTTGGATATTCTTACATATACATAAACTAATGCTGTAGGGTTTTTTTTTTTTTTTTTTTTTTTTCGGAATGCTGGACAGCTGTCAATGTTAAGATTGCTATTGAAATGTTTTTGAATTGTGACTATGAATGCATGCATCAATTATTGAGTTTTACAGTAGTACATTTGCTTAATGTTAAAGGGACAGAACCTAGTTTTTAAACACTAAGTCATATTTTTCACTATTAGAGCCGTTTATGATCACTGAAATCAAAGATTATTTTTATTTTACTCTTTAGAGTTTCCATTTCCGAAGAACCGAAATGTTTTTCTGGTCATCCTGGTGTTCCTAATACCATAAAATGCATCTCGATTAAGTTACATCTCATTTGCAAAGTTCAGGGGCCATAACTCTGTCACAAATGGGAAAATCGCCATGACAGACGAACTTGATTGGTAAAAGTACATTTTAAAGTTTTAAGTTCAGTACTTTGAGGCAATGCAAATTTTTTTTCACAACATCCGCATTACCAAATGGTTTTAAATTTTTGAATATGTGGTTTCGTTAATTGATGCATAGTGCTGTATTTAATGTAGTTTTTAAGACTTATTAAAGTCTATATAACCTGTTTCTTTTTTTCCGTTTCTTTTCTACCGGTTTTGTTTTATCCTAGCCCATTTTGATTCCTTGTTTCCTGTTTCCTTTTTCCGTTTACCGTGGTCTTACACCTATCCACTGAGTCGTTAGAACTTGCTCTGGGTTGGAGCCGGTATTGGGCTACGAACCCTGCACCTATCAGCCTTATGCCCGAGGCCGTTGTTGCTGTTCTACATTCCTTTCCAAATCATGCTTTATTATTTGATTCTGTGTATTTTCTAATATATTTATTGTTGTTGTCAATATTACCGACTGCTTTCTCAGCACTTTCCTTCATAACATTTGCAAAATCGTTTAATAATTTGTTAATTGTTTCTTCAATACTAGTCTGTCTAGAAAGATCATCAATATCGCTTATTACTTTTGTTATTATTATTATTATTATTATTATTACAGTGCTGTCCGGTGTATTGGCGCACCTAAGCATTCAAAAACCATTTTCTATGTGAAAACTGTGAAATACTTAATAAAATGTGTCTCTCACCAATGAAGCAATGCATAATCTAAGATACACTACAAATTGTTTTATGTCTGTAGTAAATAAACATTTTAAAATTGTGCATAAATGCAGACACCCGCTTGTATCCAAAACGATTTTCATGTCCGGTGATTCGGCGCAGTAGATGTGGATCATTGACCCAGCTATTTATAAACCGCCCATGACCTCACTTTTAGCCCATAAACGCTACACAATTGTCCCAGATTTATTTTAGTACCTTTTTGTTTTGTCTTGCTAAAAATGTTATTATGAAAACGAAAAATCAGACATGAACCATCTCGTGATCAGTTTCGGAATCATTTTCTTGAGTGGCACAGTACTGCGGATGCATACATGTTCATTATCATGCATGGCTAAGATGCCTTCATGGATTTTTCTCGGGTAGATTGTGCACATACGTGGATCTTATTTCGCTTTTATTTTTTATAACAATGTGACAGTTGTGAACTGGAATGACTGCCAATTAAGGTGTAAAAGTTTCGTTTTCTTTGCATTTGTGTTTTCCTTTTCAGTTTAAATAAAAATAACCGAAAATAAAAATATATACCGTTTACTATAATTTAAAAAATGCGGGAAAGGTGTTTTTAGACTGGTTTTAACATTCTTAATATCAATAAGGCTGACCTACTTTGCGTTTATATACACGAAAACAGGTGAATGATTTATTTTGAAATTATGATATAATTATTAATAATTCTGATATTTTTTTTAATTGCATCCTTAACAATAAATATGTTGAAACTTGATTAACCATTGAAAAAGGAATTGAACTTTAATTCGTTAAAAACACCGACAACATGACAATTTCTAAGCATACTTAAACAAAATACCAAGTGCGCCGAATCACCGGACGCGTCGATACACCGGACACGGTTATATTATTATTATTATTATTATTATTATTATTATTATCATACTACTATGACACCTGATAGCCGTCAATGCTTAAAGGGACATTCCCGCGTTTGCAGCACTTTTTAAGATGTTATCGACTAACAAAGACTTTTTAACGATTGCAATTACATATCAAATATATTTTTCTGCATAAAATATTCGTGGCTGTATATTAGACGCGTTTCTGATCGTTCTAATATTTGTACTAGGTTAAATTTCATTTTATTTCCAAAAATATAATTCTTTCGTACATACAAAATTATTTGAAGACAAAATCCAGTTTGGGCTTCTAACAAATATTAAGACGACCAGAAACACATTGACTATACAGACAGTGATATTCTAAACAAAAAAATATATTTAATATGTAAGTTTAATCGTAGAAGTATTTTATTAGTCGGAAACACCTTACAATGCAGCAAACTCAGGAATGTCCCTTTAATGATTCTCATTGGTATCAAAAAGTGTTTTGTATATTATAATATATCATTGTGACGGACTCCTATAGTCGTTAAAGACAAATTATTATCATTATTGTCAAAAGTGATTTTTATACAACTTTTCCATAAACAGTACATACCATTACCCTTAGATGACTGCTCATTGAGTCACACAATGCAACATACACAAATATAACATCACTGGCAGAGATCAGTAACATTATCTGTTGCACATTAGACGTTTCTTCTAACCCCTAGGCTAAATCGTCTATTACTTTGGTTCAGACACGACATTGCAATATGCCAGTCGTAGATTAGATAGTGTACTAGAGACTGGCGACGTTCAACTCATATTTAATTCACATTGATATATAACACAAACAACAGAAGACTGGAATAACTATATAACATATTTACATTTATTAAAACAGATTGTGTTGTTAAGTCTTTGAGGCAAGTCCTCAGTGGTACAGAGCGTGTCCGTATCCAAGTCCTCGTCCGCCGAATCCAAATCCACGTCCTCCAAATCCAAGTCCACGGATGCCTAGTCCAAGTCCACGTGCTCCGAATCCGAGTCCGTGTCCGTGTCCAGCGAAACCAAGTCCAGCTCCGAGCCCGTGTCCGTATCCAGCGAAACCAAGTCCACGAACGCCTAGTCCAAGTCCGTGTCCGTGTCCAGCGAAACCAAGTCCAGCTCCGAGCCCGTGTCCAGCGAGACCAAGTCCACGGACGCCTAGTCCAAGTCCGTGTCCAGCGAAATCAAGTCCAGCTCCGTGTCCGTGTCCAGCGAGACCAAGTCCAGCTCCAAGTCCGTGTCCGTGTCCAGCGAAACCAAGTCCAGCTCCGAGCCCGTGTCCGTGTCCAGCGAGACCAAGTCCACGGACGCCTAGTCCAAGTCCGTGTCCAGCGAAATCAAGTCCAGCTCCGTGTCCGTGTCCAGCGAGACCAAGTCCAGCTCCAAGTCCGTGTCCGTGTCCAGCGAAACCAAGTCCAGCTCCGAGCCCGTGTCCGTGTCCAGCGAGACCAAGTCCACGGACGCCTAGTCCAAGTCCGTGTCCGTGTCCAGCGAAACCAAGTGCAGCTCCGAGTCCATTTCCGTGTCCGTTACCATATCCGTGTCCGTATCCTATGAACAATAATATGTATATGTTTTCACTAGTATGGTTGGTCAAAAGGAAAATAGTAATATGTATATGTTTTCACGACTGACTGGATCAAAGGGAAATAATAATATGTACTAGTATATGTTTTCACGAGTGTGTGTGGATCAAAGGGGTATAATAAGATGTATATGTTTTCACCAGTGTGAGTGGATCAAAGGGAAATAATAATATGTACTAGTATATGTTTTCACGGATGTGTGTGGATCAAAGGGGTATAATAAGATGTATATGTTTTCACCAGTGTGAGTGGATCAAAGGGAAATAATAATATGTTTATGTTTATGGTTTGACGAGTGTGGGTTGATCAAAAGAAAAATAATAATATATGTATGTTTTTACGAGTTTGAGTGGATCAAAGTGAAATAATAATAATAATATGTGTATGGTTTCACGAGTGTGGGTTGACTAAAACTGAAATAATAATATATTCTGTGTGTTTTTATGAGTGTGGGTTGATTAAAGGGGAAATTATATATATATATATATATATATATATATATATATATATATATATATATATATATATATATATATATATATATATATATTGACGAGCGTGGTGGATCAAAGAGAAATCTACATAAACGACATCACATTATGATTGTTTTTGTTAATATCTGCTATGCTTGTGAATCGTGCTTCCCTGTGATGTGAATAGTATAGATGTTTGTATTGGTTTTTATAATAAAATTAGGGTTTTGTATGACGAGCATGTTTGTATATGCAACATAACATATATTTTAACTGAATATCAAATGTATGTCTGGGTTGGAAAGCTTAAATCTAATAAACTATACTGACATATATGTTACGTTATATATACAGTCACATTTGCAAAGAGGTGCATATACAGAGGATGGACAATTAAATATGTTAAGAACGTAAGAATAATGGATATTGCATAGTCCTTTTCTGTTACATCGCTACCAAACTTTGACGACTTTGCTTGAAACTTTTATTGGGTATGCGTTTCTCTTAACAGTGAGACTAATTTCATTAGTAGAAGTAATCAATTACATTGAACTCACCGGAACCATAACCTGGGTATCCGTAACCATAACCGGCATGTCCGTAAACGGGGCCACCATAGCCAGCGAGTCCGTGGAGACCAGCGGCTCCATGGAGACCGCCGATTCCGTGGAGACCAGCGACTCCATGGTAACCAGCACCATGTCCGTAGTTGTAGGTGGGGTACCAGGCAAGAGCAGTGCAGCACACAAGTGCGAACAGAACGGTGGACAAGGCGGTCTGCAAATAAGAATAGAAAAAAAATTTTCTTATAAATATTTAAGTTGATCCTCCAGTCACTAACCACAAAAATGTAGCATTTTAGGACAAAATTACTTTTACCCCAAGAATGTTAATCTTTGACTCTACAACGTAAACTATGCATTGTTACCCTATAATAAAAAAGAAAATAACTTTGATAAAAATTAGATATTAAATATTATAAATAAGAACTGTTTAGATATGTCACGCGGAATACTTCTTTTGTGTTTGTATATAAAACAAACAGTTAGACGATCATAATACTTTCACAATACAACTCGGTTAAATACTACAGGTGTGGATACTACAGGTGTGAACGCACCTTAACGCTTAAGCACTATTCTATTACTGAATTAAACAGAAAGTTTTAAACAGTTCCATAAAACAAGCAAAGCTAGCAAAGCATGGAAAACAATTCGATGAATATCACGGAATATTTGTCTAGGAAAACTTACGTTCATGTTGACTGTTGTTGTACTAGGACGACGGGATTCTGAAGACTGAACTGAGAACTGTGATGACCGGTGAAGATAGACACACAGTATTTATACTCTTTACACATTCACCGTCACGCACAAGAGAATAAATTATTGATGAATAAAAGTACCATTGAAATTTTTATAAGCGGATTTTATACCATATGACTGTTTAACAAGTTAGAATTTATAACACGGTGCTGTAATTTGAGAGGTAAATTCTGCTCGTAATATGCTAATTAGGTGAATCCTAAAACAAGACGAGAGGTCATCAGTGAATATTTTGAAATTTATTCTTCATAAAGTAAAATATAGTTCTAAAACTGTTTTTTAAAGTTTCATGACCTTTTGTACGGCGTTGAATTTTGCAGCATATATGCATTTGTTTTTGACTATAAAATATAAACTATATACATATATTCTCATGTTAAAATTAAATTAATATACTCTCCAATGAAAAATATTCTTATTACTTAAAAAAATATAATAACTGTTGTAAATAAATACTATTAATATACATAATAATGTGTAAAATGTGTATTACTTAAATAAATATAACAAATATTGTAAACATATACCGTTAATATACATACTAATGTCTAAAATGTGTATTACTTTAAAATATAAAACATGCTGTAAAAATATACTGTTAATATACATAATAATGTGTAAAATGTGTATTACTTTAAGAAATATAATAAATATTGTAAAAACAAAAAATATAACGTTAAAATTCATAATGATGTGTAAAATATGTATGACTTAAAGAAATATAACAAGTATTGTAAACATATACCGTTAATATACATAATAATATGTAAGATGTGTTTTACTTTTAAAAATATTAGCTGGGTGGCTAAGCTCCAAAACAGAGGTCTATTGTGCACTTTCCCTTAAAAGCATGAAAGTTGATACACGGTAAGCCAATGCAAGGATTCTTAGTCCAGGAGCCACCGGAAATTGCACCCCGTATGGCTACTATATTTAAATCCAAGATGGCAACCATTATGGACCTGCTTTGTTTAATATCTCTTTAACTTGTACATATATCGAGACAGTTGAAATGCCTATACTTTAGGGGTTTAGGAATCCAATGCTGACAAACAATGTTTGAAACAAGCTATTTTGTTCAATCTGATTTAGCAGTAATACAGGTTTAACGCCTAGACCCACATTTTACGGGTCTAGGAATCGAAATATGACACTGAATATGTGGACCCATCTTAAAATCCAAGATGGCCACATTCCACAAGCTATTTTGCTCAATATCTCATTTATTAGTAAAGATATCAATAGTTTTAACGCCTAAATCCACATTTTAGGTGTCTAGGCATCCAATGGTGGCACTGAATATGTGCTATTTAGCTCAATATCTCATTTTGTAGTAAAGATATTAATGGTCCGAGAAATATGGAGAGAACCAATGTGTTGTTTTGTTTGGAGGGTTGCACATTGAAATGGCTGCCCCGAAGACAACAGGTGACTGGTTAGAAGTGGCCGGGTAGAAGTATTGATTCAAGCTGACATTGCTTCAGCAGGAACATCAGATTCCTTCCTGCGAAATGCACATTTTGCACATACACGTAACGCAGGTCACAGCTGTAGCATTGAACATAGTGCAGCATTACGATGACTATGCAAGAGCAACTGACAAGGATAAACAGTTATTATTCAAGGAACGGTGTCAAAGAAGAATCAAAGAATTTCCACAATTCCAGTACTGGAGTCTTGCATTGACATTAGAGGTTTGCATTCTGACCTTTGTGTGCTCCGTGAGGGAAGCTGACTATGACGTGCACTTAGATTCTCTCTGGGAGCTTCTCCCATGGTTTGCTCTTGATTGCATGCACTATGCGAGATAAATCACTGTCCACTTGCGAGACATGCTAGGTCTTCATAGGACACACCATCAAGTGTTGGAAGAATTTCGAGCTGGAATGTTCGTGTGCAAAAGACTAAGCGTATATTTTTCTCCACTGCCATGTACCAGGCACATGAAAGGGAGATGGAGGAGCTGTTGGTATGATGGACAATCCAAAGATGGGTGGTTGCTGGTCCAGATGTTGCAAGAGTGATTGTTCAGTTCTTCAACAAAGATGTCAGCTCACTTGTATCACAGAAGACATCGCAAGCTCATCGGTTACTCACAGTGTACAAACTGTGCAGAAGATGAGTAAGGAGGCTTGGAATCATTTGTGCAAGAAAGGCGCATTGAGTGCAAAAAGCCTGTCGATGATGTTCTCTCCCGGAACAAGTAGCCATTATTTGGCAGCTCATCGGCAAAAGCCCGGCCTAAAGACAAACTGAAGGTAGTCTCATTAAAGAGAGATGCGCAACTGTTTTCCCGCCTTTACATTGCATTTCAGACATGTGAGGAGAAACCTTGATGGTTTTTCCGTCATGAAAATTAACCTTTCCCTCCATCCTTGTCCCAGGCAGGGAATCTTCGAGAATATGCTAAAGAGGTCTTCATCCCATCTGTTCTCTGCCAGTATAAATCTGCAACCCGACGTGACCTGGCGTGGGACCATTACCAGCTTGAAAGTCAAGAGCAAGACTCCCAAAAAGCATGGCAAGGGAGTTCGTCGACGTGTGAGTACCTCAGTTAGAAGTCCAGGAAAATGGCAGAATGTTCTTCGTGTCGAAAAAAAGCAAGACATACCTTTTCAGATGCCTGTCCATTGAAATAATCAAATCAGTTGAAGACCAGAGCATGGAGTTAGTAGTCATACTAGACACAGATTCACTTGCTCCATGCAGCTAAGAAGAGGTAGATGGCCGCATGATCCTTCATGCAACTGATACGGCACAGAGAGGGCATAACAGGATCCTAATCCGAACCGTTGATACAGATGTTGTCGTACTTGCAGTTATGGCAACTCAAAGACTTTCTTTGAAGGTATGGTTGGATTTTGGAACAGGGAAGAGTTTCCGATTCCTCCCTGCACATGACATAGCCACTGCTCTGGGCTTGGATAAGTCTAAGGCCCTCCACATGTTTCATGCACAGACAGGATGCGACACTGTGTCAACGTTTGCTGGACGTGGGAAGCGAACTGCAATGACTGTGTGGGAATCATTTCCAAAGCTCACAGATGCACTATCTGAAGTCAACCATGAACAAACGGATTTAACTGTATGTCCTGTATGAGCATTATTGCACGATTCGTCATTTTAATGTATGATCGCACAGTTACCTGTACTGACATTAATACAGTATGAAAGAAACAGTTTGCAAATAAAGAGTTCTGGAATCCATTCCGCCTGTATACCATGCTCTGGTGCAGCATGTTAGCCGTTCAGTGTACCAATAATAATGCTGGGAACATGCTCTACATGCACGACCTCAGTTGCCATGTCCCAAGTGAGTGGGGTTGGGAAAAAACATATAACGGTCAGTTTAAACCGATTTGGACAACACTACCGGAAGCCGCAAAGATCTGAAATGAACCTATCCGGTGTGGATGCACAAAAGAATGCACTATTCCCTGCAGGTGTAAGAAGTCTGCACTTCCATGGATGTCACCTTGTTCTTGTGACATGGAATTCAACAGAGAATAGCGAGGGCATGGCAGGATCCTAATCCGAACCGTTGATACAGCTGTTGTCGTACTTGCAGTTATGGCAACTCAGAAACTTTCTTTGAAGGTATGGCTTTTCGAACAGGGCAGAGTTTGCGATTCCTCCCTGCACATGACATAGCCACTGCTCTCGGCATGGATAAGTCTAAGGCCCTCCGCATGTTTCATGTACTGACAGGATACTGGGCGTGGGACGCGAACTGCAATGACTGTGTGGGAATCATTTCCAAAGCTCACAGATGCACTATCTGAAGTCAACCATGAATAAACAGATATATAACTGAGCCCTGTATGAGCATTATTGCACGATTCGTCATTTTGATGTATGATCGCACAATTACCTGTAGTGACATTAATACAGCATGAAAGAAACTTTTTGCAAAGAAAGACAGATTTCTGGAATCCATTCCACTTACATACCATGCTCTGGTGCAGTATGTTAGCCGTTCAGTGTACCAAGGATCATTATCCTGGGACCAGGCACTACATGCACAACCTGAGCTGTCATGTTTCAAGTGAGTGGGGTTGGGAAAAAAACATATGACGGTCATTTCAAACCGATTTAGACAGCACTACCGGAAGCTGCAAAGATCTGAAATAAACCTATCCGCTGTAGATTCACAAAAGAATGCACTATTCGCTGCACTTCCATGGACGTCACTTTGATCTTGTGATGGGGAATGCAACAAAGACTTGAAAAGTTAAGTGATGGTGACTGTGCATTTTGGTCAACTGCTTGTGATGTTTTGTTGATAGTTCATTCCTTCACATATTGTGTGTAGACCTGCTAACTGATGGGGACAGAATTTAGCCCAGCGATAAAGCGCATGCTTGTTGCGCGGTCGGTCTAGGATCGATCCCAGTCAGTGGAACCATTGGGCTATTTCTCGTTCGAGCTTGTGCATTATGGCTGGTATATCAAAGGCCATAGTATATGCTATCCTCTCTGGGGGATGATGCATATAAAAGATGTAGCGGGTTTCCTCTCTAACACTATATGTCAGAATTACCAAATGTTTGAAATCCAATAACCGATGATTAATGTTACAGGCATTAAAACTGTATTGATATCTTGAATACTTTATGAGATATTGAGAAAGATATCTTGTGGATGGTGGCCATCTTGAATTTCAAGATGACAGCTATATATTCAATGTCACCATTGGATTCTTAGACCCCTAAAGTGTCAGTCTAGGCGTTAAAACTGTATTGATGTCTTTACTACTAAATGAGGTATTGAGCAAAATAGCTTGTGGATGGCGACCATCTTGGATATCAAGATGGCAGCCACAATTGGATGTGCGTATAAGTTGATAAAAAGGAACAACAAAAAACATCAGGATTTAAGAGAATTACGGTTGTGTGTATATGTATATATACTTAGTAAAAAACGTTTATCAATTTGATAAATGTGCTTAAATAAAAGAAAACCCGTGACTTACAAAATCAGACACTGGATTTAATTGAGCCATCGTTTATCAGTATAAGTAAGGGGATTTTCAATACAACATAAAATGTGTGACTGTCTCGTCGTTAAATGGTGCTTTGGTGTCGGACGTACATTTCAGGCACTTCAGCAAAGCATTACATAAATGTACAAAAAGTTCCACAACTTTTTATTGTTATACATTGTAAGAACCAACTAGGGCTCCATTGTTATATATAAACTTTATTCCATCCTTATGTCACTTGCAGTGTACAGGGGAAAATATGCATGGTGTCGGACGTATGCACACAAACTGCAATTTTTCACACACACATGGTTATGTCTAATTCTCTGTGATGTGTGCGGGCATATTAGAAATATTGTGTCCTATTCATATTGGGTAGATGTCTATCTGTATATCAGATGTAAATACCTTGTGTTTTAATCACACACTAAAACAATAGATATCAACATGCTTGGTGTCGGACGTGCATTTGTTTGGTGTCTGACGTATTCGTGAGAAATACAACTTTATAAGTTTTGAAAAACGGTCATTATAATCAACAAACAAGATGATATTAAAAACAAAAACACAATTTGAGCTAGGATTGATTGTTTTTGTTTGAATAAAATGAAAAACAATTACCAAGTGCATCACAGATGGGGTTGGGGTCAGAAGAGTGGAGATGAACCCCGTCATGGACATGAGTTTTCTTTAAAACAGTTTTTTGTTTTGAAACGAACTTTAAATATTAGCCATAAACTTTACTAGTTCAGTACAAAGATGAACCCCATTCAAAAATTCAAGGTAACACCCATGACTACATGGGTTGGGGTCAAGGCGGCTACCTTGTGACTAGTGTACACGTACAAATGACAAGTGACACAAGAAAAATTGCCACTAGCTACGTGAATGACTACGAGATGACAGCACCACAGAAAAATGTCATTATTCCAAAGCTAAAGGCATATAAGATGGGGGTAACTGTGGCTGTGGCAGCCCCCAAGACTAGGGACCTGAACAAGGTACAAGTGACATATCTTAATATGTTTATTTATTTGTGATCAGTAATTTTATATTTATTGATACCACACATAATCTGTGTATAACTAACTAGAGAATTTCAAAATAGTAAAGTACAGCCACTGAATGTAAAAGTGGTTTCCTCAAATTGACGTTACATTTACCATGTTAGTTGTGATCTTCTACAAATTTTCCAGTTTGTATAATTCTAGCAGTAAATGCAATTACTGGGTTTGTTATTTTTGTATGGAGATGAACAGTTAGTTGCAAGTATAATTTGTACCTTTTGAAACATAATCCAAACTTTTTGCGGCAAGCTGCCTTTTGCATACTTTGATAAATTCCTCTTA
This sequence comes from Gigantopelta aegis, assembly GCF_016097555.1. Taxonomy (NCBI): domain Eukaryota; kingdom Metazoa; phylum Mollusca; class Gastropoda; order Neomphalida; family Peltospiridae; genus Gigantopelta; species Gigantopelta aegis. The sequence continues at coordinate 41,094,594 of NC_054712.1, read as the reverse complement.
ATCCACTTATATTGAAAAACAATTAATACTGATGGTCATAATTGGCTCTAGTTATAAAAAATGTCTCCTAATATCACACTGGTATTGCATAGATATCAATACTTTACTTCACAATTGGAAAAAAATAAATATGCTTTATGGTGTCAGACTTACATGGTGTCGGACGTATACTATAACAACACCACAGTAGCATGGCAATTGTTACATATTCAGTAATTGTTTTTATATTTTTTTAATCAACCATATAAAATTAACATTGCATCTCAGTTAGTCACATTTTACATCCAGTTAGCAGATGTGAAGATTTAAAAAATTATATTTTGGTGTCGGACGTACACACGAGTAACATTTGTAAATATTATGGATAAAAGTCTGCTTGAAATATAAATATTTCTTTTGTATATTATGTCAATTAATAAAGGACATGTCTGGGATTATTTCTGTATAAAGATTTTTATTTCTACTCACATATGTATAAAAAAGAAAATGCTTATAAAGGTGTTAATATAATTTTTCGTAAAATATTGCTGCATTCATTGTTAATGCAATTAGTTGCATTATAAGTGACTAAAACACATCTACTGAAAAAGGATTAACATAATATTTGACACTAGTGACAATAACCTTTCAAATGATACCAAACTTGTCTCACTTTAATGCGTTTTTATAAATGATCTATTGGACCACGGAATTGCCCAAATATTTATTTGAGATGTCATCTACGCCCATAACGTTGATGCTTTTGAGTTTTTGAATAGTAGAATGAATTTCATTTTAGAGATATCACCATTGAGGATATTATTTTCAGAACTTATATCGATGTTTATATCTTCAGATTAACCATTACTGATTTTCTTAACTTATTTTTAATATTCAAATAATTTATCAACTTCTGTTTCATTTGTATATTTGTTTTCATTTAATGAATGTGTTTGTGAAATTTGACAGTGTTCTATACATCTTACCAAAATTTAGCATCGTTTGTCCATCAGTAGTCCATTTTGTATCGTTAAATTTGTCTTGCTTTATAAAAATGTTACTGTTCTACGTTCCTTTTCAAATCATGCTTTATTATATGATTATGTATGTTTTCTAATACTAGTATATTTATTACTGTTGTCAATATATTTTCTCAGCACTTTCCTTCATAACATTTGCAAAGTTGTTTAATAATTTGTTGATTGTTTTATCAATATGTCTCGAAATATCATAAATATCGCTTGTTAGTTTTTTCATTGTTTTTATCATACTACTGTGACATTGGTATCAAAACGTTTTTGTATATATTATTGTGACGGACACCTATAGTCGTTAAAGGAAAAGTATTCTCATTATTGTCAAAAGTGTTTTCTATACAACTTTTCTATAAACAGTACATTCCATGACCCTCAGCGGACTGATCATTGATTCACACAATGGAAAACAGAACGGAAAACACACATAGTACATTACTGTCGGAGATCAGCAACATAGCCTATCGCACATCAGACGTTTTTTCTAACCTCTAGGCTAAATCGTCTATTACTTTGGTTCAGACACGACATCGTAACATGCCAATCGTAGATCAGTTATTGTACTACAGGCTTGCGATGCTCAACTTAGATTTAATTCACATTCACATATAACACAAACAACACAAGGCTGGAATAACTAAATAAAACATCTACATTTATTAAAACAATTTGTGTCAGTACATATTTGTGATAAGTCCTTAGTGGTAGAAAGCGTGTGCGTATCCCAGTCCTCGTCCTCCGAATCCAAATCCACGTCCTCCAAATCCAAGTCCACGTGCGCCGAATCCAAGTCCACGGGCGCCTAATCCAAGTCCATGTGCTCCGAATCCGAGTCCGAGCCCGTGTCCAGCGAAACCAAGTCCAGCTCCGAGCCCGTGTCCGTGTCCAGCGAAACCAAGTCCAGCTCTGAGCCCGTGTCCAGCGAAACCAAGTCCAGCTCCGAGCCCGTGTCCGTGTCCAGCGAAACCAAGTCCACCTCCGAGACCGTGTCCGTATCCTGTGGAATAATATGTGTATGTTTTCAGGAGTATGGGTTCATCAAAACGGAAATATTAATAGATTTTCACGAGCGTGGTGGATTAAAGGGAAATAATAATAATATATGTATGTTTTTACGACTGTGGGTTGATCAAAAGGGAAATAATAATATGTGTATGTTTTTACGACTGTGGGTTGATCAAAAGGGAAATAATAATATGTGTATGTTTTCACAATTGTGGGTTGATCAAAAAGGAAATAATAATATATGTATGTTTTCACGAGTGTGGGTTGATGAAAAGGGAAATAATAATATGTGTATGTTTTCACGAGTGTGGGTTGATGAAAAGGGAAATAATAATAATAATATATATATATATATATATATATATATATATATATATATATATATATATATATATATATATATATATTCACGAGCGTTGTGGATCAAAGGGAAATCTACACAAACGACATCGCATTATGATTGTTTTGTTAATATCTGCTATGCTTGTGAGTCTTGCTGTTCTGTGATGTGATTAGTACAGATATTTGTATTGGTTTTTATAATCAAATCATGGTTTTGTATAAATATCCAACAGATCGTCTTCTGTTGATACATGTGCCCATGACGGGCATGTTGTATATATAACATAACATATATTTTAACTGAATATGAAATGTATGTCTGAGTTGGAAAGCTTAAATCTAATAAACTATACTGACATATATGTTATGTTATATATACAGTCACATTTGAAAAGAGGTGCATATATGGAGGATGGACAATTAAATATGTTAAGAACATAAGTGTAATGCATATTGCATAGTCCTTTTCTGTTACATCGCTAACAAATTGTGACCACTTTGCTTGAAACCTTTATTGGGTATTTGTTTCTCTTAACAGTGAGAATAATTTCATTAGTAGAAGTAATCAATTACATTGAACTCACCGTAACCATAGCCTGGGTATCCGTAACCATATCCGGCATGTCCGTAAACGGGGCCACCATAGCCAGCGAGTCCGTGGTTACCAGCGGCTCCATGGAGACCGCCGATTCCGTGGAGACCAGCGACTCCATGGTAACCAGCACCATGTCCGTAGTTGTAGGTGGGGTACCAGGCGAGAGCAGTGCAGCACACAAGTGCGAACAGAACGGTGGACAAGGCGGTCTACGAATAAGAATACAAAAAAACTTTCTTGTAAAAATATAAATTCATTCTGCATTCACTGACTACACAATTATAGTATTTTGGGACGAAACCACTTTTACCCCAATAATGTTGATCTTTCACTCTACAACGTAAACAAACTATGCAGTGTTAAAATATAATAATAAGCAAATTAGATATTATATATATATATATATATATATATATATATATATATATATATATATATATATGGTAAATAAGAACTGTTAAGATATGTCACGCAAAATAATTATTTTGTGTTTGTATATAAAACAGATATATTTATGGTCATAATACTTTCACAATACAACTCATTTGAATACTACAGGTGTGAATACTACAGGTGTAAATCCTACAGGTTTGAATACTACAGATGTAAATACTACAGTTGTGAATGTTACAGGTGTCAATACTACAGGTGTCAACACAACAGGTGTGCGTGTTACAGGTGTGAATTCTACACGTGTCAATACTAAAGGCGTGAATGTTACAGGTGTCAATACTACAGGTGTGAATGTTACAGGTGTAAATGTTACAGGTGTCAATACTACAGGCGTCAATACTACAGGTGTGAATGTTACAGGTGTCAATACTACGGGTGTGAATGTTACAGCTGTCAATACTACAGGTGTGAATGTTACAGGTGTCAATACTACAGGTGTGAATGTTACAGGTGTCAATACTACAGGTGTGAATGTTACAGGTGTCAATACTACTGATGCGAATGTTACAGGTGTTAATACTACAGGTGTGAATGTTATAGGTGTGAATGCTACAGGTGTTAATACTACATGTTTGAATCCTACAGGTGTGAATCCTACATGTTATAACGGTTAACACTTATGCAATAGTCTACTTCTAAATTACGTACACAGACAGTTTTAAACAGTTCCACAAAACTAGCAACGCTAGCAACGCATGGAAAACAATTCGATGAATATCATGGAAACTTTAACTAGGAACACTCACGTTCATGTTGACTGTTGTTGTACTAGGACGACGGGATTCTGAAGTCTGAACTGATAACTGTGATGACCAGTAAAGACAGGCACACAGTATTTATACTATTTACACTCACACCGTCACAAGTGTATAATTATTGCTGAATAAAATCATCACTGGAATTTATAATCAGATGTTATACTTTATGACTGTTTAACAGGTGAACATTTAAAACATGGTGCTGTAATCTCAAAGGCGAATTCTGCTCGTGATATGCTAATTAGGTGAATCCTCGGACAAAACGAGAGGTCAGCTATGAACAGATTACAATTTATTCATCATAAATATCACTAAAAGTTTGATATTGCTCATTTAAACTTGCATGACCTTTTGTACCGAAATACGTCGCTGAATTTAGTGGAATATATGCATTTGTTTCAGATTTGCAATAAAACTGTCATTCGTTTTTTAATCATGTTTAAAAATATATAGCTAACGAAAGTTTCATTAAGGATAACATGTATTTGATATATATGCTTTGTAAATATACAAAGTACTGCCAGAATTATGATAAAATTAAATAGCTTTTTTTCCTTCAAATTATTTACTTTTATTTTTAAAGGGTCATTCCTGAGTTTGCTGCACTTTTAAAGATGTTATCGAATAACAGAGACTTTTTAACGATTGTAATTACATATCAAATATATTTTTCTGCATAAAATAATAGTGGCTATATATTGAACTATGTCATTGTATTTCCTAAATTATAGTTTTTTTCGTACCTACGAAATTATTTGAAGACAAAACCCAGTTTGGGCTTCTTACAAATATTAATACGACCAGAAACACATTGAATATACAGACACTGATATTCTAAACACAAAATATATTTAATATGCAAGTTTAATCGTAGAAATATTTTATTAGTCTGAAACATCTTACATTGCAGCAAACTCCCTTTAAGGTTTTTGTATGCACATATTAGAAAAGAAACAATGAGGTATCTAATGGACATACTCGACCTTTGTTGGCCATCGTATCTGTGTTTGATTGCTTTTTTGGTGTGTTTTTTTGTTGTTTTATTGTTGTTGGTTTTTTTTGTCTTCTTTGTTTTGGACGGAGAATGTTTTCCACGGCCATCAGTCATGAAGGTTTGGTTCCTCATATATCTTTGTTTTGCACCCAATGGCGGATGTATTTTCATACTGGGCTGTTCTTAAACATGTATTTCTTCATTGAAACCTTTTAATAATGTCATGGCTTCCCTACATTAACACCGACACAGGCATGATGATATTTTGAATATTTCACTTTTGTAAAGATTACAAAGTAGCCCTTGACGAACTAATTAACATATTACGAACCGAATTCACCTCTGAGATTACATTGCTGTGTTTCAAATGTTCGCCTATGGATAGTTCAATGATTATTTTATTCAGTAATAATAATCCACTTTGGCGTGACGGTGACGGTGAGTGTGTAAACAGTATAAATAGTGTGTGTCTATCTTCACTGGTCATCACAGTTTTCAGCTGACAGTTTTCAGAATCCCGTGGTCCTAGTATAACAACACAGTCAACATGAACGTGAGTTTTTCTGTTGAATACTTCAATTTATAAATCGGTTTGCTTGTTTTATGGAACTGTTTAAAACTTAGGGTGCCTTCACGCTTGACGTATTCAGCTGAGGTGAACGTATGATCATCAAAATGTTTGTGTTATATACAGTTTTACAGTTAAAATTCTGTAGTCATTTTAAAAATATCAAGTGGTTTCTATTTCCTCTGAGACAACCTTGTTTTAATTTACAGGAAACTACTTTCAGACCTTTCCCATAATGCCACTTGTACTTTCAACCTTCAATGTATAAAATCCTGGCTACGACACTGGACGCCTGGTTGTCATGCCACGTCCAGAAGCGGTCAGGCCCTTTCTAAGGGCCCTATGGACAACCTAGGGAGACACCACAGCATTGTAGAAGTCTAATTAACGAGCTACTCTCGATTCACTAATGTCTAAACCTATACTAGCTCTGCCATTTTCTTTTTGACCGACCGTTCAAAATTGCGCCAAATTTCCTGAATCAAAATTGCGCACCTTTCTCTTTGGCATATTAACTGCTCCATTCAAAATTCCATAGCACCCCCCCCCCCCCCCCCCCCGCCTGTTACCGACGTAGTCGGACTGCTGGTGCTCCCTTGCAGGCGGTCCCTCCACTCTCTCTCTCCCCCCCCCCCACCTTTCCTGTCATGGACGGAGGAGCTGGCTCTTGTACCCACGACAGGCGTGCGCTACAACAGCTTGTTCTGAATGTGCACGTAAAACCCTTTGACCTGACCTGACCTGGAAGCCAGTACCTACAATTTTCACAAACGTTGGTTTTAGCGTGGACGTGTTTGTCAAATACACATTTTATTCACAGACCGCCCTGTCCACCGTTCTGTTCGCACTTGTGTGCTGCACTGCTCTCGCCTGGTACCCCACCTACAACTACGGACATGGTGCTGGTTACCATGGAGTCGCTGGTCTCCACGGAATCGGCGGTCTCCATGGAGCCGCTGGTCTCCACGGACTCGCTGGCTATGGTGGCCCCGTTTACGGACATGCCGGATATGGCTACGGATACCCAGGCTATGGTTACGGTGAGTTGAGTGGAACTATTTACTGATGTATGATAACCTATTAAATGGGTGACACAGTAGTGGGGGAGGATGCATCGAGGAAACATGTGTGGGGTGTGTGTTGATTATTGAACGTTTGGAATAGATCATCCAAGTCTTCTTCCCGTGACCTGCCATTAGTGACCTCTTCAGCTGGTTGGCGAAGCAATGCCGTTTAAGAGATATGACAACAAATTAAACTCGAACGCTGACTATATCCGTTAAAGGCATACTGTCACAGATTTAAGGACCTTATTTCTCTGAAAATGGATAATAAACAGAAATTACATTAATTGTTAGAAACCAAATCTAGCTATTGCATCACCTTAACAGAACCATGATGGAGTGAAATCCATGTCAAGTCTCTCGGCAATTTTAGTTTTTGAATTATGGACCATTGCCATAATTCAATTATTTTTACAAAATATCATTAATAAATGGAGTATGGTGGTTATAAAGATGGTCGAATAAAGTACATTTAAGGACAAATCAAATTATTTTTGCTCAGGTAATACTTTGTTAGACCATTAAATAGGTCAGTGGTCTGTAACAGTATGCCTTTAATAACGAAAACTCCCGACTTTAGTACAACAGTAATCATGTTTGTGTTTTGTATTCGTAAAGCATATTATAGGATGGGATTAATAGATTGTGAGTGTATTAAAATTGCAGATAACCGTAATATTTTTATATTTATATGTGTCAAATGGCTACACTCTACATATATAACTGTAATGAGATTGGACGCTATGTAAACGATCGAGGTAAATACGATTATATTCTGTGTGTTACAAATGACGTAACAATCTTAGGAAATGTGTAAATTGACAAAATGCGGCAAATGACAATTCCGTAGCGCCGTCAACAGATTAGACTTCTCCGCCAACATCGTCTGGCAAAAAAAGTTATGAAGTGTTAGGGTTAACAGGAGACGCCAAATTCACATACACATTTTTTTTATTTTACTCTTTTTTATTATTTATATACACGCATACATCCATAGGATACGGACACGGATACGGTTACGGACACGGACACGGGCTTGGAGCTGGACTTGGTTTCGCTGGACACGGACACGGACTCGGATTCGGGGCACATGGACTTGGACTAGGCGCCCGTGGACTTGGATTCGGCGCACGTGGACTTGGATTTGGAGGACGTGGATTTGGATTCGGAGGACGAGGACTGGGATACGGACATGCTCTGTACCACTGAGGACTTGTCTCAAAGATTTAACAACACAAACTGTTTTAATAAATGTAAATGTTTTATTTAATCTTCAAGTCTTCTGGTTTTGAGTCTGAAACAAAAAGTGTTTTAGTTATCAACTCGGTAACAGGATGGTTTCAAGAAAGTACAAGCTTGACTATTAAAGCGTTCGTCTGAAGTATGAAAGGTCGATGGATCGACCCGTTAGTATATTTGGTTTATATATTGTACTCCGCGACTGGTATATGAAAAGGTTGTGCTGTCTATAGAACATATATCCAATGTATGTTATTTTTCCACTGTACCACTGAGGACTAGTCTCAAAGATTTAACAACACAGACTGTTTTAATAAATGTTCTACTTAGTTATTCCAGTGTCCTGTTGTTTTTGGGTTTTTTTCACGTGAAATGCTTTAACATAATAAAACGAAAAGTACAAGAAGTCATTGGATCCTCCCTACACGAAGATCTATATTGTTTAGGACGGCCATACCAACACGAGTGTGTGTATGGGGTGTGCGTGTGGAATGTGAGTTTGTTTATATATGTGTGTGCGCATGTGTGAGTGTGCGTGTTTGTGTCTGTGTGTACCACTATATTATAAATACCAGCTGTATCATACCAGTATATTATAAATATCTGGTGTATCATACCACTATATTATAAATATCTTGTGTATCAAAAAGAAGAAGGAAATGTTTTATTTCACGACGCACTCAACACATTTTATTAACGGTTATATGGCGTCAGACATATTGTTAAGGACCACACAGATACTGAGAGAGGATACCCGCTGTCGCCACTTCATGAGCTACTCCTTTCGATTAGCAGCAAGGGATCTTTTATATGCACCATCCCACAGACAGGATAGTACATCCCACGGCCTTTGGTATGCCAGTCGTGGAGCACTAATACTACTGTACCATAGAACTATATTATAATTAGATAGGGTGTCATACTACTATAATATAAATACCCGGTGTATCATACCACTTTATTATAAACATCTGTGAATCATACCACTATATTATAAATACCTGGAATAGCATACTACTATATTAAAACATCTGTATATCATACCACTATATTATAAATACTTGGGATATGATACCACTATATTATAAATAACGTGTGTATCATACCACTATATTATAAATATCTGGTGCATCATACAACTATATTATAAATACATCAAGTATCATACCACTCTAATATAAATATCTGGTACATCCTACAACTACATTATACATACCTGGTTTATTATACCAGTAACTATCTGGTGTATGACACCACTATATTATAAACGCCTAGTGTATCATAGCACGTATAATACCTCAATATTATAAATAGCTGGTGTACCATAATAATGTATTTTAAACACCGGTTGTATCACATATTGTTTCTATATTTAGCTGCCCCCCCCCCCCTCTCTCTCTCTCTCTCTCTCTCTCTCTCTCTCTCTCTCTCTCTCTCTCTCTATATATATATATATATATATATATATATATATATATATATATATATCATACACACATACGCACGCACGCTCGCGTCTGACAATGTTCGTGTAAATCTGAAGGACAAAACAGAAGTTGATAGGACATTTGTCAAGGTCGACCGCCACTACCCTAGGAAATCTGTAACATGATGTTTCATTCCTCATACACACCCATACAAGGACGGCCACTCCCCATGGAAATCTGTAACATGATGTTTCATTCCTCATACACACCCATACAAGGACGGCCACTCCCCATGGAAATCTGTAACATGATGTTTCATTCCTCATACACACCCATGCAAGGGCTGCCACTCCCCTAGGAGATCTGTAACATGATGTTTCATTCCTCATACACACCCATACAAGGACGGCCACTCCCCATGGAAATCTGTAACATGATGTTTCATTCCTCATACACACCCATGCAAGGGCTGCCACTCCCCTAGGAGATCTGTAACGTGATGTTTCATTCCTCATACACACCCATACAAGGACCGCCACTCCCCTAGGAGATCTGTAACATGATGTTTCATTCCTCATACACACCCATACAAGGACCGCAACTCCCCTAGGAGATCTGTAACATGATGTTTCATTCCTCATACACACCCATGCAAGGACGGCCACTCCCCTAGGAGATCTGTAGCATGATGTTTCATTCCTCATACACACACATATAAGGACCGCCACTCCCCATGGAAATCTGTAACATGGTGTTTCATTCCTCATACACACACATACAAGGACCGCCACTCCTTTAGGAAATCTGTAACATGATGTTTCATTCCTCATACACACACATACAAGGACCACAACTCCTTTAGGAAATCTGTAACATGATGTTTCATTCCTCATACACACACATAGAAGGACCGCCACTCCCCTAGGAAATACGTGACATTGTGTTTCATTCCCCATAAACACTCATAGAAGGACCGCCAGTCCCCTAGGAGATCTGTAACATGATGTTTCATTCCTCATACACACCCATGCAAGCGCCGCCACTCCCCTAGGAGATCTGTAACATGATGTTTCATTCCTCATACATACCCATACAAGGACGGCCATTCCCCATGGAAATCTGTAACATGATGTTTCATTCCTCATACACACACATTGAAGGACCGCCACTCCCCTAGAAGATACGTGACATGATGTTTCATTCCTCATACACCGCCCGTAGATGGACCGCCACTCCCCTAGGAGATAAGTAACGGAATGTTTCATTCCTCTAATATCACCCGTAGGAAGACTGCCACTTCCAAGACTAGCTTAAAAACCCAAACGTGCACAAGATAGAACTAAATGCATTATATACAGGTGCGATGGCATGCATTCATGAATCATTGTAAAACATTGATGATATGCAAACTGATTAGAAACTGATGAGAATCAATTTGACATGGTTTATGTAAATTGAAGAGAAAACTGATGAGAAACAATTTGTCATGGTTTATGTAAACTTGCTGGCGAATCTTCTCAAGTGAGCCGACAGTGTGTCTTGAAATTCGACTACAATTTACGTAAATATCGGTCAAATTTTAGAACGAACACAAAGTAAAGATACATTTTGTCAGTTGAAACTATTTTATTGATGCCCATAACCAAAAATACTCATAGTTATAGTCAGTGTACGGGGTTATATTTTTGGTCGCCATTTTGAACGTAATTCTTCTGTTGGAATCTCAATGTAACCAGGTTGTTCGTCTACAGCAATGCTGTCCTAGCTGTTTATTTCTTCGGTGTTTGATATATAAGATTTCGAATTCAAAGATTTAATTTTAACGAAACGCCCATTTATCTTCTTGAAACCATTATATACAGCATACAAAATAGTACATGGTGTTCGTCATTTTTTTGCGAATTTATCGATATATAACAGTCACAAATTGAATAAAATCGCGTAGACAATAGACAAAAATAAGACATAATATAGAACGTAAACATAAATAGAACACAATATAGACTATAGGCAAAAATAGAACATAATATAGACCATAGACAAAAACAGAATATGAGATAGATCATAAACATAATATATAGAAATTAATACAGATCATAAACAAAACAGAACATAATATAAGCAATAGCCAGTAGTCTAACTAGTGTTCGTAATTCGTCCCGATCCCATTTTTTATGACGATGTATATCTGTATATTTATAAGCAAAACTTAATGTTTCTAGACCGCCCTGTCCACCGTTCTGTTCGCACTTGTGTGCTGCACTGCTCTCGCCTGGTACCCCACCTACAACTACGGACATGGTGCTGATTACCATGGAGCCGCTGGTCTCCACGGAATCGGCGATCTCCATGGAGCCGCTGGTCTGCACGGACTCGCTGGCTATGGTGGCCCCGTTTACGGACATGCTGGATATGGTTACGGATACCCAGGCTATGGTTACGGTGAGTTCAATATATCTAATTACTGTTGTATGATAAAGACAGTAGTGGGTGAAGTTATATCGAGGAAACACACTTGGAGGATGTGATGATTATTTAACATTTAGGGTCTCACTACACAGTTCACTTCCGGGTGAGAGTTCAGTTATCACGGTCCACTATAGTTCCTAATTGTGACACATGCTATGGTTCACATATTCACTTCTAGGAACTGGGGAAGAATTAAAACAAAATGATTGTAAATTTGTAAACCACCTGGCTGTATTTTGCCCATGTTATTTTGTAATATTGTGCATTGACCTTTTGGGACATGGGTGTATAGCGCGAGAGACAGCTAGAGTGAACCATCTGTTCGGACCGGTACTACAGCCAGATGCTGTCATATAGCACAAAACTGAAACGGAAATGTTCTTAATTTTGGAGTGAAAACAAATGCTTATATAATGTAAGTTCGCAATGATGTATGTTGTTAGTGCCAACGAGAACCCGTTCTATAGATAGTACTAAACCAAATAACTTCCGGCTGGGTCAAAGTTCGAGGTGCACCCAACTTTTGATAGAGAAGTGAACACCACAAGTCCTGTGATTGGTTATAAATGTGAGTGTGTTGGTTGTAAAAAATAATAGTTTCATCTGGGTAAAAAAAATGTGCAATTTTATTTCATCTAGTACCAATGTGTCAAGTAGCCTTGGGCTTGAAACATGTATGGGGTACCTGTAAAAAAAGTACTCGAATTTTGTGCGAAACTAGGGTAGTCATAGACGCTACCCGTTATCTCAGAAACGAGCAGCTTGACCCCCATTTGTTTCTGATTCACTTTAAGTGTAAGGGGTGGTAGTATTTATATCCGTGGCGTTTATGTCGGTTGATACGTTGCAGGTAGGAGTTTTAGCCACATATGTTACTATTGTCGTCTATGGGATTTGATTTGGTAGTATACACCCTATAGCACATATTCAGTGCATAATAAAAAATATTATGATTTTGTCATTTTATTTAATTAAACTATACTGGTGGATTAATTAGCCATCACTCGATCATGCAAGTTCACAATGACCTTGACCTTGACAATAATCTCTGTACATGGCTCTGAATGGAGTTTGAATCAAAGTTAGCACTGAAGAAAAGTTGGTTTTGGCCTATAATTCATACTGTAACGATTTCAATAATTTCTTTTTACATGGTATTTGACTTTGCACATACAACTGCTCTTAAATATGGTATTATATATAGGCAACCTGAACTAAGATTTTAATAGCAATTTATTTTTATATTAAAAATAGCATGTGCCAATAGTGGGTTAATGTCTTTAGTTTCCATTAACATTGTTAATTTTTTATGTATGAAATTATGAAAAACTCAAATTTGTAAAGAAGTTGATTTTTATTGTCATTTTGACATATTTATTGGGTGCTAAGTTATATTTTAGACAAATTTGTAGTTTTATGCAAAATTTAAAGTAAATTTTAAGAAAAGCTTTACCAAAAACATAATTAAATTTGTTGTCACTATTGTGCCTTCTGTTCTTATTTGTACATAACAATAAGGTTGTTAAACATATAAAAAAAATCTCCAGATATTTTTTTTTTTTTAATAATCACTTAGTTAGCTCTCATGAAAAGCATTTTGAGTTTATACTAGATTCAGAACCAATTTTTTCAGATTTGATTATCTGCCTTGGATTAAGTTGATAATTTATTTTATTGTTAAAGCTGTATTACCTAATGTTACTAGCTAAATAAAATGCTGGATTACAGATTGTAGGAATACATCTAATGTACATATTGTATTCATCCGGATTAAAAAATAATGCAAGAAAATAGATGTTCGGGTAATTTTGTCATTTAAAAATAGTTTTTTTCAGTAATTAATCAAAAATAAATGTGTTAAAGCTGCATGATTATTCCAGATATCACAACTATTAAAACCTCCAACTACAGTAGGCTATAAATAAAATATAGTCAGGAATATTGGTGGCTGCCAATAGTTTTGATGGCTCATTATGAAAATCAGCATGGCCGATGGATTTGAAATTCCCACACCTGGTAACTTGAAGACACCCACACCCAGCATACAGGATTTCCTCCCAACACTAATGTTCAGGACATTAAGTCATTACTTCATACAGGTACAGTCATGTTTGTGTTTCCTTCCTCAGACAGTGTATTTTTTTAATACTGATATTTCTTTGATGTGCCTGTTAAGGTCTTCATAATCTAGGGGTCAATCAAGTGCATGTGTTTTAATGGAATTCTTTAAAGGGGTAGAGGTACTCTGACTATCTTTGTTGTCTCTACATATATACCTGAGTACACACACCCAACTGAAAGTAAATATCTTCAGGAGTTTTATTTTAAAACATTTTGTTGTTTAATGTGACATATTGCATTTGTACAAACCTATATGCAATATATATGCTTTTTGATGTGTACATTATATTAGGTTGCACTGTAGAAACAACAGTTTCAGTGAGGTTGTCAGTTTATGTCAGAATACACCAGATCCTGGTTGTCATAAAGACACATAGCTGGACACTTTTTGAAAAATGTCTGTTATCAGTATAGGTAGTACTAAACCAAATAACTTCCGGCTGGGTCAAAGTTCGAGGTGCACCCAACTTTTGATAGAGAAGTGAACACCACAAGTCCTGTGATTGGTTATAAATGTGAGTGTGTTGGTTGTAAAAAATAATAGTTTCATCTGGGTAAAAAAAAATGTGCAATTTTATTTCATCTAGTACCAATGTGTCAAGTAGCCTTGGGCTTGAAACATGTATGGGGTACCTGTAAAAAAAAGTACTCGAATTTTGTGCGAAACTAGGGTAGTCATAGACGCTACACGTTATCTCAGAAACGAGCAGCTTGACCCCCATTTTTTTCTGATTCACTTTAAGTGTATAAGGGGTGGTAGTATTTATATCCGTGGCGTTTATGTCGGTTGATACGTTGCAGGTAGGAGTTTTAGCCACATATGTTACTATTGTCGTCTATGGGATTTGATTTGGTAGTATACACCCTATAGGCAATTTTCATTTGAAGTTGAATTATTTAACATGGGTTTCAATGACAGATTACACCTATGTAGTGAGACCTAGAATCGATTATTCATGTTAGTCGTCATTAGTGATTCCTGCAGCTGGAATGTGGCCATCTAGGTGACGCTTCCGCATTGTCTGGTGACATAATGCGATGTCATTTATAAAAATGGCCACTGATTAAACTTTAACTTGACAACACCCTTTGACAACGAAAACCCACGAGGTTATTAAAACTGTAGTCGTATTTCTGTTTGGTATTGATACATAACAACAATTTAATCGACCCCAGACATCATGGTTTCATAAATAACTCGGGAGTATGGGAAATGTAATGTGCTTGTACACCGGGTAACAAACCTCGCGTTCAGTACAACTGATTCCTATTTTATGACGTCATTACAAATCTCATGAAATCTATGAAATCCACAGAATGATAAGCCGATTGTCGGCAGTGAGTATTCACTTCTACCAGTCATTCGCTACAGTTCCTCCAATAACGTCGTTGTACCCTAGAAAGGTAAATTATTTCATTGTAATGTTCATGTAAACATCGTATAATGTTTACAATTCAATACTAAAATTAACAAATAGTTTTGGCGGAATGCCGAACTATTTATTAAAACATCTGATTTAAATTATGCTGACAATGATGCAATTCAATAAAAGAGAATTTATTACCACAATATTCGTACAGATTGTTTCCAATTCGCCTACCCGTTTAATTTCACTGTCACGAGTGTTATATACATTATAATATACACGTATATTGTCACAGGATACGGACACGGATACGGACACGGACACGGGCTCGGAGCTGGACTTGGTTTCGCTGGACACGGACACGGACTCGGACTCGGATTCGGAGCACATGGACTTGGACTAGGCGTCCGTGGACATGGATTCGGCGCACGTGGACTTGGCTTTGGAGGACGTGGATTTGGATTCGGATACCTGGTGTATCATACCACTATATTATAAATAATCAATGTATCATACCACTATATATAAATACCACTATATGTAAATACCTAGTGTATAATACCACTTTATTATAAATACCCAGAATATCATACCACTGTATTACATATATCTGGTGTATCATACCACTATATTATACATACCTGGTGTATCATATCACTATATTATAAATATATTTTGTATCGTACCTATATTATAAATACCTGGTGTATCATACCACTATATTATAAATACCTGGTGTATCATACCACTATATTATAAATAACTGGTGTATCATAACAATATATTATAAATATCTGGTGTATCATATCACTATATTATAAATATATTTTGTATTGTACCTATATATTGTAAATATCTGGTGTGTCACACCACTATAATATAAATACCTAGTGTATCATGCCACTATATTATAAATTCCTGGTTTATCATACCTCTATATTATAAATATCAGGTGTATCATACGACTATATTATACTTATCTGGCTTATCATACCACTATATTATAAATATTAGTATCTGGTGAATCACACCACTATATTATACATATCTGGTGTACCATACCACTATAGTATACATACTAGTATCTGTCGTTTCATACCACTATATATATGGTGTATTTTATCACTGCATTATAAAAACCCTGTGTGTAATACCTTTGTAATAAAATACCTCGACTATCATACCAGAAAGTTATAATCATCTGGGATATCATAACACTATGTAATGAATTTAGAAAAAACAAAACGTAAATGCTGTTATAGATGGATTCTACGTATTTCTGAGACAATCTTAACATTTACCCAGAGAGGGCTCATAAGCTTGACTAACAACCAAATCGAACATATACTGGAGCCATTTATAATGATGCCACATTAGTAAGCTGTCATTTTCGTCAGTTAAACTTGTATTGTTGGGATAGGTATGTCTAACTTATGACGTCACTACACATTTGGCATCTTTCATTGGAATCGATGTTAAATTGTCCAACTTCAATTTACGATTATTAATAAACGAACATAATTATATGACATATGAAACCATTTACGTCTCGCTGTCTTTGCTGTATGACTGCATCTGGCTTTCGTCGGTACGTACAAGTAATGCAGGAACCGATTCACTATTGTCATCTGTTTCGCCCTACGCTTGTGTTCCAAAACGTAAATGCGTAATATTATAAAATGACATGAGCAAAATCTAGCTGGAAGGCTTTCCATTGAAAATGCCCCCACCCCTTGGCTAGAAGTGAATTCGTATAATATATGTCGCAATTGGCAACTCTAGCGGGTCATGAAGAATCAACTCTCACCCAGAAGTGAACTGTGTAGTGAGACACGAAGAGAGCAAAGTGTTGGAGAAATGTACCGCCAATTTGTGTTTGATTGTTACTATATGTGTTCCACAAATTAAACTAAAGAAATAAATTGCACAAATTACAGACATTCAAACGTGTGAAGGAACAACGTTAATTAGACATGGTGCCCAATTTTTCTCAGTGTCATTGGATGTATTGTTGGTTAGACATGGTGCCCAATGTTTCTCAGTGTCATTGGATGTATTGTTGGTTAGACTTGGTGCCCAATGTTTCTCAGTGTCAATGGATGTATTGTTGGTTAGACTTGGTGCCCAATGTTTCTCAGTGTCATTGGATGTATTGTTGGTTAGACTTGGTGCCCAATGTTTTTCAGTGTCAATGGATGTATTGTTGGTTAGACTTGGTGCCCAATGTTTCTCAGTGTCATTGGATGTATTGTTGGTTAGACTTGGTGCCCAATGTTTTTCAGTGTCAATGGATGTATTGTTAATTAGACATGGTGCCCAATGTTTCTCAGTGTCATTGGATGTATTGTTGGTTAGACTTGGTGCCCAATGTTTTTCAGTGTCAATGGATGTATTGTTAATTAGACATGGTGCCCAATGTTTCTCAGTGTCATTGGATGTATTGTTGGTTAGACTTGGTGCCCAATGTTTTTCAGTGTCAATAGATGGGGTGATCCCAATGAATAAGGGGCGGTGCCTAGTAATAGCACTAGGATGAATGATCAACGATACCACTAGAACACATTTATTTATTAATCATCTGTCATTGGATGTCAAACATTTTGTAATTGTAACGTATAGTCTTAGAGAGGAAACTGCTATATTTTGCACTTATTAGCAAGGGACCTTTAAAAGGCACTAACCCATATACAGGATAGCACACGCCACGACCTTTGATATACCGCGGTGCACTGGTTGGAACGAAAATTAGCCCAATGGGTCCACAGACTGGAGTCGATCCTACAGCGACTGCGCATCAGGCGCTTCGCCACTGGGCTACGTCCTGCCCTGAACGATGAATAATTAAAGGCCAAATACGAACCAAGGCACTGCTGAAAGACATCTGATTCCCATACATGCATTATTGTGGCGTTAATGAGAGACGCCATTATTCTCTTGGTTTTTTATTTCACATGCCAAACATCCATGTACCGATTGGACATTTGTTGGAAAGCCTATGACGTGAACAATGGAAACACGTGGTATCACAGGGTTGTTGTCACAATGTGCTGGTTTTGCACACTCAACTGGCATATATTGCATCATATGGTACGAATATCAAAGAAACTTGCTGTCAATCTTCGACGGATTGAGAAAAGATGGTTACTGAAAAGAGCACACACACACACACACACACACACACACACATATATATATATATATATATATATATATATATATATATATATATATATATATATATTAATTTACCATTAGTAGCAAGGGATCGTTTATATATACCATCCCACAGACAGGTTAGCACTTACCACGGTCTTTGATATACCAGTCATGGTACACTGGATGGAACGAAACATAGCCCAATTTTCCCTCTGACGGGTATCGATCCCAGACCAGCGGGAGCTCTACCAGTGGGCTACGTCCCGCACCTTGATGGTTACTGAAAACAAAGCGGAAGGGTTTAGATGATTCGTTTCAAAGTGTATGACATAATAGTTGATAGCATTGATAAAGGACAAGATGTTTTATTTGGTAAAAGGCAGTGTGGTTATGGAAGGGCAATAAAACTATTGGTTGCAGTGGTCCCTCTACCCAACGCGGAAGTGATATTTGTACGTATGATGTAACACAGACTCATTAACATACAATGGTTTGGGTGGAATCTGTTATACCCATTCCGGATCTCCGTCACCTTCAGCAGTGAGACGGGCTGGTGTGGGTGAACAACATCAGAATGCAAGGTTAACATGATCAGACCTCTTAACAAAGTATACTTTGTTTTATTTAACGACACCACTAGAGCATATTGATTTAAAAGTTTGTTTTGTTTATCGACACCACATTGATTAATCATCGGCTATTGATGTCAAACATTTGGTAATTTTGACTCCTAGTCATTAGAGGAAAACCATTACATTTTTCAATTAGCAGCAAGGGATCTTTCATATGCACTTTCCCACAGACAGAAAAGCACATCATACCACGGCCTTTGATCAGTTGTGGTGCACTGGTTGGAACGAGAAAACCCCAATCAGTTCATATTGATTTATTAATCATCGGCTATTGGATATCAAACATTTGGTAAATTTTGACATATAATATAGTCTTTGAATGAAAACCCGCTACTACGTTTTTCCATTAGCAGCAAAGGATATTTTATGTGCATTTCCCACAGACACGATAGCGCATATCACGGCCTTTGATATACCAGTCGTAGTTTAGTGGTTGGAACGCGAAGTAGCTCAATGGGCCATCGACGGGAATCGATCTCAGGCGAGCATTTACCACTGCGCTACGTCTCGCTCAAACCTCTTAACTGCGTAATTTGAGGCTGTGTGAATACTTCCCATTTGGTTACGATTGCAAAGCTACGTGATGTTGCTTCCACCGGCCTCGGTGGCGTCGTGGTTAGCCATCGGTCTACAGGCTGGTAGGTACTGGGTTCGGATCCCAGTCGAGGCATGGTTTTTTTAAATCCAGATACCGACTCCAAACCCTGAGTGATCGCTCCGCAAGGCTCAATGGGTAGGTGTAAACCACTTGCACCGACCAGTGATCCATAACTGGTTCAACAAAGGCCATGGTTTGTGCTATCCTGCCTGTGGGAAGCGCAAATAAAAGATCCCTTGCTGCCTGTCGTAAAAGAGTAGCCTATGTGGCGACAGCGGGTTTCCTCTCCAAATCTGTGTGGTCCTTAACCATATGTCTGACGCCATATAACCGTAAATAAAATGTGTTGAGTGCGTCGTTAAATAAAACATTTCTTTCTTTCTTTGATATTGCTTCCGGTTTTTTTTCTTCATAAAACGTTGGATTTCACTTTATTGCTATTGCTAATTAACCTTTCAGTAAAGATTTATATAATGTTAAATGATTCCTAGAAAGAATTTCATGCAATAAATAAATCAACAGAGAGTATTGTACAAATAAAATAACTACTACACCTTTTGAAAAATACATTCACTTTCATTGTCAGTACTTTTTCTTGGTGGCCATCTTGGATCATGTCATACATATAATTATGCTGTAGTCATTTTATTTGTGTGGTGTGCCATAACACATCTAACGTTTATAACATTAACTAATGTTCGTCATAAGGCTTGGGTGTCAGTTTTATAAACGCTTGTTATAGTTGTCATTTTGTTGTCTGTCATCTTACTCTTCAACATTTATGACCAGAAAACTATGTTTTATATATTCAACAGAAATATATTAGAACTAATAACACAAATGTCCTGTGAAGATCACTGGGTTATCCGATATAGACTTTAAAGGGACATTCCTGAGTTTGCTGCATTATAAGATGTTTCCGAAAAATTAAATATTTCTATGATTAAACTTACATATTAAATATATTTTCTTGTTTAGAATACCAGTGTCTGTATATTCAATGTGTTTCTGGTCGTCTTAATATTTGTAAGAAGCCCAAACTGGATTTTGTCTTCAAATAATTTCGAAAAACATATATTTTAGAAAATGAAATGAAATTTAACCTAATATAAAATGTAGAACGATCAGAAACACGTTTAATATACAGCCACTAATATTTTATACAGAAAAATATATTTGATATGTAATTACAATCGTTAAAAAATCTCTGTTCGTCAATAACATCTTAAAAATTGCAGCAAACTCAGGAATGTCCCTTTAATATCGCCCTACACGTCTAGTGTTGCCTGGGACGATGGCAATAAAAAATGATAACAATAATGAACATATAAAAGCAATAAAAAAAATTTAAAAAATTAAAAAAAAGATCAGTAAAAACAACTATAACAACAACAACAACAACAATAACAAAACTAACAATAACAATAACTTACAGGATGTATACCTCCAAGACAAATGCCACAGAAAGCAAACAAATAAATAAAAATGCTTCGATCAGTGTTCATTCAACTGCATATATGATAATAAAGTTTAAACTATTGGAGCATTTGAGTACAAAGGTCCACACAAGTGTAGTTTTAAGGTTAGAAAACTTTATGATGAATAAATGATAAAATACCCATGTGTAACCTCTCGTCTTGTCCGAGGATTCACCTCTGATATTACATCACCGTGTTTTAAATGTTCACCTGCCCAAAGAGTCATATCTAATAAAGTCCGATTATAAAACTTTCAAGGATGATTTTATTCAGCAATAATCGTTCTCTTTGGCGTGACGGTGTGAATGTAAATAGTATAAATAGTGTGCGTCTGTCTTCACTGGTCATCACAGTTTTCAGCTGACAGTTTCAGAATCCCGTCATCCTAGTATAACAACAGTCAAAATGAACGTGAGTTTTCTATTTTTAATTTTGGAAATATGTTAAGTGTTGTTTTTAAATTATCTGTTTACCCTACATTCACGCTTTAGTAACAACAAAAATAACAACATACATATCTTTAGATTTTAGCACTGTTCCTTCTGTAATTCTAATTTAACGTTGTTCAAGGGATATTTTCAAATGTACATCGATATGGATTTTAAATTACGGTTAAAATTTAACCCATTCCATTCCTAGATTCAAACCTGAGTCTGAGGATCGATCGTCCTCTATAGACTCGGGTATTTTCCTGTCCCAACCAGTGCCCACAATTGTCCCACTAAAGGGCTAGGTATGTACAGTCCGTGGGAAAGTGGATATATATTGCTACTTTATCGTTAGAAGTAGCCCACATGGCGGCATCGGGTTCCCCTCTTTCTCTCTTCGTCATCATCATTTCTTATCATGCCTAGTGGCATTTAGGGCAGCGACGAAGTTCCTCCATGGCGGTCTATCCCTTGCCAATCTCTCGATGGTGCCCCAACTGTGTCCTGTCTCCTTCATCTCTATTTCCACTGTTCGACGCCATATTGTTTTCGGACGTCCTCTCTTTCGTTTCCCTTCAGGGGTCCAGCGCACTGCAGTTCTGGTGATAGATGTGTCTTCTTTTCGGAGCACGTGGTCAATCCACTTCCACCGTCTTCTGGTGATGATGGTTCTCTCTACTTAACAAAATTCGAAATAACCAAATATTAGACATCAAAATAGTCGTATTTTAAAACTAGCTGGGGTGTCAAGAAAATAATGACTTTCTTTCGTTTCGTACGTGTTTATAAATCAATTATTTCTTTGCAGACCGCCCTGTCCACCGTTCTATTCGCACTTGTGTGCTGCACTGCTCTCGCCTGGTACCCCACCTACAACTACGGACATGGTGCTGGTTACCATGGAGTCGCTGGTCTCCACGGAATCGGCGGTCTCCATGGAGCCGCTGGTGTCCACGGACTCGCTGGCTACGGTGGCCCCGTTTACGGACATGCCGGATATGGTTACGGATACCCCGGCTATGGTTACGGTGAGTGCAGTATAATTAGGTAAATCAAGCAAATATAATCAGATTCTAAAAATTATTGAAATAAATAACAAAATATGATCTCACTGCCAAAATGAACGATAACTATAAATTAATTATACCATCGACGTCCCAAACTGCGTTCACCTAACGACAAAAACACGAATACGATATTTACGGAAATATTATTCTACATTTTTCAGCTACGATACGTGAAACAAAATAGATTGCAATCAATTAACATTAAAAAAAAATCCTATCTTTTGTAGGATACGGACGCGGATACGGTTACGGACACGGACATGGGCTCGGAGCTGGACTTGGTTTCGCTGGACACGGACTTGGACTAGGCGTCCGTGGATTTGGTCTCGCTGGACACGGACACGGGCTCGGAGCTGGACTTGGTCTCGCTGGACACGGGCTCGGAGCTGGACTTGGTTTCGCTGGACACGGACTTGGACTAGGCGTCCGTGGACTTGGTCTCGCTGGACACGGACACGGGCTCGGAGCAGGACTTGGTCTCGCTGGACACGGACACGGGCTCGGAGCTGGACTTGGTTTCGCTGGACACGGACACGGACTCGGATTCGGAGCACATGGACTTGGACTAGGCGTCCGTGGACTTGGATTCGGTGCACGTGGACTTGGATTTGGAGGACGTGGATTTGGATTCGGAGGACGAGGACTGGGATACGGACACGCTCTGTACCACTGAGGACCTGTCTCAAAGATTTAGCAACACAAACTGTTTTAATAAATGAAAGTATTTATGTATTCATGTCTCCTGTGTTTGTGTATTAATGGAAAATGGTTTGAGTCGTACAGAGTACATGTGGACGTGGATGCCGTATGTTTGTTATCATTGTTATTATGCGTTATTTAGCTCAGTTGGTACTATATTTTATGATTTGGGGGAATAAAAACGTGACCTCTTAACACAGGCGGCTGCTTAATACAGATGGACGCTAGAGCAAGTTTGACTGTATATGTATTGTATAATTTGAAATAATTTCAGTTTTACGATTGATGCAACCAGTCGAGATGGCAGTCTTCCTTCAGACTACGTCTCCAAACCATGTCGTTGACTGATAAACACCACTACAGTAGTAACAAGCGTTCACTCTCACCTCGCTGTAATATAACATCCTCATGAGGACGAGTATTTCATATGGAACCAATCACGATTTTGCCTAAAACAACCTTTCCACTCTGCCTTGTGCAGAGATACGATTTTCATCACGGAATACGGTTTTGTCATTCCGATTCATTCACTAATACAAAATACAAACTCCACTACAGTTTTAATACAAGCGTTTATTGTCGCTATCACAATGCTACGCTCGTTTGTCGCTGTGATATATTGTCCATTAATTGATTTGCAGCCCACTAGAGGGTGATAAACCAGTGAATAATGTATTTTAAACGACAGCGATTAGCACCTTTGGCCAAAGGATATATAATCTAAACTATAAAATCATTATCGTGTTAAAAGTTGTATGTCCATACAAGGCAGAGTGAAATGGGTCTTTTAGCAATGTTGTGCTTGTACCCACGAATCGCTGTCATTCAAACATAGGAAGACAGCCACTCTCAGGACAATGTATCCTTAGATAGTCTATAAGAAGATTGCCACTCCTCGGGGCTCCACATACTTAAAGGGACATTCCTGAGTTTGCTGCAATTTTAAAGATGTTATCTACTAATAGAGTCTTTTTAACGATTGTAATTACATATCAAATATATATTTTTGAAAAAAATATTAGTGGCTGTATATTAAACGTGTTTCTGATCCTTCTAATATTTATACTAGGTTACATTTCATTTTAAGACAAAATCCAGTTTGGGCTTCTTATAAATATTAAGACGACCAAAAACATATTGAATATACAGACATTGATATTTCAAACAAGAAAATATATATAGTATGCAAGTTTAATCGAAGAAATGTTTTATTAGTTGGAGGACTGCCACCTAAAGGGGTTTGATAAATCTAAACAGTTTAAATATAGTTCAACTATCTAGAGGTGTTTACTGTATATGTTACAGTCAATCTGTGAAACCAGTCATTACGCATAATGCCTAAACAAATCAGTCATTTCGCGAAGTGCCTGTGACCACCAGGAAATACGCGAAATGACTGAAAATTCCAGGCATTTCATGAAATGACTGAAAATCATGGCCAGCCATTACGCAAAATGACTAAAGTGCTATCTATAATACCACACCACTCAAGTCCTAATGTAACGCTTTATTTAAACTCAAATAAAATCATTTCAGAAGTTGTACATGAAGATGAAGTTGAATGTTACCGAGTAGTCAGTGTCAAATCATGAAAGTAACATATTGGTATAGAAAAGTCACTTTGATAGCAGATAGTATCCATGTCTGCTTTTTGTTCCGCTATCAGCTGCTGCTGTTTTAAGATCTTCTTGCATTGTGAAATATGCATCTTTTGGAAAGAACACTTTTCTACAAACTTCATACTTTTTGTAAGGCTCAGTTTTAAATTTATTTTCATAGGACTCTGCCATCATATACTGGTTGCAGCAGAAGAACTTATGAGTAAACCCCAGAAACATGTTTAGTTTTATAGAGATGAAAGTCAGATGGTGCTGTAATCACAGATTTGTACTAAAGGATTAGAAGAAGCCACTGAAAGTAGCCATGTCTTAATCCATTTGCTTATATAAATACAAAGCAAGGCTAGGTTTGAGAATAAACCAGCGAACCATTACAACTAATCAGGGATGGAAAGAAGCTCCTAGATAACAAGACATCAACAATATAGCTGATAATTCTGTGTTATTTGTTTAAGAATAAACGAGAGAAACATTAAATATCAGAACCTTTTGTTAGTAATATTCAAGTGGTATTAAGCATATTTTCTATAAGAATCTTTAATCTGAAACTATAGCAAAATTTGAATAATAATTAATATTAAGTAGTATTTTAAATCGTGTAATCAATATACTTATCCTTGTTTGTTCTTAAAATGTGATTTTATCAATATTTAAGACCAAAAGCTTGTATACAAGTGTCAACAATAAGACTTGAATCACTTTAGTCATTTTGCGTAATGGCTGGCCATGATTTTCAGTCATTTCGTGAAATGCCTGAAATGTTCAGTCATTTCGCGTATTGCCTGGTGATCACAGGCACTTCATAAAATGACTGATTTGTTTAGGCATTACGCGTAATGACTGGGTTTCACAGATTGACTGTAACATATATACAGGGCTTGACGTGACACGCGAACGGTTGTTCCGGTTACGTATCGGTTAAATTGATCGAAAAGAAACAATTATTTGTGCTAATTCTATTGAATTAATTCGTAGATGATCGACACATTTGAATAAAAATAAAAACTCATTAAATGCCATAAAACCCCGAGTGACGTTGCAGGCTTCAAAAGCCTAAGTAAGTTGATCAATATCGTTAATAAACTGACGTTGAAATCTTGTTTAAATGGTATTTACAAAGCGAATGTCCGCGATACACTCTACTTGAAGACAGATTGTAACAGTAATAATACAGAAGTGTGTTCATTAAAATGAACAAACGAATGATACATTAAATTATGGCAACTATTGGTTACAGTCAATTTTCTGAAGTTAATTATCTTATAATTGACCGTAATCTATAGTTTACCATACATTAATTTATCAAAAGTGTTGTGTGTGTCTCTTTCTCTCTGGCTGTGTGTGTCTTTCTCTGTCTGTCTCTGTCTCGCTCTGTCTGTGTCTGTCTGTCTCTCTCTCTCTCTCTCTATCTATCTATCTATCTCTCTCTCTCTCTCTCTCTCTCTCTCTCTCTCTCTCTCTCTCTCTCTCTCTCTCTCTCTCTCTCTCTCTCTCTCTCTCTCTCTCTCAAAAAAAATAAATATTTAGACTAGGCGCCCGTGGACTTGGATTCGGCGCACGTGGACTTGGATTTGGAGGACGTGGATTTGGATTCGGAGGACGAGGACTGGGATACGGACACGCTCTGTACCACTGAGGACTTGTCTCAAAGATTTAACAACACAATCTGTTTTAATAAATGTAAATGTTTTATTTAGTCTTCAAATCTTCTGGTTTTGAGTCTGAAACGAAAATTGTTTTAGTTATCAACTTGGTGACATGATGGTTTTAAGAAAATACAAGCTTGAATATTAAAGGGACATTCCTGAATTTTCTGCAATGTTTAAGATGTTATCGACTAACAGAAACTTTTTAACGATTGTAATTGCATATGTTTCTGCATAAAATATTAGTGGCTGTATATTAAACGTGTTTTTTTTATCGTTCTAATATTTGTACTAGGTTAAATTTCATTTTATTTCCTAAAATATATTTTTTCGTACGTACGAAATTATTTGAAGAAAAAATCCAGTTTGGGCTTGTTACAAATATTAAGACGACCAGAAACACATTGAATACATAGATACTGATATTTTAAACAAGAAAATATATTTAATATGTAAGTTTAATCGTAGAAATATTTTATTAGTCGAAAACATCTAACAATGCAGCAAACTCAGGAATGTCCCTTTAAAGAGTTCGTCTGAGGTCGTAGTTTGTATATTTGGTTTATATATTGTACTCCACGACTGGTATATGAAAAAGGTTGTGCTGTCTATAGAACAAAACGTGCATATAAATATATACAATGTATGCTATTTTTGGCATCTTGTTTATGGGTATATACTAGCAAAGCAAATCCCATAGACGACAATAGTAACACAGCGTATCAATTGATACACGGATATAAATACCACCACCCCTCAGCCTTAAAGTGAATCAGAAAAACATTGGGGGTCAAGCTGCTCATTTCTGAGATAACAGGTAGCGTCTATAACTACCCTAGTTCCGCACAAAATTCGAGTACTTTTTGTTTACAGGAGCCCCATACATGTTTCAAGCGCAAGGCTACTTGATACAGTCGTACTAGATGAAATATAATTGCATACATGTTTTGCCTAGATGAAATTATTTGGGTTTTTTTTTTACAACCAACACATTCACATTTATCATCAATCACAGGACTTGTGGTGTTTACTTCTCTATCAAAAGCTGGGTGCACTTCGAACTTTGACACAGCCGGAAGTTATTTGGTTTAGTACTACCTATAGCACGAATTTGCTTCGTTTCTTTTCACTTTATTTTGGTGCTTATATCCAAGCACACTGTCTTGGGAACACAACTGAGCAATCTATCTGCCCAGGACAGTAGGTTAGTGGTTAGCGAGAGAGAAGTCGGTGTTGTGAACCGTTAAATCTCGTTGGGATGCGAACCCAGTACCTACCAGCCTTAAGACC
Organism: Gigantopelta aegis; assembly: GCF_016097555.1. Lineage (NCBI taxonomy): Eukaryota > Metazoa > Mollusca > Gastropoda > Neomphalida > Peltospiridae > Gigantopelta > Gigantopelta aegis. The sequence continues at coordinate 41,066,566 of NC_054712.1, read as the reverse complement.
GACGGTTTAACCACAACACCACTGAGGTCGGTGAACGAGTTTGTAGAAATACGTATCATCGTGCAGCGGTCGAGTGGTGTATAGCTGTACAGTGACCTACCTACCCTCTGTATTACAACTCTTTATTACATACCCATTTAATCTTACTATAGTAATAAAGACTATTCTAACCGTGCAATAAAAACATCTTTTATTCAACATATGTGAGATACGATATCTCGCATACGTAGTTCGTGTTCACCCAAATGACGTCATGTCCTTAGCCAGGACTCCCAGCATTCCATGCATTCCATGAATTTCAACCAACTTTCATCTCAATTAAGCTACGCGGTCTCGTGCTATAATATTTTTATGCACTATAAACTCGTGCAATAAATAACATGGCAAAGCAACTGGTATGTAGTTTTGTCTATTTAGTATTTAGCGTACAGGTATTGTGACTTGGTCTGGTATGTTGTTCTGTTTAGTATCTAGCGTACAGGTATTGTGACATGGTCTGGTATGTGGTTCTGTCTATTTAGTATCTAGCGTACAGGTATTGTGACATGGTCTGGTATGTGGTTCTGTCTAGTATTTAGCGTACAGGTATTGTGACATTGTATGGACAGACAGCGAGGACACCTATAGACACTACAGAAGGACTCGCTACAGATTAGTAGCGAGATCCGTCAACAAACTAATTCTAAACTCCTGGGATAAATGGGTTATTACGGTAAAATCCGATTAGCTATAATTAGAGCTCTGTCGGAATATACCCCGGCTTTGTTGTATTAAATTAGTAACCAGGGATGTCGAATTCATGCATTTCCTTAAAACAGCTTTATTTTCCTTTTAGTTTGTTTGGTTCTTGGAACTTAAATTTGGCTAAAGATGTTCTGAATAAATTCGTCAAATTGTTATAATTATGGGAGCCCAGCTAACCGTGATAATGAATGTATTTATTTTTAGTACCGTAGTGGAGTAGTACTTGACTATATAGGGGAATAAGGAAGGAAGGAAGGATTGTTTTATTTAACGACGCACTCAACACAGTTAAACTACGGTCATATGACGTCGGACAATAGGTTAAAGGGACATTCCTGAGTTTGCTGCAATTTTTAAGATGTTATCGACTAACAGAGAATTTTTAACGATTGTAATTACATATCAAATATATCTTGCTGTATAAAGCATTAGTGGGTTTATATTAAACGTGTTTCTGGTTGTTCTAATATTTGTACTAGGTTAAATTTCAATTTAGTTCGTAAAATTGACGTTGAATATACAGACACTGATATTCTAAATAAGAAAATATAATTAATATGGAAGTTTGATCGTAGAAATATTTTATTAGTCGGAAACTTCTTACAATGATCCCTTTAAGGACCACACAGATAATGGGAGAGGAAACCTGCTGCCTTCAGCCATAGTACTCTTTCTGATTAGCAGAAATGATCCTTTATTTTTAGCGTCCCAGGGACAGGATAGTACATTCCACACTTGTTGTAGAGCACTGGCTGGAAATATATGGAAAGAACACTGCTGCCTGTGTATAATGCTAGTCTGCTTGGGAATACTGTAAGTGTTGCTTCGTAAAGTTATCATTGCACCCTTTTTGTAATCAAACCTGAAATAGTAGTATTTGATATACCAGTCGTACAATTGATACAGTACAATTATATGAAAATAAGAACGAAAATAGCCTTGATAGGTGTAACAGCCTTTTTTTGTGGTGATATTGGAATTGACTCGTATAGTGAAAGTCGAGTTTGGCACCAACTTTACCATCGTTTACACCCATCGTGTTTGCCCTAGGGGTATTTTACCCCCAGGGGCAAAGGGTAAGGTTATGTTGCGCTTACATGATTCGTGATGTAAGTGGGTTGTTCATTATCCAGTCTCAGTTTAAAGTTTGTTTTGTTTAACGACACCACTAGAACACATTGATTTATTAATCATCGGCTATTGGGTGTCAAACATTTGGTAATTTTGACATATAGTTTTAGAGAGAAAACCCGCTACATTTTTTATATGGGCTCACCGACGGGGATCGATCCTAGACCGGCCGCGCATCAAGCGAACGCTTTAGCTATCGGGCTAAGTACTGGATTCGAACCGGCCTCGGTGGCGTAGTGGTTAAGCCATCGGACTACAGGCTGGTAGGTACAGGTTCGCAACCCGGTACCGGCTCCAACCCAGAGCGAGTTCTTAAGGGCTCAATGGGTAGGTGTAAGGCCACTACACCCTCTTCTCTCTCACTAACTACTAACCAACTAACAATTAACCTACTGTCCTGGACAGACAGCCCGGATAGTTGAGGTGTGTGCCCAGGACAGCGTGCTTGAACCTTAATTGGATATAAGCACGAAAATAAGTTGAAATACAATACTGGATTCGAATCCTAATACCGGCTCCCACACAGAGAGAGTTTTAATGTTGGTGTCCACTACACCTACATCTATCTCACTAGCCATTAACAACTAACCACTAACCTAATGTCCTAACTTACCACTAGGCTACTGCCCAGGACAGACAGCCCAGATAGCTGCATTACTATGACAGCGGACAAATATTGTAACAGAATACCACAATGACACATGCATTACAAGAAGTTTGCTCACTGAGCGCTGACCTAATTAAATTCAATGGTTAAGTAACGTTTTAACATTGGCTTTTTCACTATCAACACCATTTTTATTTAATAAAACGGCGATCGCGAGCCAGTTCGCTCAGAATATAGAACTTTAACAATTTTTCTACCCAAAAATAGTTTTGTTATATTTTTCTGATTGATTTTTCCACCGTAATTTTTCATGTTTTTAAATCGTTTAAATTTCATTCCTAATGGAAAAGCTTGAGAATTCCCTGCTAAAATCGAAGGGATTCCCCATGTCAAGCATTTTGACAGGAGGCGGTTTCATCCCAGTTCGCTAGCCAATTAATGCCTGAGATACTTGCCAAGCTATCAGTGTAAATATTTATTTTATTAGTGCAGATGAAAATCCGTAATTTTTTAATTGAAAAAAGTGAAGTTAAGAACTCTCAGCGCATGCGCACTCCATATGTTTGCTGTTATGAACTTAGTGAAAACGTCAAAGTTTGTAAACAAATGTATCAATTTCTCGATTTTATGGGCTCTTATGACTTTGGGATTGATTGTAGATTATGCTAAATGTGTGATATTTGTAAAAAATTTCTTATAAACAACACGAAGGTGTTTTTTGTGTTTCTTTTGTCCGGTAAACATCTTACATGGGTGGGCTGTACCATAGCTGCTGCTGCAAGGGGTGGATGAGTTGCGTGTTCTGTGCATTTCGTGGGCTGTCTGAGTAGTTTTTGTTCCTTAATTATTTTAGTTTGGATCGACGTAGGAGAGAAAGTAAAACAGTTTTGGAAATAACAAAAACAATATTTTTTTTCTGTGAATTTAAATAAAATTATTTCAAAAATTAAAAAAATAGCGAAAAAACTTTTTTAGACAATTTTCGATTTTTGAGCAATTTTCGTTAAAAAAACAAATCGTGTTTTTTCTTGATTATTTTAGTTTGGGTCGATATATAGGCAAAAAAGGAAAAATGTTTTGGAAATTTTAAAAAAGAACTATTGTTTCTTTTAATGTAAATAAAATTATTTCAAAAATTAAAAAGAATATGAGCGAAAAACAATTTTTTTAGAAGTAAAGTTATTGCTGAAAACGTAGGTGCCGATTGCCGTGACGCGAACGATAGTGACGTGTGTGCAACAGTCAAGTAAACTATAATTATTTCAGTTTGCAGATTAGAATGCCCCTGTTACACAAGCACTCAACTCCGAGTTAAATAGTGTATGATTATACCCCTTCTCTATCTAGTCCGGCTCGGTCACAGACAGTCAGATAACTAGTCTATATTTAGACGGATGTAAATGTAAACAAAACGAAAAACAGTTTCCTTTTTGGTTTATTTAATTAACTTAGGATACTAGCGCCTCTCTTTATTTAAATAGTTTCTATTTATTCAAATATTTGTTTGTACACATTTTGTTGACCTTATTACATGAGCAGAACCAAGGTCTTTATTCATTGCGTATTGTTCCAACTAATAAATGTTTAAACATTTAAAAGTAACTCAGAAACATTTACCATAATTCGAAGCATATTAGTACTCGCAAATAAGTATAACTTGCCCATATGATATACCAACACAATTATCTGTTAGGCATTATATATTGGTATTTGATCATGATAATGATAATAATAATAATAATAATAATAATAATAATAATAATAATAATAATAATAATAATAATTTAACTTTAAAAATGTGATATTTGCGTTACATACATTATCCTTTTATTATATAATTTTAAGTTTGTGCCTTTCTGTCAATAATGTTGCAGGCGCGTGTACATAGGGTGTGGGGTGGGGTGGCGTGTTCTAAACACCCCTCTTCAAAGCAGATTTCTTGACCTCTCCCCTGCATAGCTTACTGAACATGTGCCTGCTTTGTCAAGTTTGCTCATTTTAAAAATTAATTTGGTCTAACAGATGACATATCAGACTCTAGCCTCTATGATATCTTAGTCCCAACAAACCATACCATCGTTAAACAAATATGTTAAATGGTTTTCATTAATGTTTATCAATTAATAGAAATATCAATGACTAAGAGTGGGTTTTAGCGGCTCAATGGGCTACTACTCCGACTAAAACAAAACAGTAATCCCTGAACAATTATCATACTGTCAATAATATGCACACACAATTTACAAAGATCCTTTTAAACAGACTAACTACACATGACACTTTTACACCTGACCGTTTTGGTCGCAACAGGCATTCAGACTCCCTTTTTGGGAGAATGGAATTGCATGGTGAAGATTTTAGGCCAGCTCATTTTGCCCGAACGATGCCATTGCTCGCCCACCACCCCCACCCCCACCCCACCCCCCCCCCCACCCGACTCTCACCTCCACCCAGTCTCGAACGCTTATGATGTTCCTAACGGCCAGGTATAATTATACAGAGACCCTTTCCCCAACTAATATCTTATGCTTTTTATGGTCGAAACTGCCATAAGGCAGTCAGTGATAATTAATTTAAAGTGTTTTGATGCTATTTTTAATTGTTCATCAATAAAAGTCAAACGTATTCCTGTTGTAGTAACTGATCATTATAGTACTAGTTATAAATAAATAAATAAATTCCAGAGGACTAGGAATACTAGGATTGAAAGTCCTGTGGACTAGGAGTACCAGGAATAAAAGTCCCACGGACTTACATTCCTCGAAATGCACGTCCCACAGACTTAAATTCCTAGGAATACAGGTCCCACAGACTAGGATTCCGAGGAATGGAAGTCCGATCGGACAAAGATTAGAAAATCACAATTAATCAGATTGTGACTTACCGTCAAAATATAAACTTACAAAACATATTATTAAACATTATGCTGGTGCATATAGAAATTGTCTTTTGTTGTTCACCAAATGTTAGTTTTTTTGGAGTTACCAGTTTTCATATATATGTTTTTAAAACAATTTTGGGCTACATATTGACGGGGGGGGGGGGGGGGGGGGGGGTATATTTCTTCGTGTTGAACACATGGACATATAGCCTACTTTATATCTGTAGTTGCTTTATATACTTTTGAAAAAAGCAAGATATTCGTCCTACTTCAATATTGTAACAAAAATGTAAGACGATTACAAATATTCACTCACGTGTCTGATCCACAAGTCTATGACGTAAAAAAAGAATTAAGTTGATACTCAAACTTAAAAATATTTTTTGACATGGAGATTTGAACCCACAATAATCTTAAGAGACTGGTACACTTATCCATCACACTACCAGGGAAGGCTGCCAAAACCTTTTTTTTTCTCGTGTCTTTCTGGCAGCTCGTGCAAATTGCAGAGTATAACAAACGGACATCTAATTTGCCGGAGTAGTATTTCTGTCACTCCTGTAGAAGGAATTTAAGTCCGGTAGGAATACAAGTCCTAGGATAAAAACAACTTAAAAATAAACCAGGAATGAAAGTCCAGGTAGGACTATGGTTCCTAAGCTATGGAGGTCCGATAGGACTACTGTTCCTAGGAACCGAGGTCCTACGGACCTCGGTTCCTATGGACCTGCGTTCCTTTTACACCGGCCATCTAGAGCGATATTCCACCTCTATTGTTGGACACATCACACACACCATCAGAAAGATGCACAATATATGTCTTGATTATGTCAGTGAATATGGCTTAGGATATATTATAGGCAAATGCTCACTGGGCAAATAGTCGAACCCAGAATTGATTGTTTACTTTACGTGTGGGCAATAAAAATGACTGGTATCACCGGTGAGGCAGGCTATGCTCGTCTTTCGGGAACACCTGATACCATCACTGCCGTGATAGTGATTGACGAATAGATGCCACCACACACACACACACACACGCGCGCGCGCGCGCGCGCGCGCACATAAACACACACACACATACACCACACACACATACGCACACACAGACACACATACACCACACAGACACACATACACCACACATACACACACATGCACATATACACACATATACATACACCACACACACACACACACACACCACTTTTGATAAATTAATGTATGGTAAACTATAGGTTACGGTCAATTATCTTCACAAAATTGACCATAACCAATAGTTACCATAACTTAATCATGAGTTGTTGGGGTTTTTTTTCATTTTAATGAACACACTTCTGTATTATGACTGTTACAAATCTGTCTTTAAGTAGAGTGTATCGCGGAAATTCGCTTTGTAAATACCATTTAATAAAGATTTCAACGTCAGGTTATTAACGATATTGATCAACTTACTTAGGCTTTTGAAGCCTGCAATGTCACCCGGGGTTTTGTGGCATTTAATGAGTTTTTGTTTTTATTAAAATGGGTCGAACATCTACGAATTAATTCAATAGAATTAGCACTAATAATTTTTTCTTCTTCTCTTTTTCCGTATAAACGGAAATCCGTTCGTGGTATTGTCGATCACTATAACCAATACGTAACCGAAACAACCGTTCGCGTGTTACGCCAAGCCCTGTATATACAGTGAATACCTCTAGACCGTTGAGCTCTGTCTAAACTGTTTATCAAACCCGTTTATCAAACAGTCTAAGGAAGCTGTCCATGAGAGTGGCAGTGCTCTTGCAGGCGACCAAAGATGCAGCATGGAGTGGTGGTCCTCTTATAGGCGATAGAGACACGGTGTCCTGTGAATGGCAGTCCTCTTATATGCGAGTTAACGACGTTGTGTACGGTGAGTGGCAGTCCTCTTATAGACGAGTTAACGACGCTGTGGCCTGTGAGTGGCAGTCTTCTTATAGACGATGTAAGATGGAGTGTTTTTGGAATGGCAGTCCTCATGTGGCCAAATGACTTTACAGCGAGTCGTAGGTACAATCATAACACTCTGCCTTGTATGGAGATACAATGCTTGACACGATAATGATTTTATACTTTAGATTATATATCCTTTGGCCATAGGTGCTAATCTCTGACGTTTAAAATGCATTATTCTCTGGTTTGTCACCCTCTAGTGGGCTACAGATCAACTAATGAACAATATATCACAGCGACAAACGTGCGTGACATTGTCATAGCGACAACACACGCTTGTAGTAAAACTGTAGTGGAGTTTGTATTTTGTATTAGTGAATGAATAGGAATGACAAAACCGTATTCCGTGAAGAAAATCGTATCTCTGCACAAGGCAGAGTGCAAAGGATGTTTTAGGAAAAGTCGTGATTGCCTCCATGATGCACTATTATATGAAGTACTCGTCCTCAGGAAGATCTTATATTACAGCGAAGTGAGAGTGTTCGCTTGTTACTACTGTAGTGGTGTTTATCAGTCAACGCCATTATGGTTTTGGAGACGTAGTCTGAAGGAAGACTGCCATCTGGACTGTTTCGATCAATCGTAACACTGAAATTACTTCAACTTATACAATACAGTCAAATTTGCTCTAGCGTCCACCTGTATTAAGCAGCCGCCTGTGTTACGAGGTCACGTTTTTATTCCCCTGAATCATCAAATATAGTACCAACTGACCTAAATAACGCATGATAACAATGATAACAAATATACGGCATCCACGTCCACATGTACTCTGTACGACTCAAACCATTTTTCATTAATACACAAACACAGGAGACATGAATACATAAATACTTTCATTTATTAAAACAGTTTGTGTTGCTAAATCTTTGAGACAGGTCCTCAGTGGTACAGAGCGTGTCCGTATCCCAGTCCTCGTCCTCCGAATCCAAATCCACGTCCTCCAAATCCAAGTCCACGTGCGCCGAATCCAAGTCCACGGGCGCCTAGTCCAAGTCCATGTGCTCCGAATCCGAGCCCGTGTCCGTGTCCAGCGAAACCAAGTCCAGCTCCGAGCCCGTGTCCGTGTCCAGCGAAACCAAGTCCAGCTCCAAGTCCGTGTCCGTGTCCAGCGAGACCAAGTCCACGGACGCCTAGTCCAAGTCCGTGTCCGTGTCCAGCGAGACCAAGTCCACGGACACCTAGTCCAAGTCCGTGTCCGCGTCCAGCGAATCCAAGTCCAGCTCCGAGCCCGTATCCGTGTCCAGCGAGACCAAGTCCACGGACGCCTAGTCCAAGTCCGTGTCCGTGTCCAGCGAAACCAAGTCCAGCTCCGAGCCCGTGTCCAGCGAGACCAAGTCTAGCTCCGAGCCCGTGTCCGTGTCCAGCAAGACCAAGTCCAGCTCCGAGCCCGTGTCCAGCGAGACCAAGTCCAGCTCCGAGCCCGTGTCCAGCGAGACCAAGTCCAGCTCCGAGTCCGTGTCCGTGTCCAGCGAAACCAAGTCCAGCTCCGAGCCCGTGTCCGTGTCCAGCGAGACCAAGTCCACGGACGCCTAGTCCAAGTCCGTGTCCGTGTCCAGCGAAACCAAGTCCAGCTCCGAGCCCGTGTCCAGCGAGACCAAGTCCAGCTCCGAGCCCGTGTCCGTGTCCAGCGAGACCAAGTCCAGCTCCGAGCCCGTGTCCAGCGAGACCAAGTCCAGCTCCGAGTCCGTGTCCGTGTCCAGCGAAACCAAGTCCAGCTCCGAGCCCGTGTCCGTGTCCAGCGAGACCAAGTCCACGGACGCCTAGTCCAAGTCCGTGTCCGTGTCCAGCGAAACCAATTCCAGCTCCGAGCCCATGTCCGTGTCCAGCGAGACCAAGTCCACGGACGCCTAGTCCAAGTCCGTGTCCGTGTCCAGCGAAACCAATTCCAGCTCCGAGCCCATGTCCGTGTCCGTAACCGTATCCGCGTCCGTATCCTACAAAACATGAATATGTGTTCCTGTTTGTTTTCTTTTTTGTCTGAAGCGAGCAATACATTTTAAACGTTATCTTTTATTCTCGACCATGCTTCGATTACAGTTATAATTAATTTATAGTTAATCTTGGCAGTGAGATCATATTTTGTAATTTATTGACGGTAATGGTAATCTTTAGAATCTGATTTACTTAATTATACTCAACTCACCGTAACCATAGCCTGGGTATCCGTAACCATATCCGGCATGTCCGTAAACGGGGCCACCATAGCCAGCGAGTCCGTGGAGACCAGCGGCTCCATGGAGACCGCCGTTTCCGTGGAGACCAGCGACTCCATGGTAACCAGCACCATGTCCGTAGTTGTAGGTTGGGTACCAGGCGAGAGCAGTGCAGCACACAAGTGCGAACAGAACAGTGGACAGGGCGGTCTGCAAAGAAATAATTGATTTATAAACACGTACGAAACAAAAGGAAAACAAAATTTAAGCAATAGTTTCACTGACACCCCAGCTATACGGCTATTTTGATGTGTGACATTTGGTCATTTCGAATTTTGGTCAGTAGAGAGAGAGAAAGGAAAGCCGCTATTTCTAACGATAAAACAGAAAGATACATGAAGTTTCCAACAGACAGGTCATAACATTCCATGCGCTTTGGTGTAGCAGTGGTTGGGGCACTGGTTGGGACGAGAAAACTGCCGAGTCTATCGAGGACGATCGATCCTCCGATCCACCGTGCCTCGGCTCAGTGCTTTACCACTGATTCACATCTCAGTCTAGGACAGACTGCAGTCGTCGACGTAGGACATCTGGTTGACAAGACTCATTAAAAGGTTTGAAGGAAAACACCATATCCATAAACTCTTTTGAGTTTACCTTTGAAACAATTTTATGAAACAAAAATTGGCGTTTGTATTGTCATTACTGCTGTAGCCATATACTGAGAAGAAATGTCTTAAATATTAACGCTAATTAAAATTAAGAACAAGATGGAACCAAATATTATCTTTCTATGTGGCTTAGTTCCGGAGTTATGGTGATATTTAGCTAGAACGGCGGCCATTTTCCCCACCATATTGGATTTGTGACTTTAAAGTGACTGTGAGGTGTCCAGTAAACTGAAAAAATTAATCACCTGGGGTTGAAAACAGACCTCGAACATCTTTCAGTGTGTGGCTTAGTTTCAGAGCTGTGGCCGTTTTTGCTAAAAATTACCTTGAAAATTACCTTTGACATTGAAAATGACCTTGAAACAGAAATGGAATGAATGAATGAATGAATGTTTAACGACACCCCAGCACGAAAAATACGTCGGCTATTGGGTGTCAAACTATGGTAATGCAAATAAATAAAGTGATGATCAACATCAATATAAAAATTCAAGGTTTAAACAAAAACAGTGTAAAGAACTGTGCAAAAATACAAATACAAATATCACAGAATTTTACGGACACCGAATTTTACTCTAAACTTCAATTTGTGCTGTATTGGCCATTCTCAAAGAGAATGTTACACCCCTGCACCACGGTGAGGTTACAGCACGCGCAGGGGTGAAACAGAAATGGATTCTTTGCACCAAAAACATAGAAAAAGTGGTATTATACAAGAGCTAACATGAGCTGAGATATGACATTTTCTTTTACCAGCATCGGCTATGTTGGATTTTGTGCATACAGGCCACCAGGAGACTACCCCAACTTGTATGCGGTGATGTTTTAAAACATTATTCTCATACCTAACACCATGCCACATTTCAAAAAATTGTCACAAAGTGCACAATTTTGATAAATTTTGACATATTCCCTCTCCGCTAATACCATCATCTTCACCCAACGAAATATTAGCAAATTTGAAAATACACCTTGAACAACGTCAAATTAGAATTACAGAAGGCAGAGTGCTATAATCTTAAGACATGTTTGTTGTTACTTTTGTTATTATTAAAGGGACATTCCTGAGTTTGCTGCATTGTAAGATGTTTCCGAAAAATAAAATATTTCTACGATTGAACTTATATATTAAATATATTTTCTTGTTTAGAATATCAGTGTCTGTATATTCAATGTGTTTCTGGTCGTCTTAATATTTGCAAGAAGCCCAAACTGGATTTTGTCTTCAAATAATTTCGTACGTACGAAAAACATATATTTTAGAAAATGAAATGAAATTTAACCTAATATAAAACGTAGAACGATCAGAAACACGTTTAATATACAGCCACTAATATTTTATGCAGAAAAATATATTTGATATGCAATTACAATCGTTAAAAAGTCTCTGTTAGTCGATAACATCTTTAAAATTGCAGCAAACTCAGGAATGCCCCTTTACGGTGTGAATGTATGATAAACAGATCATTTAAAAACAAAATTTATCACATTTAACATAATTAGCTTTAGTCCAAAATAAACAATAGAAAACTCACGTTCATGTTGACTGTTGTTGTACTAGGACGATGGGATTCTGAAATCTGTCAGCTGAAAACTGTGATGACCAGTGAAGACAGACACACACTTTTTATACTATTTGCACACTCACAGTCACCGTCACGCCAAAGTGGATTATTATTACTGAATAAAATCAGCATTGAACTGTCCTTAAGCGGACTTTATGCGATATAACTGTTTAATAGGCGAACATTTGAAACACAGCAATATAATCTCAGAGGTGAATTCGGCTCTTAATATGTTAATTAGTTCAACAATGGCTACTTTATAATCTCTATATCATATCATGCACTAAATATTTGAAAACAAACGAAAATACTCAGAATTATTATTATAAGAGTGTCGGTGTTCAAAGGAAAATGGCGACTAACATGATTACACAAATTATTAAATAATTATGAAAACAACACAAAGAGTTACCAAGGGTTAAATGATCCCATGACAAACCCCAACATTAAATAACAAAGATAAAAGAAATTATCATTATTACCTCATTTGATATACTCGAACATAGGCATTTTGTAAAAAAAAATTTATTTTTACAGAGGGAACAATATCAAAAACACATTTCAATTTTTAATATGTTTGGTTAAATACTTTATTAAATCTGAACGACAAAACTGTATTCCGATATCAAAATCGTGTCTCTGCACAAGGTAAAGTCCAAAGTAAGTTAGGTAAAGATGTGTTTGCTTCTAAAGGCCCCTGCGCGTGCTGTAACCTCACCGTGGTGCAGGGGTGTAACATTCTCTTTGAGAATGGCCAATACAGCACAAGTTGAAGTTTAGAGTAAAATTCAGTGTCCGTAAAATTCTGTGATATTTGTATTTGTATTTTTGCACAGTTCTTTACACTGTTTCTGTTTAAATCTTGAATTTTTATATTGATGTTGATCATCACTTTATTTATTTGCATTACCATAGTTTGACACCCAATAGCCGATGTATTTTTCGTGCTGGGGTGTCGTTAAACATTCATTCATTCATTCATTGCTTCTAAAGGAGGACTGCCACTTCCTTAGGAGATACGTAACAGGATATTTCATCTTCTTGCACCGCCCGTGGTAGCACTGTCATTCCCACGACTAGCTTATAAATTCCAAATTTACACAGGAATAGAGTTCAATGGAATATATATGTGATGGCATGCACTCATGAATCACTGTAAAAACAGGGATGATAGGTGTTCTCGAAAGGTGAGCATGTTCTGCCCCAACGGTGGGACCCGTCATGAGCACAGCCTACAGCCATTAAGTCCATAGTTGAGATATACCAGATTTTAGCCAAACAGATGAAAATGTACAAGGTCAAAATATGGTATTGCATTGTGAAATGGCCTCTGTGTGTCTACCATGAACATTTTTGAAGGCTTCCAGGAGTCAGTGGATGTTATAACCCTGATCAAAGAACTTCTTTACCAGAACGATACGTCGGTCTTCAAAATCGGCATATATTGAGCATGCCCAAAGGTATATCAGAAGTTGAGAAATATAGACACCAAAAGTTGGAGAAGAAGGAATATTACTCAGCATAAAATTATTATTTGAAAGCTGAAGTCATCCCTTTTATCATAACGCATTGTATGAATAAAGGAAGGACATGTTTCATTTAACGACGCACTCAACACATTTTATTTACGGTTATATGGCGTCAGACATATGGTTAAGGACCACACAGATACAGAGAGAGGAAACCTGCTGTCGCCACTTCATGGGCTACTCTTTTCGATTAGCAGCAAGGGATCATTTATATGCACCCTTCTATAGACAGGATAGTACATACCACGGCCTTTGATATACCAGTCGTGGTGCACTGGCTGGAGCGAGAAATAGCCCAATGGGCCCACCGACGCGGATCGATCCCAGACCGACCGCGCATCGAGCAAGCGCTTTACCACTGGACTACACCCCGCCCCCGTCATTCTGAATACCTAGGTATACATGTAGAAACAGATTTGATACGTTTTGTACTTTGCGTTATGTCTCTGGGTTTATGTTGTTTTACAAGGCGACATCAATGGCGGGGCCAGATCAGGCTGACGACCTGATATCATCACTGTTCTGACAGTGATTCATGAGTGCATGTTATCACGACTCTACGTATTCTAATGAGCTCTGTCTGGTGCTAGTTATGATTTAGTAAACTAGACTGAGAGTGACGGGCCTCTTTTTTTTGGCAGTGCAAGGCGATTGAAATCTTCAGTTAAAGATCTCGTCGAGAGTGCACGTTCTCCTAAATACAAGCCACTAGATAGAGATTCATGGAATCAACCACTATTTTGCCAAATGCCCATTCGACTCTGCACTGTGCAGAGATACTGCCATGGTCATGTATTACGGTTTTGTCGTTGATAGTGTTATAAATTACGCTCTTGTTTACTCTATACATTTTACAGGGGCAGTAATACGTAATACTGGTCGTGATGTCACGTTCATGCAAGCTCAAGAGTAAAAGTAGTACACAATGAACATAGTATTATCAACAATATATTTTAATAATAATATTATTATTAAGTAATATTAATTTGTTTTACTCATTGAAACATTATGTATATTAACGGTAAACGATTGTTGTGTCAAGCCTTCATGACCGGTAGCCGCTGAAAACAATGTCCGTCAAAAGACATCCCTCAACACCCAAAAAACACTCCTGACAACACCTCACCCCCCCCCCCCCCCAAAAAAAAAAAAAAAAAAAAAAAAAAAAAAAAACCCAAACAACAACAACAAAAAAAAAAAAAAAAACAACAACAAATAAAAAAAAAAAAAAAAAAAAACCCAACAAAAAACCCAGCAACAACCAAACAAAAAACCCAGAAACAAACAAACAACAACAAACCCACCCACAACAACACAAAACAAAGCAACAACAAAAATAAAAAATACTACGGTACATCAGTTAGAAGATATTCCAGATTGTTTTTAATACATACATACACAAACCTTAAAAAGAAATAATAATTGGAAGAAAACAATATTCATAATTGGAGTGTATATAATTGGAGTGTATATTAATTTAATTTCAACGGGACAGTATTTTATATATTTACACATAAACGTTTTCAAATATATCTCAATTAAAGTTTATCCTTATGAATGTTTTGTTTGCTATATATTTTAAACAAGATTGCGAAACAGATTAAATAGTTTTATTGCCAATCTGAAACCAATACATATATTCTATTAAATTCGGCGCCGTATTTGAGTACAAAAGGTCATGAAAGTTTAAAAGTGCATTTATTAAAACTTCAATGCACTTTATGATGAATAAATTGTAATCTGTTCATAGTTGACCTCTCGTCTTGTCCAAGGATTCACCAAATTAGCATATTACGAGCAGAATTCGCCTCTGTGATTACAGCACCGTGTTTTAAATATATTCAGCAATAATAGTTATTGTGTGCGAGACTGTGAGTGTATAAACAGTATAAATAGTGTGTGTCTATCTTCACTGGTCATCACAGTTTTCAGCTGACAGTTTTCAGAATCCCGTGGTCTTAGTACAACAACAGTCAACATGAATGTGAGTTTTCCTAGTTAAATGTCCTGTTGAATACTTCGAATTATGAACTCTTTTCCACGCTTTGCTAGCTTATCCAGTCGAGTTCTAATGAGAAAGTATTAAGATCATCAAGATGTTTGTTTTTAAAAAGAACAACAAAATAAATATACAGAGTGACATATTGTTATCTTGTTAAATAATATCTGTAAATCTTATATATATATAAATCAAGCAGATGTTTTAGATGTAGTAATACTGCTGACATTTATGCGCATACATGTAATATTTTTTATACCGTTGGCAACAGTTTTAATTTTTGTTCCTAAATAAATATAATATATTATTTTACTTTTTCCATTTGATACTTTCCGTTAATTATTAGTTAAATTTCATAAAATATATATTACAGTAAAATGCATGGGTCCTTTATACCACTTATCACTATCATACTGTGGCCTTCCATGTGAGTACCATGTGAGTACCACGTGAGTACCATGTGAGTACCATGGTTTTGGGTGCAGTTACTATTTGCTATGAGGACTTACGTGATCCTTCACTTTCTTCCCATCGGTATAAGGAACTAAATCGTGAATATTCATGGAAATAAAGAAATGATTAAATTCCTTTGATGTCAGTATTAATCATTATTAAATTCCTTTGATATCTGTATTAATAATTATTTGATTTCTTTGATATCAACATTAATAATTATTAAATTTCTATATCAGTATTAATAATTATTAGGTTTTTTTTATATCAGTATTAATAATTATTAGATTTCTTTGATATCAGTATTAATAATGATTAGATTTGTTTGATATCAAGTATTAATAATTATTATATTTCTTTGATATCAAGTATTAATAATTATTAGATTTCTTTGATATCAGTGTTAATAATTTTATATTAACTCGACTTTTCTCTTGGCACTCTATCAAAGCTGCATTGCAAAGATATTTTAAAATTTTTGTTTTAAAAGGTAAATATTATATTATGTCCTAAGAGCCCATGCACGGTATGATGGACACTCCCAGTTTACTGTTGTATTTCAAGACGTGTCCCGTGTTTCATAAAATATATATTACAGTAAAATGCATGGGTCCTTTATACCACTTATCACTATCATACTGTGGCCTTCCGTGTGAGTACCATGTGAGTACCACGTGAGTACCATGTGAGTACCATGGTTTTGGGTGCAGTTACTATTTGCTATGAGGACTTACGTGATCCTTCACTTTCTTCCCATCGGTATAAGGAACTAAATCGTGAATATTCATGGAAATAAAGAAATGATTAAATTCCTTTGATGTCAGTATTAATCATTATTAAATTCCTTTGATATCTGTATTAATAATTATTTGATTTCTTTGATATCAACATTAATAATTATTTGATTTCTTTGATATCAACATTAATAATTATTAAATTTCTATGATATCAGTATTAATAATTATTAGGTTTTTTTTATATCAGTATTAATAATTATTAGATTGTTTGATATCAAGTATTAATAATTATTAGATTTCTTTGATATCAGTATTAATAATGATTAGATTTGTTTGATATCAAGTATTAATAATTATTAGATTTCTTTGATATCAGTATTAATAATTATTATATTTCTTTGATATCAAGTATTAATAATTATTAGATTTCTTTGATATCAGTGTTAATAATTTTATATTAACTCGACTTTTCTCTTGGCACTCTATCAAAGCTGCATTGCAAAGATATTTTTAAATTTTTGTTTTCAAAGGTAAATATTATATTATGTCCTAAGAGCCCATGCACGGTATGATGGACACTCCCAGTTTACTGTTGTATTTCAAGACGTGTCCCGTGTTACGGTGTAGTTGTTGGCGCCAAGAAAATCTACACAACCAAACTAAACACTTCTTAGTCATAATATTAAATGTCTTCTTCTTATTAAAGTTATTTATTTATTATTATATTTTAACACTGCGTGGTTTGTTTACGTTGTGGAGTCAAAGATCAACATTCTTGGAACAAAGGTAGTTTCGTCCCAAAATCCCAAAATACTATAATTGTGTGGTTAGTGACTGCAGGACACTTGTAAATATTTACAGAATGTTTTTTATTAGTATTTTTGTATTTGCAGACCGCCCTGTCCACCGTTCTGTTCGCACTTGTGTGCTGCACTGCTCTCGCCTGGTACCCCACCTACAACTACGGACATGGTACTGGTTACCATGGAGTCGCTGGTCTCCACGGAATCGGCGGTCTCCATGGAGCCGCTGGTCTCCACGGACTCGCTGGCTATGGTGGCCCCGTTTACGGACATGCCGGATATGGTTACGGATACCCAGGCTATGGTTACGGTGAGTCCAGTTTAAGTGATTACCATTACCTGATCATATTATTTCCACACAACTATGAGAAGCGCGTACCCTGGAAATAAAATGATAAAACAAGATATACAGAAACATGTTTCGACTAGAATAGCTGAGCGGTTAATTTTGATCAAAAGTCACGTTACTGTACAGGTATGTTAATGTCGATATGTTAATAAGGGACAGCTGGTTTAATACGCTTGTCATGGGCACATATTTTACTGAGGACGATCTGTTAGTTATACAAAACCATGGTTTGAATAAAAAAAATCCACTACAAATATCAAGCGCAACAGAGATTAACAAAACGGCTCATACTGTGATGTTGTTGGGATCAATTCTCAGACTTGGTTTATTAATGAGACAAAGAAAATAGTGATGGTTTATTAATGACACAAAGACTATAGTGATGGTTTATTAATGAAACAAAGAAAATAGTGATGGTTTATTAATGACACAAATACTATAGTGGTGGTTTATTAATTAGACAAAGACTATAGTGATGGTTTATTAATGAGACAAAGACTATAGTGATGGTTTATTAATGAGACAAAAACTATAGTGATGGTTTATTAATGAGACAAAGACTATAGTGATGGTTTATTAATGAGACAAAGACTATAGTGATGGTTTATTAATGAGACAAGGACTATAGTGATGGTTTATTAATAGTGATGGTTTATTAATGAGGCAAAGAAAATAGTGATGGTTTATTAATGACACAAAGACTATAGTGATGGTTTATTAATGAGACAAAGAAAATAGTGATGGTTTATTAATGACACAAAGACTATAGTGATGGTTTATTAATGAGACAAAGACTATAGTGATGGTTTATTAATGAGACAAAGACTATAGTGATGGTTTATTAATGAGACAAAGACTATAGTGATGGTTTATTAATGACACAAAGACTATAGTGATGGTTTATTAATGAGACAAAGACTACAAAGACTATAGTGATGGTTTATTAATGAGACAGACTATAGTGATGGTTTATTAATGAGACAAAGACTATAGTGATGGTTTATTAATGAGACAAAGACTATAGTGATGGTTTATTTATTAATGATACAAGGACTATAGTGATGGTTTATTAATAGTGATGATGACAAAGACTATAGACTATAGTGATGGTTTATTAATGAGACAAAGACCTATAGTGATGGTTTATTAATGAGACAAAGACTATAGTGATGGTTTATTAATGAAGACAAAGACCTATAGTGTGTTTATTAATGGTTTATTAATGAGACAAAGACTATAGTGATGGTTTATTAATGAGACAAAGACTATAGTGATGGTTTATTAATGAGACAAAGACTATAGTGATGGTTTATTAATGAGACAAGGACTATAGTGATGGTTTATTAATGAGACAAAGAAAATAGTGATGGTTTATTAATGACACAAAGACTATAGTGATGGTTTATTAATGAGACAAAGACTACAGTGATGGTTTATTAATGAGACAGACTATAGTGATGGTTTATTAATGAGACAGACTATAGTGATGGTTTATTATACTATAGTGATGGTTTATTTGAGACACAGGATGAGACAAAGACTATAGTGATGGTTTATTAATGAGACAAAGACGGTTTATTAATTACGGACACAAAGAAAATAGTGATGGTTTATTAATGACACACGTTTATTAATGAGACAAAGAAAATAGTGATGGTTTATTAATGACACAAAGACTATAGTGATGGTTTATTAATGAGACAAAGACTATAGTGATGGTTTATTAATGAGACAAAGACTATAGTGATGGTTTATTAATGAGACAAAGACTATAGTGATGGTTTATTAATGAGACAAAGACTATAGTGATGGTTTATTAATGGACAAAGACGGACTCGGACACAAAGACTATAGTGATGGTTTATTAATGAGACAAAGAAAATAGTGATGGTTTATTAATGCACAAAGACTATAGTGATGGTTTATTAATGGACAAAGACTATAGTGATGGTTTATTAATGAGGACTATAGTGATGGTTTATTAATGACACAAAGACTATAGTGATGGTGAAACAAAGACGTGGACTTGGACTCGATGGTTTATTAATGACACAAAGACTATAGTGATGGTTTACAAGACTATATTGATGGTTTATTAATGGACTGGAGAGACTGGACTTGGTCTCGACTATAGTGATGGTTATTAATGAGACAGACTATAGTGATGGTTGAGGACACGGATTTTCACACGGACCTCGGACACGGACACGGGCTGGGAGCTGGACACGGACACGGACTCGGATTCGGAGCACGTGGACTTGGACTAGGCGTCCGTGGACTTGGTCTCGCTGGACACGGACACGGGCTCGGAGCTGGACTTGGTCTCGCTGGACACGGACACGGGCTCGGAGCTGGACTTGGTTTCGCTGGACACGGACACGGACTCGGATTCGGAGCACGTGGACTTGGACTAGGCGTCCGTGGACTTGGTCTCGCTGGACACGGACACGGGCTCGGAGCTGGACTTGGTCTCGCTGGACACGGACACGGGCTCGGAGCTGGACTTGGTTTCGCTGGACACGGACACGGACTCGGATTCGGAGCACATGGACTTGGACTTCCGTGGACTTGGTCTCGGACACGGACACGGATCTCTGGATCTCGCGGAGCACGGGCTCGGAGCTGGACTTGGATGGACACGGACTCGGATTCGGAGCACATGGACTTGGATTAGGCGCCCGTGGACTTGGATTCGGCGCACGTGGACTTGGATTTGGAGGACGTGGATTTGGATTCGGAGGACGAGGACTGGGATACGGACACGCTCTGTACCACTGAGGACTTGTTTCAAATATTTAACAAAACAAACTGTTTTAATAAATGTAGATGTTTTATTTAGTTACTAAAGTCTTCTGTTGTCTGTGTTCTTAGGGGAAAGGAATTAAATATAGGTTGAACATCGTTGGTGTGTTGAACAGTAAATGATCTACGACTGCCAGAGATGTTACATTATTTTATGTAATATCCAGGGGCGTCACAAGATTAAAAAAGGCAGTTTTGACTTTGCAAAGGGTGTGAGATCTGTTAGGGGCTTCAGGGACATGCTCCCCAGAAGTAAAGATGCGCAGAGATGCCTTTTCAGGGCAATTTAGTGTAGTATTTAGGAATTTATTTTTAAAATAATATTTTTTTTAAATGACGGGGGTGGGGTGGGTCACGTGTGACCCACGTGACCTCGCCCTGGATCCGCTTTTTATTTCGTTTTTTTGGTGACTAATTACGTAATGGAAAAACATCCACGTTCATTTACTCTCGCTATAGCTTAACAGGCCCACGTTATCGGATTTAGTGTCTGTACATAAATACATAATAATAATAATTAATAGTAATCATATTTAAAAACACAAAGAGTCAATTGCCAGGATTCGAACCTACTGCAACGATTCGCAGGGAATTTGACAGCACGCGACCTTTGGACTATCGGGACGTGCACATTGTAAACCATCTGTGATAGAATAATTTGGTCACTTTCATAAAAACCAAACAGTTAAAAACTGTCTTCAACTTTTTTTTCTATTTTAATGAAATTATAAGGCTATCGACTTTTATTTAGGACTACCAGATTATATAAGCTCGTAGCCCGATGGGCTACAGCTGAAAAATATCAAGGTCACAGCCTGGACCTTTAAATGTGTATATTTATATATTTGGATGTTTTAAATAAAGCACATCTTTAAAAGTTAAAGGATAAATATTAAATAGAGAATACTACATGAGTGATTGATAGATACCATTTATCGTACGAGTTGTTGTGTCATAAGGTTAAAATTGGGGCGGACGGGGGAGGGGGGGGGGGTGTTCATAGGGTTTTCAGTCCCTCGAACGTTTACTATTTTCCTTCGTAAGTTCGTGTCTTTACGATATTGTTAAACAGCCTGCATCCGTGCCTACCTTGGAGCCACTGTTGCTCGGCATTCAATCAGTCTTAGATCTATCTCAAATTAATTTCATCCCACTCATTCACAATTCCCGGTTCCGCCACTGGGCAGTTATTGAATTCCTACTGAAGCGAACCTTATTCAGCCAATCAGCGACGTGTAGGCGATGTTTTGAAAATTCTTTATTTTATTATATTGCTGTATCAGAGTTTGCACTCACAACGAACGTGTTTTACTGTTATGCGCATGTGCGGGTAATGGTGGACGTGTTTTTCTCGGCCCCGAGTAGATTGGCCATAATATAGTTTATAGATACGCTTTCAAGATGAAATAACAAGCGAAAATAAGAAATATGTTCTGAGTGAATGCAGACTTTAAATATGTGTAAGTGTTAAACTGATATACGTTTCAAAATGTTCTTGGACATGGGCATGAGCATGTGTTATCTCATTGAACAGTTTACATTTGAGTTTGACGTTACGCTTGATTGGCTATACTGAAAGTCACCAATGTTTATTTACATTCCGCACGCGCATTGTTTGAAACTGACCAAGCTGTATGCTGTAAAAAGCAAGGTTTTATTTGTACGATTAGAATGGCTACAAATGATATATCTACGGTTCTTCGGAACACACGAGACGTGATGTATGGGGGTAATGTTGAGCAAGCTGAGCAAGCTGGAAAGTTCACACTTGATTATGTTGTTGAACTTATGAAAAAAATGGACTCCAGACTGTCGCATATAGAGATATATGTTCAGAAAATAGAGGATGTTCAGTCATCCATTACATCGCTGACAGCAAAAGTGAGTACGCTAGAAGCTGACGTTAAGACTGCTCACAAGAACAGCAGGGAGCTGGAAAATAGTATCCAAGGACTGAGTAATTTTTATGATGGTGTGAAAAGTGCATGCGACAAAAGTAAATCTGATATTGCACAGATAAAAACCAGACTCACATCTGCAGATAAGGACAGTAATGAAATAAAAGCAGAACTTGAGACGGTACGAAAAGAACGCGAGGAATTGAAGGTTACTATTACTGATTTACAGTGTAGATCAATGAAAAACAATCTCATATTCACAGGACTTGCCGAAAACAATAACGAAAACACAGAAGATGTACTAAGGGAGTTTATCTGTCATGAACTTGGAGTGGAATGGGATATAGAGTTTGGCAATGTCCATCGATTCGGTCGAAGACGTGGTGGTAATCCTCGACCTATTGTTGCGCGTTTTCTTTACTTTAAAGATCTTGCAATGGTAAAATCCAAAGCATACAGACTGAAAAATAAGCCATACGGAATCAATGAGCAGTTTCCCGCCGTTGTCGAAGAGCGTCGCAAGAAGTTGTACCCGGTAGCAAAGAGGTTCAGAGTAGCAGGTCACAAGACAAAGATGGTAAGAGACAAACTATTCGTAGATGGCCGACTTTACGAAAACACGGCCGCATCGGAAACTGACCCTAGATCTTACAGGGATGTTGTTGTGCAGTCTACACCGCCACGTGCGTCACAGAATACCCAGCGTGAACAGTCCAGCGAACGTGACAGGAGACCTACAGCGAAACGACAGCGTGCTTCTTCTACACCAACATCGGATCACCATCACGCATCTGGACCATCGGATACCGGTGACAATGCAGTATAGGGACTCGCGGGGGGTGGTTTATCTGTACTATCTTGGAACGTGTGTAGGTCTTTAAATAACAAACTGCAAGATGTGGAATTTTTAGACATCATTTGTAAATACGATATTATTTGTTTATATGAATGCTGGATAGATTCTAATGATATAACCATACCCAATTATATTACATGCAATATACCTAGAGAGCATGGCAAAGGAGGAGGAATAGTTATTTTCATCAGAGACTCTTTAAAAGATTGTTGTTTTTGTATTGAGAAGGTTTGCGACAGCATTGTTATACTGAAGCTTGTAGCTAATGTTAATGTTGGAAGAGATACTTATATTTTTATTAATTACATCCCCCCTATCAATAGTACATATTATAATAACAATGATGTTGATTTATTTCCAGTGCTTGAAGATAGTATAGCTAGATATATCGAGTTAGGTAACATTATAGCTATTGGTGACTTTAACAGTCGTACTGGGACTGGTTCTGACTTCATTGGGACTGGTTCTGACTTCATTGAAAATGATAGACTATCTGAATTCTCAGCACATATATTATCTAACGTTGTAGAATACATACCTGATGCTGATATCGTATCACGTTTCAATGAAGATAAAACAATAAATCAGTTCGGCAGGAAACTTTTATTTTTATGTAAAACTAGTGGTCTACGGATTTTAAATGGTAGACATTCTGGAGATAGAAACGGAAATATAACATTTTATAATGCTAATGGTTCTAGCCTTATAGATTATGTACTTATAAATGAATCTTGTTTTGAATTAATTGAACAGTTTGAGTCAGGTAACTTTAATTGTTTTTCAGACCATTCGCCAGTTTGTTTTACAATATACTACCCTGTTGTAGAAGAAATTAATTATGTACCAAATGTAAAAGAACAAACGCATTTTAGTGTAAAATGGAATGATGAAAATAATCAAGAGATTGTTCTCAAAATTGCTGAGCGTATGGATGCTTTATTAAATATATGTACCATAAAAGAAACCAGTCATGAAAATATAAATACATGTGTAGACAAATTTACAAATGAATTGAATAACATTATTTTACCTTATTGTTCCATTAAGACTTACAAAACTAGTACAACAGAGAAAAGATCATCAGAGACCAAACGTGAAGATAAACCTTGGTTTAACGAAGTTTTGAAACAACGATACAATGAATACAGAAAAGCCATACGAAATTTTAACGTTAACAAAACTAATGACAATCGCATTGAACTTATTCGGGTAAAAAAAATATACAAAAAATTAGAATATAAATTGAAAAAGAAATATAAATGCCAACAGGGTAACATGTTGAATTATTTAAGAAAATATAACCCTAAAACGTTTTACAAATATTTCCAAAAAAGAAAACAAAATAACAGATCGGAGTTGAGTAATGATGCATTTTTCAACCATTTTTCTAATCTGGCTGGTACCGAACCTACCACTAACCATGAGGTAGATGAGTTCTTATCGAGTTATGATACACACACTAGTCAAACATCATGTACTGCATTAGATCATGACATTACTGAAAAAGAAATCGTCGTTGCGATTAAAGGGTTACAGAAGAACAAAGCCTGTGGTTATGATCATATTTTAAATGAGTATCTTATAAATTGTAAAGATGTTTTGATGCCATGTCTACTTTTATTGTTTAATAATGTTTTCAAATCTGGTCACTATCCTCAGTCTTGGTCAGTTGGCTGTATTGTTCCTGTTTTTAAAAAAGGAAATACAAATGATACTGACAATTACAGGGGCATTACATTAGTCAGTTGTTTGGGTAAACTTTTTACTTCTATTTTAAACAAAAGATTGCTAGATTACGACTTAGATAATGATATCATTACTGACGCCCAACTAGGATTCAGAAACCAAATGTCTACTATAGATGCCATTTTTATCTTACAACATTTAATACATAGAACACTAAAGAATCGAACACGTTTATATTGTTGCTTTGTAGATTACAAAAAAGCTTTTGATTTTATTAACAGACAAAACTTGTGGTTCAAACTAATTCAACAAGGTATCGAAGGAAGAATGTTAGCTATTATACGATCTTTATATAATGATGTTAAATGTTGTGTAAAATACAATAACGAACTTTCTGATTTTTGTATGTGCAAGAACGGTTTATTTCAGGGTGAGGTTTTGTCACCAATATTATTTTCTATGTATGTTAACGATTGCGAAATGTACCTACTATCAGATAATTGTCCATATGTTGATATACAAATGTTAAATATATTTCTAATAATGTATGCCGATGATATGGTGCTTCTAGCTGAAACACCCGAAGGATTGCAAAAAATGCTTGATTCAATATCTAATTATACAAGTAAATGGGATTTAACAGTAAATACAACTAAGACCCAAATTATTGTTTTTAGAAATGGAGGCAAACTTCGAGATAATGAGAAGTGGTTTTATAATGGTTGTCAACTAGAGGTTGTCAATGAATTTAATTACCTTGGTATTTTATTTTATTATAACGGAAAATTT
The DNA here is from genome assembly GCF_016097555.1 of Gigantopelta aegis. Lineage (NCBI taxonomy): Eukaryota > Metazoa > Mollusca > Gastropoda > Neomphalida > Peltospiridae > Gigantopelta > Gigantopelta aegis. The sequence continues at coordinate 41,040,933 of NC_054712.1, read as the reverse complement.
AGTAGGACACAAAAAAGAGCAGCGGAACAAGGTCGTAAAGCTTTATTCTCAATTCATAACGTATGTAAAAATAATTATTTTAATATTGAAACAATGCTATCTGTATTTGATACCTATGTCAACAGTGTTCTTAGTTATGGATCGGAAGTATGGGGTTTCCACCCTGGCCAAGACGTTGAAAAGATTCATTTACAATTTTGTAAAAAGTCACTGGGTGTACGGAAAGGGACATGTAATGATTTTGTATATAGTGAATTAGGAAGATTTCCATTGTATATTATTAGAAAACTAAGAATTTTTAAATACTGGATCAAACTACGTAATACTAATAACTGCATATTAATGGCTATATATGAGGAAATGGATCAGCTTGATAACAATTGGTTAATGGATGTTAAACAGGAAACTAAATGCACTTGGTTTAAATTATATATGGAGTCTAACGGAAGTTGATAATAATACTTACAGTGTAATTAAGCAAAGATTGTGTGATGTGTTCAAGCAACAATCTTACAATAGAATAACAGCAACGTCAAAAGGTAATTTTGTATAAATATTTATTAACTGAATTTAAATTGCAAAGTTATCTTACAAAACCGTTGGACGTTACACAATTGAAAGAAATTACAAAATTTAGACTCTGCGCCCATAAATTAAATATAGAATTTGGTAGGTACAGAAACATTGAAAGATCAGAAAGATTATGTACAGTATGTAATACAAATGAAGTAGAAGATGAGTACCATTTCATTCTACAATGTCCAAGATACACTGATATAAGAACACAATTTATAAAACAATATTATTATAAACGTCCAAGTGTTTTCAAGCTTATACAACTTTTAAGAACTGACAATAATAAAGATCTTAATAACCTTGGGAAATATTTACAACGGGCAAATAAGGTAAGAAATGAACTAGTGGAATAAAGACGTAATGCTAATAGTGATGTACAATGTAGTGCATCATACATGTGTATCTCGGTAGCACCTCAAGTGTTTAACAGTTTCTCTTATGTAATAACGACCTATATCTTTATGTGATATAAGTCAGCAGTACTGTGATACTTTGTATTATATATGTCTATAATGTTAAATCACTCTCCACCATTATCCTGTACATTATTGTGTACATATCTGTATAATATATGCTATATTGTTTGTATGATGCTGATGAGTTGTAAAACTTAAGGCAATAAAAGGAACTTGAACTTGAACTACCCGTAACCGGATGGAAGCACGTTAAACCAGTTCTACCAGTTATGTTGTTGTCAGAGTAAACTTGACTGGTTATGGAATATCAAAAGGGTAACACTGCCTCGTGGTTATGGTATTGTCTATGAGTCTATCAGAGTAGACTTGCCTGGTTATGGAATAACAAAAGGGTAACTCTGCCTCGTGGTTATGGTATTGCCTGTAAGTCTGTCAGAGTAGACTTGCCTGGTTATGGAATAACAAAAGGGTAACACTGCCTCGTGGTTATGGTATTGCCTGTAAGTCTATCAGAGTAGACTTGCCTGGTTATGGAATATCAAAAGGGTAACACTTCCTCGTGGTTATGGTATTGCCTATGAGTCTATCCGAGTAGACTTGCCTGGTTATGGAATAACAAAAGGGTAACACTTCCTCGTGGTTATGGTATTGCCTGTATGTCTGTCAGAGTAGACTTGCCTGGTTATGGAATAACAAAAGGGTAACACTGCCTCGTGGTTATGGTATTGCCTGTAAGTCTATCAGAGTAGACTTGCCTGGTTATGGAATAACAAAAGGGTAACTCTGCCTCGTGGTTATGGTATTGCCTGTAAGTCTGTCAGAGTAGACTTGCCTGGTTATGGAATAACAAAAGGGTAACACTGCCTCGTGGTTATGGTATTGCAAGTAAGTCTATCAGAGTAGACTTGCCTGGTTATGGAATATCAAAAGGGTAACACTTCCTCGTGGTTATGGTATTGCCTATGAGTCTATCCGAGTAGACTTGCCTGGTTATGGAATAACAAAAGGGTAACACTTCCTCGTGGTTATGGTATTGCCTGTATGTCTGTCAGAGTAGACTTGCCTGGTTATGGAATAACAAAAGGGTAACACTGCCTCGTGGTTATGGTATTGCCTGTAAGTCTGTCAGAGTAGACTTGCCTGGTTATGGAATAACAAAAGGGTAACTCTGCCTCGTGGTTATGGTATTGCCTGTAAGTCTGTCAGAGTAGACTTGCCTGGTTATGGAATAACAAAAGGGTAACACTGCCTCGTGGTTATGGTATTGTCTGTAAGTCTATCAGAGTAGACTTGCCTGGTTATGGAATATCAAAAGGGTAACACTTCCTCGTGGTTATGGTATTGCCTATGAGTCTATCCGAGTAGACTTGCCTGGTTATGGAATAACAAAAGGGTAACACTTCCTCGTGGTTATGGTATTGCCTGTAAGTCTGTCAGAGTAGACTTGCCTGGTTATGGAATAACAAAAGGGTAACACTTCCTCGTGGTTATGGTATTGCCTGTATGTCTGTCAGAGTAGACTAGACTAGCTATGGAATAATGAAAGGGTAACACTGCCTCGTGGTTATTGTGCTGCCCGTGAGACATATTGGTAAAGATAACTAAAGTCGGAGGCTGAATTGTTAGAATTGCAGGTAGAGAAGTATGGATGGATATGGGGAAAGTTTTGCGTGCTGCCATTAGAAAATTTATCAAGCACGCCTGTCATGGATACAGACTCTGACTTCGCCAGATAGTTCTGATAACTACAAAAAGGGGTACGGGAGTGATGTTAGCGGTATGTAAAGCTATGTCTTTATTTTCCTAAATGTAGGCACACATATTTATTTAATTAAGTATTTAAATAACACAAATTAGGATGGGCAAGTCCAATACAGTTTTGTGTTTGCATTGCCACACGTGCTTGATCAACTGTAGTGATATCATCCCAGACAGTGCTCCAAGTCAGCTGAAAATCGAATCTCCGCACAAGGCAGAGACAATAAGGTATTTTGGCAAGGCTGTGATTGTTTCCGCGAATCACTGTCAGGACTCTACATTCGTAAACCGTCTACCAGTAGGAATACTGTTACTGAGGAGAGTGTGGGGGGGGGGGGGGGGGGGAGAAAGAGTCATAGATTGGGAGAGAGTAAGACACACACTCACACACACACAGAGAGAGAGAGAGAGAGAGAGAGAGAGAGAGAGAGAGAGAGGAGAGAGAGAGAGAGAGGAGAGAGAGAGAGAGAGAGAGAGAGAGAGGGGGGGGGGGGGGCAAATATATTTGGAGAGATAGAGGGAGAGACAGACACACACACACACACACACACACACACACACACACACACACACACATACATAGATAGAGACAGAAAGAAAGTTTGTTCTGTTTAACAACACCGCTGGGGCACATTGATTAATTAATCATTGGCTATTTGATGTCAAACAGTTGGTAATGTTGACACATAGTTATCAGAGGAAACGCGCTACATTTTTTCCTAATGCAGCAAGGTCATCTTTTATATGCACGATCCCACAGACAGGATAGCACATACCACGGTCTTTGATATACCAGTCGTGGTGCACTGGCAGGAACAAGAAGTGAGTGAGAGAGAGAGAGAGAGAGAGAGAGAGAGAGAGAGAGAGAGAGAGAGAGAGAGAGAGAGAGAGAGAGAGAGAGAGAGAGAGAGAGAGAGAGAGAGAGAGAGAGAGAGAAAAAATCACTATGAAAACAGTGATGATATCAGATGAACGCTTGTACCGTACATGAGATGCGCCACGGACCACAATATGTTTATATTTATATTGAAAGAGTTTTCTATGGTGCATTATTTTTGGAAAAGAAATATGGCCTAAATTTGACGATAGAAGGAAGAATTTATTGACCAAATCTAATAAGGGTCATAAACAAAAGTCGCACATTAATATCGGTTATGGCCATCTCGCGAATTGATGACTGCGTTGCAGCGCCGCCTCACGGAACTGACACGTGTGTTAATTTCTTCCTGTGGAATATTGTTCCATTCCTCAATTAATGCTTGTCGAAGTTCACTGACGTTTGACGGCAGGTTGGGTCGACGCCGCAAACGTCTGTCTAGACTATCCCAGACGCTGTAATCCGTCAGTAAATGTAAAAAAAACCCTAAATTTTCATATATAATCTTGGCAACCATGTTGGTTCCATCTAAAATACATCACTGATGAGAAAATAAATATTGTTGCCAGTTTTTTTGTGTGGTCCCAAAATAAACATTGGTGGGTAATAAAACGATAAGATTTGACCAGACATTTATTTATTTTAGTAAGCATACCATGCGGCCCCTTAAAAACGATCAGGTGGATCCAGTCCACAACAGGAGTATGTTTCGAGAGATCCGTGAATCCCTGTATTAATGTGAATATTGTGCAGTTATATACTATTAATGTATACCAGTACACGAAGTCTTAAAAAATTAGCATTTGAATTTCCAGTGGGCTCTGTGTCACATAAAGAAATGTGCAAACATCAGTCAATCATCTGTCACTATCATTTTGAAGCAACGTTCAAGCCACGTAAATGTACACGAGTGCAACCTCCTTACAGGTAGTACTAAACCATATATCATCTGGCTTGGTCAAAGTTCGAGGTGCACCCAACATTTGACAGAGCAGTTATTGCCACAAGTCCTCCATTGGTGATAAATGTGACTGTGTTTGTTGTAAAACAAAATTAGTTTCATCTGGGCAAAAATGCTATTCAATTTTATTTCATCTAATACCATTGTGTCCAGTAGCCTTGTGTTTGATAAAAATGAGTGGAGTACCTGTAAACCAGAGTACTCAAATAATGAGCGAAACTATGAGTGTTATCTAGTACCATCTGGTTATATCGAAAATGAGACATGAAAGGTACCATTTTCTTCAGTAGGGAGTTGTAGTAATGATACTTGTGGGTCATAGTTTGGATGACATATTGCATATAGTGTTTTTAAACACAAACGTTAACATGATCGCCTATGGAATTTTATTTGGTATAGTACAACCTTAAACTCCTAATCCTCATCTTGTCCAATTTCAGTGTGTTGGGTGGCATCATCTCCCGCAGAGTGGCAGAGGTCTGTGCAGATTAGACTATGGTGCTTGCAACATCACCCACCTGAGCATGTCTTTTCTGTGGATGCACAGCGGCATTGTATCAGCTGTAAACCTACAGCTAGTGTTTCCTTGCTCAGCACCGGCACCAGCTGACAGCTCCAGAGAGTTGGGGATGACTGGGTCTAGGAGCATGTCCTCTGACCAAACACTTGCCTGTACATGATCTAATAGTTCACCATGACTAGGCGGGAGTTTGTCATCTCCTTGTCCAGATTTCAGTAGGTTCTTCGCCTGGGTGATGTAGCCTAGGACGGTATTGTGCTCATAAAAACTCTTCACAGCCCTTGGCCACTTCAGCGACGGGTTCTGCTCCTTTTCCCACACCTAGTCATGCAGTGCTACAAGTACGGTGGGGCTTGACGTAAAAAATGCTGTCAAGCATCCCTTTACCCCCTTACCGTGAATGTGTTTAAGCTGCATCACACTTGCTTAGAGTAAGTGAATCCTTTTTTTCATTGCTTGAATTGTCTACTATGTAGAATCGTATTGCCATTCTCACGTGGCTAGCTTCCTTCAGTGAAGATATTTTATATAGTTATCAAAATAACCGTCATGTCGTCATAGCCTAGACCGTTTGATTCTGTGAGCTTGACATATGATTTTCCAAGATCATTGCACTTAATGACGTTCTTGACTACCATCCACTCCTGCCATTCTATTCGGTGTATTGTGTGTAAAGGCTTCTTGGGGTTGTGTCACCATCGACCTGTACAAGATTATCCAGCTGTTGGATAAATCAATCCATCTGATTCCATTAAAACTGAAGATTTTGTATGCCAACCACTGCTTGTAAGTTAATTTCTGCCCTTGAAGGTCGTGCTATCACCAGCATAGTTTGACCATTGTCATGTTGGCCCCTGAGTGGGGTGGGGGATGTAGACCAGTGAAAAAGTGCTCGCCTGATGCACGATCAGTCTAGGATCAATCCCCAATGGTGGGTCCATTGGGCTATTTCATGTTCCAGACAATGCTCCACAAATGGTTTAACAAAGGTTGTGATATGTACTATCTTGTCTGTGCATAGTTGCATATAACAGACCCTTTGCTGAACGAGTAGCCCCGTGGTTTGGTCTAGCATTGGCTAGTGAACGTTGATTGTGTTCACTGTGGAGTTGCCATTAACTAACTCCTGCCAAATACCTGGGTCCCTGGTTTCGAAAGAAAAAAGAAACAAAAGTTTTATTTAATGACACACTCAACACATTGTTACTATGGTTATATGGCATCGGACATATGGTTAAGATCAAGAGATTATTAGAGAGGACACGTGCTGCCACCATGGAGTGGGGAAACCAGTTGCCCTCACGTATGCTACGCTAAAACTGGAGCAGCACCATGACCTGAGTTACATTTATGTGTACCCAAGGCCGTTTGTTATGTTCAGAGACCCCACCATCATTAGGAATGTATGGTATACAGTGTGGATGGCCTGGCTGGCCCAGCACGTGTCAGTCAACTCCTCTGCTGTTGATCATAGAGTATAACACACTGCAGAATTATTTCCAGGAGAGCACCCAGATCAAACAGTGCTATTTGGTGACCTTGAATTAGAGCACTGTTGCGAGGGTTGCCATTGATAATATGGGTCATCGTGTCACTGCTGTATAGATCTGCTTCCTGCCACACCTCATCAATGCTGCACCCCTCAATTGTCCTGGTCAAGCTTGGAAGGGCGCGTAGCTCAGGGTGAAATGCACCTGGGCTTATTTTCACTTCTTCCTGTACTGCGGGTCACAGGCTCATTCATTCGTGACGGCTGATCCAGTGCTGTGAGCGAATTTGTCCATTCGTGACCTATGGTGTTGATGATGGGAAGCCGAAAAGTCTGTCCACTTCTGTTGGGACATATACAGGCAGTGGGATATGGGTGAGTAAATTATCGACTGTTCTCCATCCATGCTATCAGAAGTGGACTCCTTTTGTTTTATATTCCTCTGTTGGCGGTTTCTGTGGACCAAACTCTTGAACACTAGGCCTGTCGAATACTACACCATCTACACAATTCCATTGGCATACTATAAGCTGTAATTCTCATCATACACTCCCATATTTTAGCTAGTGCAATTTGGACACGTCGTGGGCTTTTGATTCATCAACATAATTAAAGATTGAACTACATTTTGACTATGAGGGAACATTATATCTTGAGAAAACATTTACAATATTTGTCTTCATACTTTACCCACAAAATTGTCAAATATTTTTACGGCAATTAGATTTTATTTTCTCTTACTACTGCTCTGAAACCGCTTTGGGACCAAATAGAAAAACTGGCAACATGGTTATGTATGTCGTAAATACTATCTAGATGTATTTAAATGCATGTGCCAAGATTATATATAAAAATATGACAACACTTATTATTTTTACTTTGGCCAATGGACTATTTGTCTCATGAAATCGTGTCCGACGATTCCGAATATCAAGGATACGTCGGCTAGAGATCCCAGCCACTCTACCAACCTCTTCTATCGACATACCAGTATCAATTTGAAAAAAAACACGTTTTTTTCTTCTTGACTACACAGTCGATAAACTGGTGAAAACAAAATCACTTCAAAACATACAGAACATGCTGAGCCATGGTTTCACGTGCAAATCAACTTTCACGTTGTCGCTTTGGTCACTACACACACGGTGAGTAAATCTATCAATTCTGACACTGAAGATGCAGGAGAACATTTGTGATTCATTTTCAAAGTTAAAGGGACATTCCCGAGTTTGCTGCATTGTAAGATGTTTCCGACTAATAAAATATTTCTATATTAAACTTACATATTAAATATATTTTCTTGTTTAGAATATCAGTGTCTGTATATTCAATGTGTTTCTGGTCGTCTTAATATTGGTATGAAGCCCAAACTGGATTTTGTCGTACGAAAAAATTCTTTTTTAGGAAATAAAATGACATTTAACCTAGTACAAATATTAGAACGATCAGAAACACGTTTAATATACATCAACTAATATTTTATGCAGAAAAATATATTTGATATGTAATTACAGTCGTCAAAAGGTCTCTGTTAGTCGATGACATCTTAAAAATTGTAGCAAACTAAGGAATGTCCCTTTAACTGATTTCTCCAAATAAATAAAAGTAACATAGATGTCTGAAAATCGGAAGTTTCTTTTTTTGGTTCAGTATATATTGAATAGACGGGCCATTACATTGAGCCACTGGATGATTGTGATCAGAAACCAGCAGCCGTCACAAACGCCGGTTTATCGTGCTGTTTGTTAAGAGCTATTTGATAAGTAGCTATGTACATGGGCAAGATAGCACATACCATGGCGTTTAGTTTACAACTCATGGGATAATGAATTGCACAATAACATCACTGGCAGTGATCAAATCTACAGCCTACTTGACGTTCGCTCTAACCGCTAAGTTGTATCTTCTGTCACTTCTGTTAAAACATGACAGTGTAATGTGTCAGTCGTAGATCAGTTACTGTACAACAGGCTGACAATGTTCACCTTAGAACACAGACAACAGAAGACTTTAGTAAATAAAACATCTACATTTATTAAAACAGTTTGTTTTGTTAAATATTTGAAACAGGTCCTCAGTGGTACAGAGCGTGTCCGTATCCCAGTCCTCGTCCTCCGAATCCAAATCCACGTCCTCCAAATCCAAGTCCACGTGCGCCGAATCCAAGTCCACGGGCGCCTAGTCCAAGTCCATGTGCTCCGAATCCGAGTCCGTGTCCGTGTCCGTGTCCAGCGAGACCAAGTCCAGCTCCGAGCCCGTGTCCGTGTCCAGCGAAACCAAGTCCAGCTCCGAGCCCGTGTCCGTGTCCAGCGAAACCAAGTCCAGCTCCGAGCCCGTGTCCATGTCCAGCGAGACCAAGTCCAGCTCCGAACCCGTGTCCGTGTCCAGCGAGACCAAGTCCACGGACGCCTAGTCCAAGTCCACGTGCTCCGAATCCGAGTCCGTGTCCAGCGAAACCAAGTCCAGCTCCAAGCCCGTGTCCGTGTCCAGCGATACCAAGTCCAGCTCCGAGTCCGTGTCCGTGTCCGTATCCTACGAAAATAAAAGTGTGTTTTTATATTATTCATTTCACTTTGTTTAATCGCATGATATAGAGGAACAGCATAATTAAAAATTACATTTTCTTCATTGTTTATCATTTCCTTGTTAGTGTCAAAGTTTCACTTTAAAGATCCGTATATTCTTACAACATTGTGCGGTAATTTGGATGAAATGTGCAGTTTCGTCCTTCTGTAACATCACGTGTATTTTTTATATTTTTTTTGGAGGAGTGGAGGGGCTTGGGTTTGGGGGGAGGAGGTATTTTAACGTTTGTGACGCTCAACACAGTTTATTCATGCAGCCGTATGGGGAGCACCACAGTTTGAGTTCTACTGGGTTGAGTACGTAACGTAATGACCCCCCCCCCCCCCCTCCCATGTTTGCATTCAACCAAAAACGATGGAGACGTTCAATTAAATGTAACTGGCCTGAAACCTTCTCACTATGTATCTCCATCATTCTGCCTACAGTATTAGTTTTAACCCATGTAGAAATGCGTAGTGTTTTGTTTGGAACCCAGTTTAACTGTTTGGTAGTAAAAAAGAAAGAAATGTTTTATTTAACGACGCACTCAACACATTTTATTTACGGATATATGGCGTCACACATATGGTTAAGGACCACTCAGATTTGGAGAGGAAACCCGCTGACGCCACTACATGAGCTACTCTTTCCGTTTAGCAGCAAGGGATCTTATATTTGCGCTTCCCACAGGCAGCATCGCACAAACCATGGCCTTTGTTGAACCAGTTATGGATCACTGGTCGGTGCAAGTGGTTTACACCTACTCATTGAGCCTTGCGGAGCACTCACTCAGGGTTTGGAGTCGGTATCTGGATAACAAATCCCATGCCTCGACTGGGATCCGAACCCAGTACCTACCAGCCTGTAGACTGATGGCCTAATCATGACGCCACCGAGGCCGGTCTGTTTGGTAGTAATGCAAATATGAATATTTAATTGTATTAGATTAAAAGTTTGCTGCAATTTTGAAGATGGCAGTAATAGATGGTCAGCTTTACGTTGACAAAAGGAGCTAGTTGAAACAAAAAAGGCACGTTTGGGGTATGGGTGAGTGGATGCGTATGTAACTGCCTCCTGCAGTCCCAACAGGTAAGACCCCGTATACATACACTATGGGCCGAATTTACGAAGCCTGTTTTTTCTTAAACGCAGGTGTTTAAGCATTGTAAGTGCATATAGTTACACACAGGTGTTTAAGCATTGTAAGTGCATGTAGTTACACGTAGGTGTTTAAGCATTGTAAGTGCATGTAGTTACACGCAGGTGTTTAAGCATTGTAAGTGCATGTAGTTACACAGGTGTTTAAGCATTGTAAGTGCATGTAGTTACACACAGGTATTTAAACATTGTAAGTGCATGTAGTTACACACAGGTGTTTAAGCATTGTAAGTGCATGTAGTTACACACAGGTGTTTAAGCATTGTAACGATTGTAATTGCATATCAAATATATTTTCCTATGGGTTTTTTTCGTACGTACGAAATTATTTGAAGACTACTTACAAGTATTAAGACGACCAGAAATACATTGAATATACAGACACGGTTATTCTAAACATATATGTAATATATAAGTTTAATCGTAGAAATATTTTATTAGTCGGAAACATATATTTAATATGTAAGTCTAAAGGAACATTCCTGAGTTTGTTGCAATTTTAAAGATATTATTAAATAACAGACACTTTTTAATGATTGTAATCACATATCAAATATATTTTTCTGCGTAAAATATTAGTAGGTGTATATTAAACGTGCTTGTGATCGTTCTAATATTTGTCTTAGGTTAAATTTCATTTTATTTCCTAAAATATAATTTTTTCGTACTTATGAAATTATTTAAAGACAAAATCCAGTTTGGACTTCTTACAAATATTAAGACGACCAGAAACACATTGAATATACAGACACTGATATTCTAAAGAAGAAAAGGTATTTAATTTGTAAGTTTAATCGTAGAACTATTTTATTAGTCGGAAACATCTTACAATGCAAAAACTCAGGAATGTCCCTTTAACGTTAGCTGAAAACATTTTCCTTGCAGCTTTTTTTAAACATAAATTTTTTCATGCTTGGTATAACTTTCTTTAATATATTAAAAAAATTTTTTATACTAACCGTAACCATAGCCTGGGTATCCGTAACCATATCCGGCATGTCCGTAAACGGGGCCACCATAGCCAGCGAGTCCGTGGAGACCAGCGGCTCCATAGAGACCGCCGATTCCGTGGAGACCAGCGACTCCATGGTAACCAGCACCATGTCCGTAGTTGTAGGTGGGGTACCAGGCGAGAGCAGTGCAGCACACAAGTGCGAACAGAACGGTGGACAGAGCGGTCTGAAAAGAAGGAAGGAAGGAAATGATTTATTTAACGATGCACTCAACACATTTTATTTACAGTTATATGGCGTCGGACATATGGTTAAGGACCCCACAAATATTGAGGGAGGAAACCCGCTGTCGTCACTTCATGGGCTACTCGTTTCGATTAGCTGCAAGGGAGTTTTTATATGCACCATCCCATATACAGGATAGCACATACCACGGCATTTGATGTACCAGTCGTGGTGTCCTGGCTGGAGCGAGAAATAGCCCAATGTGCCCACTGACGGGGATCGATCCCAAACCGACCGCGCATCAAGCGAGCGCTTTACCACTGAGCTACGTCCCGCCCTTGGAAAATATTTCGTTTACAAATCAGAATCGTACCTGGCCTGAAATAAGAGGGGGTTGGGTGGCAGTAATAGATGGTCAGCTTTACGTTGACAAAAGGAGCTAGTTGAAACAAAAAAGGCACGTTTGGGGTATGGGTGAGTGGATGCGTATGTAACTGCCTCCTTCAGTCCCAACAGGTAAGACCCCGTATACATACACTATGGGCCGAATTTACGAAGCCTTTTTTCTTAAACGCAGGTGTTTAAGCATTGTAAGTGCGTGTAGTTACACGCAGGTGTTTAAGCATTGTAAGTGCATGTAGTTACTCGCAGGTGTTTAAGCATAGTAATTACATGTAGTTACACGCAGGTGTTTAAGCATAGTAATTACATGTAGTTACACGCAGGTGTTTAAGCATTGTAAGTGCATGTAGTTACACACAGGTGTTTAAGCATTGTAAGTGCATGTAGTTACACACAGGTGTTTAAGCATAGTAATTACATGTAGTTACACACAGGTGGTTAAGCATAGTAATTACATGTAGTTACACACAGGTGTTTAAGCATAGTAATTACATGTAGTTACACACAGGTGTTTAAGCATAGTAATTACATGTAGTTACACACAAGTGTTTAAGCATTGTAAGTGTATGTAGTTACACACAGGTGTTTAAGCATAGTAATTACATGTAGTTACACGCAGGTGTTTAAGCATAGTAATTACATGTAGTTACACGCAGGTGTTTAAGATAGTAATTACATGTAGTTACACACAGGTGTTTAAGCATTGTAAGTGCATGTAGTTACACACAGGTGTTTAAGCATAGTAATTACATGTAGTTACACGCAGGTGTTTAAGCATTGTAAGTGCATGTAGTTACACGCAGGTGTTTAAGCATAGTAATTACATGTAGTTACACGCAGGTGTTTAAGCATAGTAATTACATGTAGTTACACGCAGGTGTTTAAGCATTGTAAGTGCATGTAGTTACACACAGGTGTTTAAGCATAGTAATTACATGTAGTTATACACAGGTGTTTAAGCATAGTAATTACATGTAGTTACACACAGGTGTTTAAGCATAGTAATTACATGTAGTTACACACAGGTGTTTAAGCATTGTAAGTGTATGTAGTTTACGCGTGTAAAAAAACAGGCTTTGTAAATTTGGCCCTCGTCAGAGGAAATCTTCTACATTAATTTTGTTCATTAGCAGCTAGGCATCTTTTGTATATACTTTTACACAGACTGAACAGTATGACGACCACGACCTTTCATATGCCAGTCGTGGGGAACTCGTTGGGGATTCGATCCATCGACACAAAGCACTTCACTCGAGCGCTCTACCGACTGATCTAGATCCTGCCACTTCTAATATTCGGTTTCATCGGTTGAGAAGTTATGAATAGTCATATAAAATGACAGATTCTACTTGTTGTCTTTTTCCGACAACAAGTGATGCGAAACTATACTACTAATATATAACTAACTAATCTGTTTCAAATTTTGAACAAAAAGGTAAGCACAATATTAATATGTTATAAATATCCATTTGAAATAAATATTTTTGATAGAAACTCTTTTTGAAACAAAAACTAAATTTTAAAGTTTATTTTGTCAGTTTGGGCATTCTTCATCAGCCATATTTTTAACCGTGGTAATCACTTAAGAAACGTTATAAATTGAAGCTGAAGTTCTCTTGCCGTTACTATGTTCTAACAATTGTAATCAAGCATTATTCAAATAAAACTCATGGTGTTTCGAAAAGCCGAGACCCAGACGCGATAGCCCAGTAGAGATATTCTCACAACACAACAATAAATGAAACGGTTTTTTTTTAAATTTTTAAGCAGAGAAAGTGATTCGTATTTACAAATACTATACCACACTTCACTAGGAAAACTCACGTTCATGTTGACTGTTGTTGTACTAGGACGACGGGATTCTGAAAACCGAACTGAGAACTGTGATGACCGGTGAAGATAGGCACACAGTATTTATACTATTTATACTTACACCGTCACGCCGAAGAGAACAATTATTGCTGAATAAAATCATCATAGGAATTTATAATCGGACTTTATTGGATATGACTGTTTAACAGGTGAAAATTTAAAACACGGTGCTGTAATCTCAGAAGTGAATTTTGCTCGTAATATATTTATTAGGTGAATCCTCGGACAATACGAAAGGTCAGCAGTGTGTATTATACAATGTATTCATCATAAAGCGCACTACAATTTTCAAACTACATTTAGTCAAGGATTTGTGACCTGCTGTACCGAAATACATGAATATTGTAAAACAGGTTAGCCTAGCTGGGTGTATACTACCAAATCAAATCCCATAGACGACAATAGTAACATATGTGGCTAAAACTCCTACCTGCAACGTATCAACCGACATAAACGCCACGGATATAAATACTACCACCCCTTACACTTAAAGTGAATCAGAAAAAAATGGGGGTCAAGCTGCTCGTTTCTGAGATAACGGGTAGCGTCTATGACTACCCTAGTTTCGCACAAAATTCGAGTACTTTTTTTTACAGGTACCCCATACATGTTTCAAGCACAAGGCTACTTGACACATTGGTACTAGATGAAATAAAATTGCACTTTTTTTTTTTTACCCAGATGAAACTATTATTTTTTACAACCAACACACTCACATTTATAACCAATCACAGGACTTGTGGTGTTCACTTCTCTATCAAAAGTTCGGTGCACCTCGAACTTTGACCCAGCCGGAAGTTATTTGGTTTAGTACTACCAGCTAGATCAGTGAGTAGAAATACATGGATATTGTACGATATTTGTATTCTAGATATATCAATGTGTATCCTGGGTGTTTCAGTGTACATATCCTAATTAATTATATCAAATATGAGTGTATCCTAGTTATATCAGTGTGTATTCTAGTTATATCAGTGTATATCCTAGTTATATCAGTGGGTATCCTAGTTATATCAGTGTGTATCCCAGTTATTTCAGTTTGTATCAAGTTACATATTTTACAGGCACTTTCTGTCAGACAGGCCTTTGATGTTCTATACAATGTATATCCTGGTTAAGTCAGTAGTATCCTAGATAACTAAATATGTATCCTAGTTATATCAGTGTGTATCTTAGTTATGTTAGTATATATGTTATATCAGCGTGTATCCTAGCTGTCAGTGATTATCCTATTTATATCAGTGTGTGTGTATCCTAGTTATGTTAGTGTCTATCCTAGTTATATTAGTGTGTATCCAAGTTATATCACTGTGTGTCCTAGTTATGTCAGTGTGTATCCTAGTTATGTTAGCGTGTACCCTAGTTCTATCAGCGTGTATCCTAGCTGTCAGTGACTATCCTAGTTATATCGATGTGTGTTTATCCTGGTTATATTAGTTTGCATCCTAGTTATATCACTGTGTGTCCTAGTTATGTCAGTGTGTATTCTATGTTAGCGTGTACCCTAGTTATATCAGCGTCTATCATATTTGTATCAGTGTGTATCCTAGTTATATCAGTGTGCATCTTAGTTATGTCAATGTATATCCTAGCTATGTCAGTGTGAATCCTAGTTATGTCAGTGTGTATTCTAGTTGGCACTGAGTATCCTAGTTATATCAGTGTCCATTCTTGTTATGTCATATGTATCGTAATTATGCTAATGTGAATCCAAGTTATATCAGTGTGTATCCCTGTTATGTCAATGTGTATCCTAGTTATGCCAATTTGAATCCTAGTTATACCAGTGTGTATCCTAGTTGTCACTGAGTATCCTAGTTATAGCAGTATGCATCCTGCTTATATCAGTGTATATCCTAGTTATATCAGCATATCCTAGTTATGACAGTGTGTATCCTTGTTATGCCAATGTGAATCCTAGTTATATTAGTGTGTATCCTAGTTGGCACAGAGTATCCTGGTTATAGCATGGTGCATCCTAATTATGTCAGTGTATATCCTAGTTATATCAGTGTATCCTAGTTGTGACAGTGTATATCCTAGTTATATCAGTGCGGTATATCGTGGTGTATCCCAGTTATATCAATGTGTATTCTAGTTATGTTAGTGTGTATCCTAGCTATGTTAGTGTATCCTAGTTGTGACAGTGTATATCCTAGTTATATCAGTGCGGTATATCGTGGTGTATCCCAGTTATATCAATGTGTATTCTAGTTATGTTAGTGTGTATCCTAGCTATGTTAGTGTGTATCCTATATATGTCAGTGAGTATCTTATATATATTAGTGAGTATCCTAGTTATGTTAGTCAGTATCCTAGTTATGTCAATGATTATCCTAGTTATATCTTTGTGTATCAGTTATGTCAGTCGGTATCCTAGTTAGGTCACTAAGTATCCTAGTTATATCAGTGTGTATCATAGTTACATCAGTGTGTATCCTTCTTGAGTAATTGAGTATCTTCGAGATTGAAAGCAAATCGCATTATCCTATGGCGTCGCAGCCTGATGTTTTTAGGAGACAAGGAAGCGTCTTCTTTAGATACGGGAGGACTGTCAGCGTGTAGAAATTGTTTTATCCACTTGTAATGGATCATTGAGGACTGTCAGTGTGTAGACATTGTTTTATCTACTCGTCATACTGGATCACTGAGGACTGTCAGCGTGTAGACATTGTTTCATCCACTCATAATACCGGATCACTGAATATTGTCTGCTATTTTGATGAAATCCGCTCTGTAGGTATCAAACAAAACATCAGTTCCACTAAGTGTATTTGAAAGGCAGAGGAATATAGCAGGGTATTCGTCACAGAAGTGACCAAACGGTTTTATAGTGGGAGCGCTCCCAATACCCCTGTCTATGATTTAATCATCGATGACTCTATGATTTAATCATCGATGACTCCAGTTTGCCCCCACCCCCCGCTTTTATATTCTCGCCATACTGGATCACTGAGGACTGCCAGTGTGTAGACATTGTTTTATCTATTCGCCATACTGGATCACTGATGACTTTCAGTGTGTAGACATTGTTTTATCTATTCGCCATGCTGGATCACTGAGGATTGTCAGTGTGTAGACATTGTTTCATCCACTCATAATACCGGATCACTGAGGACTGTCAGTGTGTAGACATTGTTTCATCCACTCATACTGGATCACTGAGGACTGTCAGTGTGTAGACATTGTTTCGGCCACTCATACTGGATCACTGAGGACTGTCAGTGTGTAGACATTGTTTCGGCCACTCATACTGGATCACTGAGGACTGTCAGCGTGTAGACATTGTTTCATTCCACTCATAATACCGGATCACTGAGGACTGTCAGCGTGTAGACATTGTTTTATCCACTCATAATGCCGGATCACTGAGGACTGTCAGCGTGTAGACATTGTTTCATCCACTCATAATATTGGATCACTGAGGACAGTCAGTGTGTAGACATTGTTTCATCCACTCATACTGGATCACTGGGGACTGTCAGCGTGTAGACCTTGTTTCGTCCACTCATACTGGATCACTGGGTACTGTCAGCGTGTAGACCTTGTTTCGTCCACTCATACTGGATCACTGGGGACTGTCAGCGTGTAGACATTGTTTCATCCATTCATACTGGATCACTGGGGACTGTCAGCGTGTAGACATTGTTTCATCCACTCATAATACCGGATCACTGAGGTCTGTCAGCGTGTAGACATTGTTTCGTCCACTCATAATACTGGATCACTGAGGACTGTCAGTGTGTAGACATTGTTTCATCCACTCATAATACTGGATCACTGAGGACTGTCAGCGTGTAGACATTGTTTCATCCACTCATAATACTGGATCACCGAGGACTGTCAGCGTGTAGACATTGTTTCATCCACTCATACTGGATCACTGAGGACTGTCAGCGTGTAGACATTGTTTCATCCACTCATACTGGATCACTGAGGACTGTCAGCGTGTAGACATTGTTTCATCCACTCATAATACTGGATCACTGAGGACTGTCAGCGTGTAGACATTGTTTCATCCACTCATACTGGATCACTGAGGACTGTCAGCGTGTAGACATTGTTTCATCCACTCATAATACTGGATCACTGAATATTGTCTGCTAATTTGATGAAATCCGCTCTGTAGGTATCAAACAAAACATCAGTTCCACTAAGTGTATTTGAAAGGCAGAGGAATATAGCATTGGGTATTCGTTACAGAAGTGACCAAACGGTTTTATACTGGTGAGGGAGCGCTCCCAATAAACCCTGTGCTATGATTTAATCATCTAAGTGATTTGAAACTCTATGATTCGTCACAGAATGACCATCGGATGACTACCCCCAGTCATCGATGACTCCCCCTCCCCCCCCCCCCCCCCCCCCCCCGCTCAGTTACCGGCATCGTCCGACTCTACAGAAATACTTGTTTAGGGTGAGTGTACTCAATATTGGCACTGTAATTTGCGTTTTGTCATATTTATTAAATTAAATCAAGAATAAAAAAATATATAATAATTTATTTATTTTCATCATCATCATCATCATCATCATTATCATCCAGTTGTTTAAATGTGTTATTAAGATATTGTCTGTGTGGACCACAGTTTGCAACTGCGACGGCTGACTGTAAAGTCGTCTGCTTCCTAGACGGAATTGATGAAGTCGGAGAAGGCGGCCACACTCGCGTACACACCGGCCTGGTTCGGCTTCGCGCAGCCGATTCCGTATGACGTCACACCGTACTGGACCCAGTTACTTCCTACAGCACAAAACAGCGGTCCGCCAGAGTCGCCCTGAAAAACACGAAAAATAAACCTTACACGTGAGGGGTGCTCATGGTAATAGTCGGCTTACTCATTAGCTAGAAATCTCGTAATTGTTAAAACTAGAATGAGGGAATCGAAACGCGAGGGGTGCTCATGATAATAATCAACATACTCATTAGCTAGAAATCTGGTTGTTGTTAACACTGGAATGAAAAAGCCATGATGACTCGCACATCATTTGTTGAATAGTGAAAACATAAATCAACCTACGTAACTGTTAGAAACATAAAACGTCTAAATAGTATTTTGGACAAGTCGTGACTGCTTCCATGAATCACTATCAGCTGCCTCGTCTATAGGATTTAAAGGGACATTCCCGAGTTTGCTGCATTGTAAGATGTTTCCGACTAATAAAAAATTTCTACGATTAAACTTGCATATTAAATATATTTTCTTGTTTGGAATATCAGTGTTTGTATATTCAATGTGTTTCTGGTCGTCATAATATTTGTAAGAAACCCAATTTTTTTTTAGGAAATAAAATGAAAATTAACCTAGTACAAATATTAGAACGATCATAAACACGTTTAATATACAGCCACTAATATTCTAAACAAGAAAATATATTTAATGTGTAAGTTTACTCGTAGAAATATTTTATTAGTCGATAACATCTTAAAACATTGCAACAAAGTCAGGAATGTCCCTTTAACTGTTGAATTATTATATTGATGTGGTTCATCACTTAATGTTTTACATTTACCATAGTTTGACACCCAATAGCCGATGTATTTTTCGTGCTGGGGTGTCGTTAAATATTCATTAATTCATTCGTCTATAGGAGGACTGCCACTTCTGGACGCTACCACCTTCTTACGCCGCCTGTAGGACTGCTACTACCAGGTGATCCGCTACAAGACGATGATATATCCTTCTCGCGTACCCATGTCGGTGTTAGTGTCCATTACAGTGATATATTTTTGACTTGGCAAGATGATTGGAATGGTGCGGTCGCGAACAAGTTTCATTCTGTCAAGCCAGTTCTGGGAGAGTGGCAGCCATCCTACAGCCGGTGCAGGAAGGATGAAGCAGTCTTGTTCCGTGCACGTATCGGCCATACTTACTTGACGCGCTCCTCCTCAGTGTGAACATTGTTAATGTACATGACTGTGCACCACATTTTGGTTGAGTGTGATCATCTGAACCAACGAGAAATGATATATTTGGCAATAGATATATTTTGGAATATTTTAAATTCCAACCATAATTATTTTGAAAGTTTTTAAAACACTTCGATTTCTACACAAAATTTTAAAATATACTTTACCATGATTTATGTATTGTATAATACTTTCCCCCACAGCTCTTTACACTGTGGTTTTACATAATTATATAAATCATATTTTCATGTACATGTGTACTTACCTTTTGTGACACCAAATAGGCGATGTTTATTTTAATTGTGGAAACATGCACAATATTAAAGTAGTACATAAAAGGATTCAAATTTTATAAACCTAACAATGTTCAAAGTGACCGTGACCATACACTGAGGACAGTTGAGTGATGTGTCCGCTAAAAGACCCGCTTACTGAGCACTCAATCTAATTAAAATTAGCTCCACTATTACATGTGGATGTAACACCAGCCAGTTGGAGCTCATGTCCACCAATCAAAGCCTTACTTGCAGAATCCTGCCAGTGATTTAAAACTAACAACACTGCGTAGTCCCCAATGTCCAGGTAACATTTCGTTTGTAAATAATAATTTATGGGTATTGCGAGGATATAGCCTGGTAGGACTTCGTCAGTTCCAGTAAGTGTATCCGGAAGGCAGAGGAATTATAGCAGGGCTATTCGTCACAGAAGTGACCAAACGGTTTTATAGTGGGAGCGCTCCCAATACCCCTGTCTATGATTTAATCATCGATGACTCTATGATTTAATCATCGATGACTCCAGTTTGCCCCCTCCCCCCACCCCCCGCTCAGTTACCGGCATCGTCCGACTCTACAGAAATACTTGTTTAGGGTGAGTGTACTCAATATTGGCACTGTAATTTGCGTTTTGTCATATTTATTAAATTAAATCAAGAATAAAAAAATATATAATAATTTATTTATTTTCATCATCATCATCATCATTATCATCCAGTTGTTTAAATGTGTTATTAAGATATTGTCTGTGTGGACCACAGTTTGCAGCTGCGACGGCTGACTGTAAAGTCGTCTGCTTCCTAGACGGAATTGATGAAGTCGGAGAAAGCGGGCCACACTCGCGTACACACCGGCCTGGTTCGGCTTCGCGCAGCCGATTCCGATTATGACGTCACACACCGTACTGGACCCAGTTACTTCCTACAGCGCAAAACAGCGGTCCGCCAGAGTCGCCCTGAAAAACACGAAAAAATAAACCTTACACGTGAGGGGTGCTCATGGTAATAGTCGGCTTACTCATTAGCTAGAAATCTCATAATTGTTAAACTAGAATGAGGGAATCGAAACGCGAGGGGTGCTCATGATAATAATCAACATACTCATTAGCTAGAAATATGGTTGTTGTTAACACTGGAATGAAAAAGCCATGATGACTCGCACATCATTTGTTGAATAGTGAAAACATAAATCAACCTACGTAACTGTTAGAAACATAAAACGTCTAAATAGTATTTTGGACAAGTCGTGACTGCTTCCATGAATCACTATCAGCTGCCTCGTCTATAGGATTTAAAGGGACATTCCCGAGTTTGCTGCATTGTAAGATGTTTCCGACTAATAAAATATTTCTACGATTAAACTTGCATATTAAATATATTTTCTTGTTTGGAATATCAGTGTTTGTATATTCAATGTGTTTCTGGTCGTCATAATATTTGTAAGAAACCCAATTTGGAAAAATATCCGCCCGGTCCCCCCTTCCCCTAACCCTAACCCTAACCTTAACTCCAACCCTAACCCCAACCCTAGCCATAACCCCAGCCATAACCCCAACCCTAACCCTAACCCTAACCCTAACCTTAACCCTAACCCTCAACCCTAACTAAAAATAATAATGGAAGGGACCGGGCGGATATTATACCCCCAATTTTTTTTTAGGAAATAAAATGAAAATTAACCTAGTACAAATATTAGAACGATCATAAACACGTTTAATATACAGCCACTAATATTCTAAACAAGAAAATATATTTAATGTGTAAGTTTACTCGTAGAAATATTTTATTAGTCGATAACATCTTAAAACATTGCAACAAAGTCAGGAATGTCCCTTTAACTGTTGAATTATTATATTGATGTGGTTCATCACTTAATGTTTTACATTTACCATAGTTCGACACCCAATAGCCGATGTATTTTTCGTGCTGGGGTGTCGTTAAATATTCATTAATTCATTCGTCTATAGGAGGACTGCCACTTCTGGACGCTACCACCTTCTTACGCCGCCTGTAGGACTGCTACTACCAGGTGATCCGCTACAAGACGATGATATATCCTTCTCGCGTACCCATGTCGGTGTTAGTGTCCATTACAGTGATATATTTTTGACTTGGCAAGATGATTGGAATGGTGCGGTCGCGAACAAGTTTCATTCTGTCAAGCCAGTTCTGGGGAGAGTGGCAGCCATCCTACAGGCCGGTGCAGGAAGGATGAAGCAGTCTTGTTCCGTGCACGTATCGGCCATACTTACTTGACGCGCTCCTCCTCAGTGTGAACATTGTTAATGTACATGACTGTGCACCACATTTTGGTTGAGTGTGATCATCTGAACCAACGAGAAATGATATATTTGGCAACAGATATATTTTGGAATATTTTAAATTCCAACCATAATTATTTTGAAAGTTTTTAAAACACTTCGATTTCTACACAAAATTTTAAAATATACTTTACCATGATTTATGTATTGTATAATACTTTCCCCCACAGCTCTTTACACTGTGGTTTTACATAATTATATAAATCATATTTTCATGTACATGTGTACTTACCTTTTGTGACACCAAATAGGCGATGTTTATTTTAATTGTATTTTTGTGCTTCATTCATTCATTTATTTTCGCGTCATTAGGAGGACTCCGATTACCAGAGAATCCTCTAGAAGACGTTACAACTTTCCTGTGTCTATAGAAGGACTGCCACTTCTCGGGAAATTATTTACGGGACGTTATATCCTTTTTGCGCCGCCAATAGGAGGACTGCCACTCTAAAACTGGGTTAATGAATCGAAACTTGGCCAGGAC
This sequence comes from Gigantopelta aegis, assembly GCF_016097555.1. Classification (NCBI taxonomy): domain Eukaryota; kingdom Metazoa; phylum Mollusca; class Gastropoda; order Neomphalida; family Peltospiridae; genus Gigantopelta; species Gigantopelta aegis. The sequence goes on along the minus strand of NC_054712.1, from coordinate 41,018,171 downwards.
ACAACCTTCAACCCATTATGTTTCTTTACATACTGTTAACAAATTTATGAACACAGAGCATTTTAAAGAATATCACGTTGTGGAAACATGCACAATATTAAAGTAGTACATAAAAGGATTCAAATTTTATAAACCTAACAATGTTCAAAGTGACCGTGACCATACACTGAGGACAGTTGAGTGATGTGTCCGCTAAAAGACCCGCTTACTGAGCACTCAATCTAATTAAAATTAGCTCCACTATTACATGTGGATGTAACACCAGCCAGTTGGAGCTCATGTCCACCAATCAAAGCCTTACTTGCAGAATCCTGCCAGTGATTTAAAACTAACAACACTGCGTAGTCCCCAATGTCCAGGTAACATTTCGTTTGTAAATAATAATTTAAATATTGACCAATCACACTTCGCCTTTTATAACGTTATTTGGGAGCATACAAATTCTCAAAATATCGGGCGAGTCTATTTTAGTTGCCGCAGTACAGCGAACCATACCAATACGTACGAGATGGGTTATCAGTCTTCAATTTTACATTAAAAATTATTTATTTATTTATAAAAAAACAAAACCCACCTAAATCAGTCTTCAGTTTTACATTACAAATTATTTATTTTATAAAATAAAACATGTTTTAAGACATTCGTAATTCACACGAAACATGTCGTATACCCTCAGGATAATTCGGAATGTTTTCAAATTATTTTTAAATCACTGGCAGGATTCTGCAAGTAAGGTTTTGATTGGTGGACATGAGCTCCAACTGGCTGGTGTTAGATCCACATGTAATAGTGGAGCTAATTTTAATTAGATTGACTGAGCACTCATATTAACCAATACGAAAGTCATCCTTGGCCAGAATTATAAGTTAGAAAGCAACTGACCAAAACTTTAACAATGTTTCAAATGACCTTGACATCACAATTATTGCACTGAAAGTGAGCTGCTGAAAGACTAACCTGGTAAACAAATGAACCATATACGAAAGCCATTCATTAAAACAGTTTAGAGTTAAAATCAGTTTCGGAAACTTTAACACGGTCCAAAATGACATTGAACAACTACCCCTGCGCGTGCTGTAACCTCACCGTGGTGCAGGGGTGTAACATTCTCTTTGAGAATGGGCAATACAGCACAAATTGAAGTTTAGAATAAAAGTCAGTGTCTATCTGTGATATTTGTATTTGTATTTTTGCACAGTTCTTTACACTGTTTTTATTTATATCTTGAATTTTTCTGTTGATGTTGATCATCACCTTGTTTGTTTCCATTATCTTAGTTTGACACCCAATAGCCGATGTATTTTTCGTGCTGGGGTGTCGTTAAACATTCATTCATTCATTCATTCATTGAACAATTAGACAACTTGAACCAAATTTTAACAAAGATCTAAATGACCTTGAACTTGTATTGAGTTCATAATGCATTATCACACTGGTGAACATCTACACCACACATGAAAGGCACCCATTAAATTATTTAAGTCTTAAAGGGACATTCCTGAGTTTGCTGCACTTTTTAAGATGTTATCAACTAAAAAAGACTTTTTAAAGGGACATTCCTGAGTTTCCTGCATTGTAAGATGTTTCCGACTAATAAAATATGTGTACGCTTAAACTTACATATTAAATATACTACTGGAACAAAGTTCCTGTGCATTACTAAAAGTGGTGTGATTTTCTTATTTGTAAGTAAATCAACACACTTATTTGACACATTATTTATTTGCTATCAATACCAAATCCAGAAAAAAACCGTCTGGCGTGGTTACCAATCTCGGGTCATGAAGAGGGGTGGCGTCGAAAGTGAGTTCACAGTGTCAATACCGTGTATGGCCACCGTGTGCGTGCACACAGGCCTGACAACGACGTCTCATTGATGACATCAAATGGTTCAGAAACCCTTGTGGGATGTTGTTCCAGACCGGAACAAGGTCACGACCCAGTTGGTTCAGGTCAACGGCTGGTTTGGCAGGAGACGTAGGCGTCTCTCCATTTCGTCCCATAGGTTCTCAATGGGCGACAGGTCAGGCGAAACAGTTGACCTTGAAGGAACGGGAGCACATGCGGTCTTATAATCTCATCCCTATAGCGTACGGCAGTCAGATTTCCAGCCAAAATCACCAGCTGCGTCCTCCCGTGTGATGTCATGCCTCTCCACACCATGACGCTCCCACCGCCGAAACCTTCACGCTGCACAACGCAAGCGTTAGCGTAGCGTTCGTTAACACGTCTGTAGACTAGAATTCGACCGTCACTACCGACCAAATGGAATCTGGACTCTTCGGTGAATAGCACACCTGACCAGTCGCGACGGATGAATCGTAAGTGCTGTCTACTCCATGCTAGATGCGCATTTCGGTGATGTCGTAGCAGAATAGGACGTATTGCTGGGCGTCGCGGCCTGATGTTGTACTCCAATAAACGGTTGCGAACTGTCCTGGCACTGATTACTCTCAACCCAGGGATGGTTCTGGCTGTCAAAGTTGCCGCCCGAAATCGATTCAGAAGATGTGTTACCCGAATATGGTTGTCCTGTGCTTGTGACGTCACACGCGGGCGACCTGAACGTGGTCTGTCTCTGGTGTTGCCCTGCTGTTGGTAACGTCGCCACAAATTTTGTATCGTGTTTCGATGCACGCCAAAACGTCTTACGACCTCGTTATGCGCCATTCCAGTTTCGAGCATACCGACCGCGCGGTGACGTTCAAATTCAGATAGGCGTGGCATGACGTCAACGCCGTTTAGAATTAATCAAAGTTTTTTTTTTAGCCAGTGGTTTTGTCCTCTACCGTTTTTCGTTGCAAAATCAACAAGGACATGTGCACCTGTACCACGTGATCAGAAAATCAAGTTACGAGTCGTGCACGTGCGGCACATGAACAATATCGAGGATAAAGTTTTGAACATAATGGTTGGGCACATGTCTCCTGAAAATGTTATTATTTTACAACTTCCGATTATGATTTTATTCAACTTTTTACCATGCACAGGAACTTTTTTCCACTAATATATATTTTCTTGTTTAGAATATCAGTGTCTATATATTCAATTTGTTTTTGTTCGTCTTGATATTTGTAAGAAGCCCAAACTGGATTTTGTCTTCAGCCACTAATATTTGATGCAGAAACATATATTTGATATGTAATTACAAACGTTAAAAAGTCTGTGTTAGTCGATAACATCTCAAACATTGCAGCAAACTCAGGAATGTCCCTTTAACGATTGTAATTACATGTCAAATATATTTTTTGCATAAAATATTAGTGGCTGTATATTAAACGTGCTTCTGGTCGTTCTAATATTTGTACTAGGTAAATTTCATATTATTTCCTAAAATATTACTTTTTCGTACATACGAAATTATTTGAAAACAGAATCCAGTTTGGGCCCCTTACAAATATTAAGACGACCAGAAACACATTGAATACACAGACATTGATATTCTAAACAAGAAAATATATTTAATATGTAAGTTTAATCGTAGAAATAGTTTATTAGTCAGAAACATCTTACAATGTAGCAAACTCAGGAATGTCACTTTAAAGAAAATTGGAAAAATCAATCCAAACTGTACATTTTAAATGACCCTGACCTTCATCCACATCCTTCTGTGGATATGCACTATGCCTTGGTGATTATTATACCAACATGTAAACCAACCAATAAATATTTCAGAGTTAAATGTATGTTTAAACAAAATAAAATTATGCTAATGTATTGCAAAATATTTCCATTATATACTAGAATGATGTCTGTAAACACATGGGGCCAAAGCAGAAGTGAAAACATGGTCAATTGTGACCTTTAACCTCATTTTAACCTACCTTTAAGGGAATGTCAATGTGATCAGACGCGAATGGCCAGGCGGATATCATTATCCATTATGTATGCGTTATGTGACGCAAGCGAGAAAACTTTCTGGCCACTCGGTATTAGGTCAGAGGTCACTCGATGTTAGGTCAGAAGTGAGCCAGGCATTCGGCAACCCGACGTGTCCATTCCTCTGTTAATACCTCAGAGATGTTAAAGTGTGTTTTTTGTTTAACGACACCACTGGAGCACATTGATATATTAATCATCGGCTATTTGATGTCAAACACTTTGTAATTTTGATTTATAGTATTGGAGAGGAGACCGGGTAAATTTGTCCTATTAATAGCAAGAGATCTTTTATATGCACCATCTCACAGGCACTGAAGAGAGACTTACCTGGCACGTATCGACTCCCCCGGCCGGGTCACCAGCACACACTTGTTTGTCGGGCTGGGTGAAGGTCGTGCTAAATGTCGACTGGCACTTAGACATTTCGTACGCGGGCAGGGCCACCTGCAGCAGGGTGTCTGGGGTGGAGCCGCCACCTGGAAAGTATAACCACAATAACGCCACTGAGACGGTGTCCCCTCCATAACGAGATCGCGGTCTTCCCCTGCCAATGACGCGCGATTTAGCCCAGTGGTAGAGTAGTTGTCTAATGTGAATTGGTCGTCATCTTCTTGGGACTCGGGTGTTTCCGTCCCAACAAGTATAACTACCACTCTTTAAAACAGAAATCTTTAATTTTTGTTTTAAACTGATTTTCTTGCTCCTGTTCAATCGAGGTTCAAGTACGCTGTCCTGTCTGTTGAGGAGTGGGTCCATGTTGTTAGGATGCGTTTCACCACCTAAACGACATCCTCTCCCCATAAAACAAACCCGATCAGGTTTGCCCCCCCCCCCTCCCCCTCCCCCACCACCACAATCAAACCCGTTCCGGCCCGCCACCACCTCCCTTAAACCCGTCCCAGTCTTTATGTGTCTCCCGGTGAGAAGGTTGACTACTTACTACTCATCGTTCCCCAGCCAGCCGCGTAACAGGTCATGTCAGGGGTCAAAGGTGGAGAGGTCGAATCGGCCAGACAGATGGCGCCTCTGTCCGACAGAGACAAGTCTAGTGGTGTAGACAAGGTCAATACTGAGACGTCATTAGCTGAAAATATAAGCGCGTACTCGGTGTTAAAAACAACTCTAATAATAACAATAAAACCAACCCCAAACAAGAAACACGAGACATACCACCACAACCAAATCCACGGCACCTAAATAAAAACGTAATAGCCCATTCAGGAGAGCGTTCGGGAACACTCGCAATCGATTTAAGATACATGTTTGCGAGGTAAAGGAACCGATAGGCTGGTTACAGTGGACCCGTCACTGATTCATCGCGAGAGATTCCCAACATGTTACGGATGTAAAGGAACCGATAGGCTGGTTACAGTGGATCCGTCACTGATTCATCGCGAGAGATCCACAACATGTTACGGATGTACAGAAACCGATAGGCTGGTTACAGTGGACCCGTCACTGATTCATCGCGAGAGATTCCCAACATGTTACGGATGTAAAGGAACCAATACCAGTGGACCCGCCACTGATTCATCGCGAGAGATCCACAACATGTTACGGATGTAAAGGAACCGATAGGCTGGTTACAGTGGATCCGTCACTGATTCATCGCAAGAGATCCACAACATGTTACGGATGTAAAGGAACCGATAGGCTGATTACAGTGGACCTGTCACTGATTCATCGCGAGAGATCCCCAACATGTTACGGATGTACAGAAACCGATAGGCTGGTTACAGTGGACCCGTCACTGATTCATCGCGAGAGATCCCCAACATGTTACGGATGTAAAGGAACCGATAGGCTGGTTACAGTGGACCCGTTACTGATTCATCGCGAGAGATCCACAACACGTTACACATGTAAAGGAACCGATAGGCTGATTACAGTGGACCCGTCAATGATTCATCACGAGAGATCCACAACATGTTACACATGTAAAGGAACCGATAGGCTGATTACAGTGGACCCGTCAATGATTCAACTCGTAAGATCTTTAACATGTTACGCATGAAAAGGAACCGATAGGCTGGTTACAGTGGGCCCGTCACTGATTCATCAATGTGCAGCCTCACAATACTGGACTGGTTTCAGTCTTTCTCTTCATCCGACATTTCAAATGACGCATTCATGTTAAATCCCCACCCCCCCACCCCCCCCCCCCCCCCCCCCCCCCCCCCCCCCCCCCCCCCCCCCATTTTCAAAATAATATTGACCCCATTCCGTAAAGTACCCACATTTGCCCTGAACCCTTAATGTTTAGATATGGACGTTTGGATGTGGAGAGTCAGAATGTTTCGATCTAACAAAGGCCGTGGTGAATGGTAGTAAACAGTTTTTACGACTGATCTGTCTAACACAGGTTGTGTTATGTGCTGTGTTGTCTGTGTGTGTGTCTGTCTCTCTCTCTCTCTCTCTCTCTCTCTCTCTCTCTCTCTCTCTCTCTCTCTCTCTCTCTCTCTCTCTCTCTCTCTCTCTCTCTCTGTCTCTCTCTTCTCTGTGTGTGTGTGTGTGTGTGTGTGTGTGTGTGTGTGTGTGTGTGTGTGATAGAGAGAGAGAAAGAGTGGGGAATATCAATAACCAGTGATATATGACTGGTCTAACACAGGTTGTTACATAATGTGTTGTCTGTGAGTGAGGAATAGTAGTAACCTGTGATATATGATTGGTCTAACACAGGTTGTGTCACGTGATGTGTTGCCTGTGAGTGAGCAATAGAATTAACCAGTGATATATGACTGGTCTAACAGGTTGTGTCACGTGATGTGTTGTATATATGTGTGGAATAGTAGTAACCAGTGGTATATGGCTGGTCTAACACAGGTTGTGTCACGTGATGTGTTGTATATGTGTGTGGAATAGTAGTAACCAGTGGTATATGGCTGGTCTAACACAGGTTGTGTTATGTGATGTGTTGTCTATGTGTGTGGGATAGCAGTAACCAGTGATATATAACTGGTCTAACACATGTTGTGTTATGTGATGTGTTGTCTATGTGTGTGGGGTAGCAGTAACCAGTGATATATGACTGGTCTAACACATGTTGTGTTATGTGATGTGTTGTCTGTGAGTGGGCAATAGCAGTAACCAGCGATATATGACTGGTCTAACAGGTTGTGTTACGTGATGTGTTGTCTATGTGTGTAGGACCAGTTATACATGACTGGTGTAACACAGGTTGTGTTACGTAATGTGTTGTCTGTGTGTGGAATAGTAGTAACTAGTGTTTTATGATTGGTCTAATACAGGTCGTGTTACGTGATGTGTTGTCTGTGAGTGGGGAATAGCAAGTTACTTCTGTAGGTAATCAGTACTCACTAGGACTATTGGTGTAGCCCGGATGCTGGTTAATACTGCTGACACTAACAGATTCGGAGTCTTTTGGATCCGTTTTGTCATGTTCACTAACTTCAACAGTTATGTCCCCTGGTTTAGCGCCACTAAAATAAATAAATAAATAAATAAAATAATAATAAATGAACAACAAAAACAATAATTAGTAATAATAAATTAAAACACTCATTTTCGTTATATACCATTTATCTTACAACTAGTTGTTTTAAAACGTATTTCTGTGTTACAGTGAAGACTATATAAGAACTACTAATATCGTGTCTTACTGGACTATGTAACAACTACTAATAATAAATATCTCTCTCGTACTATGTATAGTGCAGACTATGTAACAACTACTAATATCTCTGTCGTACTATGTACAGTGAGGACTATATGTAACAACTACTAATATATCTGTCGTACTATGTACAGTGAGGACTATATGTAACAACTACTAATATCTCTGTCTTACTCTGTACAGTGAGGACTATATAAGAACTACTAATATCTCTATCTTACTCTGTACAGCGAGGACTGAAAGAACTACTGATATCTCTCTCTCTTACTCTGTACAGCGAGGACTATGAAAGAACTACTAATATCTCTATCGTACTCTGTACAGCGAGGACTATATAAGAACTACTGATATATCTGTCTCACTATGTACAGTGAGGACTATGTAACAACTACTTCTTCTTCTGCGTTCAATCAAGATTTGGCCATATTAGATCAATAATCCGGATGTGATGACGAAATGTGAAGTCTTCCGGAGGTCGTCGAGAGGTCCCCAGAGTTTGATATTGAGGGGTGTGTCTTATGTCAAAACTTTCTGACGGTTCTCTTCCAGGTGTGGTCAGTTTTGTAGGATGTGTTCTGGCGTTTGTTCTTCAGCAACATTCATTGGGCAGTATCCGCAAGACCCATCTTTTTCAGGTGTTTTTTTTCAGCCAGCAATGTCCAGTTCGCAGACGGAAAATTATGTTTTTTTGTTTCTTTTCTAACTGGTTCATTCAGTCTTTGTCAGGGGTGTATTCATTGTTTCTGCTCTTCCAATCACATTTGAACTTTCGTTTTAGAAGAGTCTTGGCTTCACTGTATGAGATGGAGGATTAGGTTTGTGGAAGGCAGCTACCTACTTTGATCAGTTGGTCAGCTTTTTCATTGCCTGCAACTCCTATGTGTGCTGGGATCTACTGGAGGGTCACTTTTCGGCTTTGGGCAAGGATATTTAGGTTAGTTTGCAACAGTTTGGTGATATGGTATGTGTGTCCTGATGAAAGTGACTGCAAACAGGGAGTCAGTGAGACGCACTATGTTATGTTGTCCTTCCTCGGTCAGATGTTCTGTTGCGATGATGAGGGCTTGCACTTCTGCTCTGTAGTTTTCTGTAGTTTGAGCTTAGCTCTCCAACTGGGGTGGAAAGCGAGACAGAGGATCCATCTGAATAACTGATATACGCTCCACGTCCGCCATTTCGTATAGCTTTCTTTGCTGAACCATCTGTGAAAGCATAGATCCATGTTGAGTTTGGATAACGTTCATGAATCAGTTCTATGGTGAGGGCTAGCTGTAGAGGTGATGGCTGCTCCCCCTTTTTGGCAAGTTGTGGAAGATCAAGCCTAGTTTTATGAAGGTGTGTTTGCACCCAGACATTTGGGGAGTGTTTCTCACACTTTGGCTGATATAATCATAATTTTTCTTTTGCAAGTTATATATCAGGTGGTTGAGACTTTGTGCTTTTAGGCTGTTCTTTGTTTTGTTTTTCCTGGAGTCTTTGATGCAGTCGTTTCATCTTTTCTTCCTGGTTAAGGCCCTTGCATTGTTCCCTGGATTCCAGAGGTTCGAGGTCTGTTTTTTTTCTTCCATTTTGCTGACTGGAGTGCTTTTCATGGCCCCAAGAATAATTCTGAGGCCCAAGTGTTGTACTTTATTTAACTTGTTCTATTGTGTTTTGGAAGCTGATATCCAAGTTGTAGAGGCATATTCCATTGTAGGTCGAATGGTTCCTGTATATACCTGCTTGAGGATCCTGGAGTTGGCACCCCAGTTGGTTCCAGCAAGTTGTTTTCATCAGGGGACGTTTCTTAACGGCTCGTGTTTCCATGGTTTCAATGTGAGGCTTCCAAGTTAATCTTGAGTCTAATTTCAGTCCATTGAAGGTTGGTGTATCTACTTTGGGCACTAGTTTGTCTGAAAGCTTGAGAATGAACTTTTCCTTTTGAGTGGATAGGAAGACGGTCTTTGTTTGATTGAGCTGGAGTCCCCATGTTTTGGTCCAGGCACACACGCTGTCTATGGTTTTTGTATTCTGTATGTTGCTGTGGATGTATGTTCTGAGGAGTTCCATACTCCAAGATCATCTGCATGCAGGGTGTTAGAGATGAGGAATAGTGTGGATGGTATTACACTTCCCTGGGACACTCCCTCTCTCATTCTGTTGCGATTACCGAGTTTATGATCAACCTCCACTCTGGCAGTGCGCTGGAACAAGTAATTGTTCAGCCATCTGTGCATTTTCCCCATGACACCTGCCTCCAGAAGCTTGAGCAGCAGTCCCTCTTTCCGAACTGTGTCAAAGACGACTTTTAGGACTTCTTTTTTGTCCTGAAATAAGTTCTGAATTTCTTGTGTAAAGTAAGCCAGTTGGTCGTCTCAGTGCTTTGGTGTTGTCTGTAGCCCGTCTGTGTTGGAGATAGGATAGAGTTGGATTCCCCGTGCCAGAGATGTCTTTCATCAGTTTTCCTACACAGCCGAGGAAACTGATTTGCCTGTAACTTTTGGCATCTCCCTTGTCGTTTCCCTTCTTGAGAATGGGTCTAATGTGGGCTTCTTTCCACTTTTCTGGAACCTTCGCCATATGCCAGCTCTGATTGAAAATGTACAGAAGAGTTCGCTTTGCTCCAGATCCGAGGTGTTTTAGCATGTCATTTGTGATTCCTTCAGGACCTGGAGCCTTCTTCTGCTTTAGCTTTCTTGGAGCTTCTTCCAGCTCATGGAGACTCAGGTGTTTTCCCATGCAAGGGATAATCTCAGGATGTTCAGGATTCCTCTGGTCTGTTCTATCACTTCCCTACGTCTTCCAGTTGGGAGCTTGATTTCAGATCTGTTTTCAGTGCTGTTTTGCTCCTCTGAGTATTATCTTCATACAACATGTTTATCAACTGCCAAAGTTTTTTATGTCCTTTTCTAGATTCAAGGATGCAGGTTTTTCGTGCCCAGCTTGTCCGGGTGTGTTCTAGCTTTTCATTATTGAATGCTGTTTTCAGGTTGTTGTGCTTCGCAATGTTTTGAATGGATGAAGTTTTCTCCATGTTCTCACGTGCCTCGCTTAGATCTTTGCGTAGTTTGTCGAGCTGTGTAGCTGGGTCTTCTTCCTCTTGGTATTGCTTGTTTTGCGGCATCAAAAATGGCAGGCATGCGGGCATTTCGGTCTGCACTCTGTTTTGAGGTGGTGGTTTTCTTACAGTTAGAATCTGTAAGATGTTTGAAAAGGTTATAGTTTGCTTCTTCTTTTTTTGTAGTTCCAGCTGGGTTGTAACTTACTTCCACCGAAGCTGGTCTGCTTTTTTATATATAGGATGATAGGCTTGTGGTCACTACCACCGAACTGGTGACAGACTTCCCTGGCAGTGATCTTTTGGATGTCATCGGTGGCAATGGCTAGGTTACGGTTACTGGTTGTTCGCCAGGCTCTTGAGTAGGTATTTGGATCATCTGGTGTGTTAATGAGGATGGGGTTGTTGCTAAGCATCGATTCTTCTACTTCTTCACACTTAGAATCAAGACTTTTATAACCACAAACTGGGAGAGTGACTGTTGAAATCGCCCACTATAATCCAGTTTTCCTCGTCTGGCTGTATGTTGAATAGCTGGATCATCTTGTTTGGTGGGCTGTAGAGATTGCAAACTGTCAGGTTTCTGTGTGGTAGGAGACATTTTACTGTTATGTATTCTGTGTCTGTGTCCACATATCGTTTTGATTCAACAGATGGTATGCAGTTCTTTACGAGTGTTATTAATCCACCCTTCGGTCGATCTTCCCTGTCCTGTCTGTAGATATTGTATCCTCTGTAAAAGAATCTGAGGGAGCTGTTAAGATGAGATTCTTGGATACAGCAGATGTCGATACTTTCAATTTTTAGAAAGTTCTGTAGCTGTTGTCTTCTTTTGTGGCACCACTTGGGCACCCCAATGCATGATGCGAAGTTGTTGGTGACTGGTAGGTCCCCCCCCCCCCCCCCCCCCCCCAGTCGTGGCAGGAGATTCAATGCCGCGGTCAGTAGCTTGGTTTGGGCCTCTTCCAGACTGGGAGCCCGGCCTCGTTCTATCCTGGCTGCGGTCAAACAGGACAAAACCACATCTGTCTAATGAAGTTTGTACGGCCATATGATTGTAAGTGTGTAAACATCCGATTTTCCCCCCACACCAAACTGGCTGATGTCTTCCGACTTCGGTGGTTTGGCTTTTTACTCAGGGTAGCCTCCTCCCCAAAAATGGTTGCTTTCCATGACTGACGAGTCCATTCCACCCGGGTGATTTGTAATCTGAGTTGTCCTTCTCTTGTAGGCAGGTTGCCTTACTGGGCTTATGAGCTCTGCCCGCCCGTTAGTTTGATTTCGGAGTGTCCATCTCCTAGATGTCTTGCATACCAATGCTGACGAGTGGCATCTGTTCGTGTTTTTCTTCTCTTAGACATATTGTCTTCCATGATTTACTTACTCTGTCCATCCGTGCTATTTATCCATAGCTGGAACTGGATCTGTGAGTGTCACAGAGTGTCCATACGCCGACTTGTCATGCACACTGCACCTCTGGGGCTCCAGTTGCTCCGAGATCCCCCTCATGCTAGCCTGGGTCTGCAAATGTTCGGTTACCATGGTGTGCCAGACTACATATGCAAGGGGCACTGAGGGAGTCTTGTCTTTAGAGAGGTTATGTACCAGAAGGGTGGGACTTGCATGCCTCTGTCCATCTTTTCACCATTAGGCTATCTGGCGGCTGCATCTGAAAGCGAGAAGGACAAGCCAACTACTTCACTACAGCACTAGACACATCATACAGACCTGTGGCTCAAGAACCACCACACCACGTAACAATTACTAATATGTATGTCTTACTCTGTACAGTGAGAACTATGTAACAACTACTACTGTATCTGTCTTGCTCTGTACAGTGAGGACTGTGTAACTACTACTATATCTGACTTACTCTGTACAGTGAGGACTATGTGTACAGTGAGGACTGTAACTACTACTATATCTGACTTACTCTGTACAGTGAGGACTATGTGTACAGTGAGGACTGTGTAACTACTACTATATCTGACTTACTCTGTACAACGAGGACTCTGTGTACTGTGAGGACTGTGTAAGAACTATTACTATATCTGTGTTACTCTGTACAGTGAGGACTATGTAACTACTACTATATCTGACTTACTCTGTACAGTGAGGACTATGTGTACAGTGAGGACTGTGTAACAACTACTACTATATCTGACTTACTCTGTACAGTGAGGACTATGTGTACAATGAGAACTATGTAACAACTACTACTATATCTGCCTTACTCTGTACAGTGGGCCGCGGTGAGCACGTGTGTGGAGTCGATGATCGTTCCTCCACACAGGAAGCTGGCGCCTCCAGAATTCACCTTCAGTAGTACTATCCACGGCCACGCCCCGTCCTTGGCGGTGTTGCCGCCCACGATACGCAGCATACTGAGCGCCTTGCGGACCGCCGGCGCCGACGATGCGGGGTTGATGGTGCTGATGCCACAGTCTGGGGAGGAACACAAGGAAAGGACGTTATAAACGTTATAAACTGTCAAAACAGCATTTCATAAATTATCAAAACATCATGTTATAAACTGTCAAAACAGCATGTTATAAACTATAAAACAGCATGTTATTAACTGTCAAGATAGCACTTCATAAACTATCAAAATAGCACTTTATAAACTATCTAAACAGCATGTTATAAATATCAAAACAGCGTATTTTAAACTATCAAAACATCACTTTATCAACTATTAAAACGACATGTTATAAACTATAAAAACAGCATGTTATAAACTATCAAAACATCATTTTATAAACTATCAAAACAGCATGTTATAAATATCAAAACAGCGTATTTTAAACTATCAAAACATCACTTTATCAACTATCAAAACGACATGTTATAAACTATCAAAACAGCATATTCTAAACTATCAAAACATCACTTTATCAACTATTAAAACGACATGTTATAAACTATAAAAACAGCATGTTATAAACTATCAAAACATCATTTTATAAACTATCAAAACAGCATGTTATAAATATCAAAACAGCGTATTTTAAACTATCAAAACATCACTTTATCAACTATCAAAACGACATGTTATAAACTATCAAAACAGCATATTCTAAACTATCAAAACATCACTTTATCAACTATTAAAACGACATGTTATAAACTATCAAAACAGCATGTTATAAACTATCAAAACATCATTTTATAAACTATCAAAACAGCATGTTATAAATATCAAAACAGCGTATTTTAAACTATCAAAACATCACTTTATCAACTATCAAAACGACATGTTATAAACTATCAAAACAGCATATTCTAAACTATCAAAACATCACTTTATCAACTATTAAAACGACATGTTATAAACTATAAAAACAGCATGTTATAAACTATCAAAACATCATTTTATAAACTATCAAAACAGCATGTTATAAATATCAAAACAGCGTATTTTAAACTATCAAAACATCACTTTATCAACTATCAAAACGACGTTATAAACTATCAAAACAGCATATTCTAAACTATCAAAACATCATTTTATAAACTATCAAAACATCATGTTATAAACTATCAAAATAGCATGTTATAAACTATCAAAACATCATTTGATAAACTATAAAAACAGCATATTATAAACTAACAAAACAGCATTTTATAAACTGTCAAAACAGCATGTTATAAACTATCAAAACAGCATGTTATAAGCTATCAAAACAGCATGCTATAAACTATCAAATCAGCATGTTATAAGCTATCAAAAGACATACGACTTACTGGTTAATTACTAGGTAGGTAATCGCCACTGCCATATCATCAACAACAAACAAACAAAAAACAAAAAATTAAACACACAAAAAAAAAAACACTACAAAGAAAGAAAGAAAGAAAGAAAGAAAGAAGAAAAAGCCATGTCAGTAGATTTCTACATCGCATGTGTGTAAATACTTATGTATTTAGTAATTTCAGTCTACAAAGAGTAACCAGAAGCAAACTTTACTTCTCACAGCGGGAGTTGTCGCTGCTGTTGTAGTGGCAGCAGTAGTGGCAGCAGCAGTAGTGGCAGCTGTAGTTGCAGCAATCGTGGTGGGAGCGACTGTTGGCGCTGCTGTGGTAGGCGCGGCGGTGACGGGGGCGGGGGCGATGTTGTTACATCCGCACTGGAAGTACATCTGACTGGCCAGAATGTAGACACTGCAGTACTGGTAGTATTGTGTCATGTAGGACCGCAACGCCTGACAGATGTACGTCTTGTCGCCATAGTAACCGCCACATTCTGAAAAAAATGCAGAAATATTTTAAACTGATGACATGGAAAGGTTTAACTCACATTCTAAAAACTAAAAAATATAGAACTTGCGTAATGTTCAATTCATTCCCCTGTGTACCTACTTGCTCATTCATTCTCTCATTATCGCATTCATTCATTCACTCACTCACTCACTTGTCCCGTTACACACTGACTCCCTCGATGACTTACTCCTTTCTTTATTTCATTACTTACCAAGTCTCCCGTTAAACATTGTCTCCCTCGGTGAGTTATTCTTTCCTTTATATCATCACTTACCAAGTTTTCCGTTACACACTGACTCCCTCGGCGACTTACTCTTTCCTTTATATCATCAGTTACCAAGTCTCCCATTACACATTGACTCCCTCGGTGACTTACTTTCCTTTAAATCTACACTTACCAAGTATCCCGTTACAGACTGACTCCCTCTTTCCTATATTACTGTTCTGCTCTAACGGGGTATACTATGTGAAACAAACGATCACGTACGACTGGTATATTGGTTAACGCAGGACTGCATCTGAGTGTTTGGAACCTGGGAGAGTTGAACCATGGCGTTCAGAGTCTTCATCTTGTCTGCGCGCGACCTGCTCGCGAAGTCCGCGTTGTTCCTCAGCGCCAGACTGTAGAAGTTCTTGTCAGTCATCCGCCACTGTTTGGCGATCATCGTGCTGCGAGCCACAATTATCTCCACGTGGCTGGTCCGACTGTCCTGCCCCGACATGGCGAGAGTCTTCACTAGCCTGGCCGCCCGTTCTGACCCCACAGCCGACGCAGCCAGGGTTTTGAGGGACGCCGCGTCCAGGTCTCGCAGGACGTCGGCGAACACGCTGCTGTACTCGTTGAGGATCTCGTAGTTGTCCTTCAGGAAGGTGCTCATCACGTCGGGGTAGCCGAGGTTGAAACGCTCGAGCACCTGCTTGACGGCCGTCTGGATGTTGGTGTACATCTTCGACTCGGCAGACGAGTACGCGCGTTTTTCCCGCCTCAGCGGCGCTTCACGCCTGTGACGCCCCATCCCGTACATGTAGTAGGCGTACGTGTAGCCGGCGTACGCCGGACAGCCGCCTAGGATGTTGGTCATGTAGTTGCTGTAGAACGACATCGGGAGGCTGGTGAACGTCGAGTAGTACTGGTTAATATTCTGCACGGGCGGTCTTGTTGGTGGTGGTGGTGGGGGAGGAGGACGAGGAGGGGGCGGGGGCTGATACCCGCAGTATTGCGGGTAGTACTGACGAAAGTAGCGGCAGTAGTAGTCCATCGAGTTGTAGCCATACTGACCCACGGCCAGCCCTAACAGGGTGAACAGGACCCCGAGCGAGGATATCATCTCGAATGCTTAAATTGATACATTTTCTTCGACTTTTATACTGCACACGATAAATGTCTTTGTCTACCCCGTTCGCCGTGTGTTGACAGTTGGGCCCACATGTGTTCGTTCATGATGAACGTGTTGTAGCCGGTGATCAGTGTGGTGTATTGTGGAGATGAGGATTGTTTCAGATGCGAGGCACCTGTCGTCTGCAAATAAACATGACGCTGCTCATCGTGAGTTGGGAATGACGCGGACCGCGTTTTTAAAGGTGCACAGAACTCTGGTGCATTTCACTTCTGTTGGAACCTAGTTTCGTCTTTAGAATCATTAATGTATGTATATCTGGTGTGTTCTGGTTTTCCAAATGTCTAAAGTTAAAAAAAAAAATTGTTTAACAACACCACTATAGCACATTGAATAATTAATCATCGGCTGTTGGATGTCAAACATTTGGTAATTCCGACACAAAAGTCATCAGAGAAAACCCGCTACATTTTCTTAATGCAGCAAGGGATCTTTTATATGCACTTTCCTACAGACAGGAAAGCACATACCACGGCATTCGATCAACTGAGCTAAATCCCGCCCTCGAATGTCTAAAGAGCTTAAGACAGTTTCTTTAGGTGATCGTGGCTTTAATGGTATTACGTTTTGTTTGGACGTAAAGGGAATACTGCAGCGGGTTTCCTCTTTAAGACTATATCTAAAAATTACCAAATGTTGGACATCCAATAGCCGATGATCAATAAATCAGTGTGCTCTAGTGGTGTCGTTAAACAAAACAATTTTTTTTTTTTTAAAGGGAATACATTCCAGAACGCCTGCAATTGCCCATGACAATCAGCATATTTTGTGCCGTATACATTTTCTAAATCGCATGGTTTGTCTCACAGGAATGTGAGTGTGTGTGACGATTGAAACATGTGAGTGTGTGTGACGATTGAAACATGTGAGTGTGTGTGACGATTGAAACACGTGAGTGTGTGTGACGATTGAAACACGTGAGTGAGTGTGTGTGTGACGATTGAAACACGTGAGTGTGTGTGACGATTGAAACAGGTGAGTGTGTGTGACGATTGAAACACGCGAGTATGTGTGACGATTGAAACACGTGAGTGTGTGTGACGATTGAAACATGTGAGTGTGTGTGACGATTGAAACGTGTGTGTGACGATTGAAACATGTGAGTGTGTGTGACGATTGAAACATGTGAGTGTGTGTGACGATTTAAACATGTGAGTGTGTGTGACGATTGAAACACGTGTGTGACGATTTGAAACACGTTAGTGTGTGTGACGATTGAAACGTGTGTGTGACGATTGAAACATGTGAGTGTGTGTGACGATTGAAACATGTGAGTGTGTGTGACGATTTAAACATGTGAGTGTGTGTGACGATTGAAACACGTGTGTGACGATTTGAAACACGTTAGTGTGTGTGACGATTGAAACACGTGAGTGTGTGTGACGATTGAAACATGTGAGTGTGTGTGTGACGATTGAAACACGTGAGCGTGTGTGACGATTGAAACATGTGTGTGAGGATAGAAACGTGTGTGCGACGATTGAAACATGTGAGTGTGTGTGACGATTGAAACACGTGAGTGTGTGTGACGATTGAAACACATGAGTGTGTGTGAAGATTGAAACACGTAAGTGTGTGTGACGAGTGAAACACGTGAGTGTGTGTGATGATTGAAACACGTGAGTGTGTGTGACGATTGAAACACGTGAGTGTGTGTGACGATTGAAACACGTCCTGTGATGTCGATCACCGGCAAGGCTCATCTTCTGGACAGGCTTCAACAATCCGTGCTGCGTATTCTGCATAATTAACAGGTGATTATAGACTCAGATAGAATTTCTACATAACTAGATGTGAAAAACAACAATCAAGTAAAAGTACGTATGGCACAAAATCTCATACGGTGTTTCAACAGGAACAAGCACCTTTAACATGTTCTTCACTAACGTGAACAAACCGACATCAGACAGGTCATCCAATTAAAGGAGTGGTTTCAACAGATGGCAGGCTCGCGGCTATGGCAAGGCAAAGTTATAGTGACGTCATAGTACTCGTACTTTCGGTCGGCCTAGGCGCACTCTGAAACAGAACAAACAACAACAACAACTACATTGAACTGCTCAAATAAAGAGGTGGGAAAAAACTTTGTCAGCCAGTTTGTGCAACGCCACATAAATACAAGACGGTTTTATCATGCCCAAATCACCGGTACAAAAACCAGTGTATCGGCTCATCCAATCGTCCGAGTTTTAGATGTGTAGTGTTTCAACACTTGTTTTACCGGCAGTCGGGTGTAGCTCAGTGTTAGATGTGTAGTGTTGCCACACTTGTTTCACCGGCAGTCGGGTGTAGCTCAGTGTTAGATGTGTAGTGTTGCAACACTTGTTTCACCAGCAGTCGGGTGTAGCTCAGTGTTAGATGTGTAGTGCCCCAACACTTGTTTCACCAGCAGTCGGGTGTAGCTCAGTGTTAGATGTGTAGTGTTGCAACACTGGTTTCACCAGCGGTCTGATGTAGCTCAGTGTTAGATGTGTAGTGTCCCAACACTTGTTACACAAGCAGTCTGATGTAGCTCAGTGTTAGGTGTGTAGTGTCCCAACACCGGTTTTACCAGCGGTCTGATGTAGCTCAGTGTTAGGTGTGTAGTGTCCCAACACCGGTTTTACCAGCGGCCGGGTGTAGCTCAGGGTTAGGTGTGTAGTGTCCCAACACTTGTTACACCAGCGGCCGGGTGTAGCTCAGGGTTAGGTGTGTAGTGTCCCAACACTTTTTACACCAGCGGTCGGGTGTAGCTCAGTGTTAGATGTGTAGTGTTCCAACACTTGTTTCACCAGCGGTCGGGTGTAGTTCAGTGTTGTGCATTTGGTCGTAGGGTCGATGCCCTTCGTTGGAACCAGTAGACAAGACACGACTTTAATTCAGTTACCAAGGTCATGAACAAGATAACGACTTTGAAAACAAAGAAGTTGTGCGCTGTGTATACAATACATATTCAATTTAAATGGGTAGATTTTCCTTTAGAAACAAAGCTATTCCTTTAATACATTTTACATTTTGGTTTGAAATCAATAAATTTAATTTTCGTCTCCAAGGATTTACCATACAATAGTGTGATACAAAATATGTCCTGCTTAAGCTATACTATGGACATAGGCCTACTCTAAGCGCAACTGCCCCCCAGTCCCCCCCCCCCCCCCCCCCAGTGCTGAATGAAATCATTAAATTCGGGTAAAAACGAAAGAGATTTTCAAGAAAAATGGGCTGACTCGAAACCTTTTCACCATGTTTTTTTGGTCATCATTCTACCCACAATATTAGATGTAATCCTTTCAAAAACGCTTAGTAATTCGTTTGCAACCGTATATAGCTGTTTGGCAGTAATGCTAATATGAATCAACATGGGCGTACAAAGGGGTGGGGGTGGGTGGGGAGGGGTGTTCGATGGGTTCGACCGAACCCCCCCTGAAATCGCTTTTTTTATAATTTAATATATCTGACATTGATATCTGACATTATTATATTTACTCAACATAGAAATATATTCCCAATATCTCTGCAATCTATTTTGGAACCCCCCTTTTCAAAATCCTATGTATTGGAACCCCCCTTTTCAAAATCCTATGTACGCCCATGATCAATAATGTTATCCAGATTCGGGCAATTTCGTTTATGTCGGGCAAAAATCAGCCTGCCCCCACTACAAAAGTGGGAACCCGTACGCCTATGGGACACACTAAAAGAAAATGATATTCATCTTCAACTTGACTGAGATTACACTTTGTACATATAGTCGCATTTCCTTCTGTGACTGTGTTATATCAGATTCTGTTTTCTTTTAGTTTATGCGAAACACACCTACATTTAGAAAACCATTCTCAAGAGATCTTTATGCTGTGACAAATATAATATATTCTTTTCTGTTTGAAAAAGAGATTTATAAGAAGAATATACCTTCAAAAATAAGAAGTGTTAACTGTGTCATGCCAGTGTCGAAAATGAATGTATTTACATCTCTGTACAAAGCTGGACATAAATAACTTGATACTGTCACATTCTTGAGTAATCCACACATAAGAAACCTTGTTTGAAACAGTAATGTTCTTTCACGTGATACCCTGTTTGAAACAATAATGTTCTTTCACGTGATACCCTGTTTGAAACAATAATGTTCTTTCACGTGATACCCTGTTTGAAACAATAATATTCTTTCAAGTGATACCCTGTTTGAAACAATAATGTTCTTTCACGTGATACCCTGTTTGAAACAATGTTCTTACACATGATGCCCTGTTTGAAACAACATTGTTCTTACACGTGACACCCTGTTTGAAACAATAATGTTCTTACACGTGACACCCTGTTTGAAACAACAGTGTTCTTACACATGATGCCCTGTTTGAAACAACAGTGTTCTTACACGTGATGCCCTGTTTGAAACAACAGTGTTCTTACACGTGATGCCCTGTTTGAAACAACAGTGTTCTTACACATGATGCCCTGTTTGAAACAACAGTGTTCTTACACGTCACACCCTGTTTGAAATAAGTGTTCTTACACGTGATGCCCTGTTTGAAACAACAGTGTTCTTACACGTGATGCCCTGTTTGAAACAACCGTGTTCTTACACGTGATGCCCTGTTTGAAACAACAGTGTTCTTACACGTGATGCCCTGTTTGAAACAACAGTGTTCTTACACGTGATGCCCTGTTTGAAACAACAGTGTTCTTACACGTGACACCCTGTTTGAAACAACAGTGTTCTTACACGTGATGCCCTGTTTGAAACAACAGTGTTCTTACACGTGATGCCCTGTTTGAAACAACAGTGTTCTTACACGTGATGCCCTGTTTGAAACAACAGTGTTCTTACACGTGATGCCCTGTTTGAAACAACAGTGTTCTTACACGTGACACCCTGTTTGAAACAACAGTGTTCTTACACGTGATGCCCTGTTTGAAACAACAGTGTTCTTACACGTGACACCCTGTTTGAAATAAGTGTTCTTACACGTGATGCCCTGTTTGAAACAACATTGTTCTTACACGTGATGCCCTGTTTGAAACAACAGTGTTCTTACACGTGATGCCCTGTTTGA
>NC_054712.1:40846925-40989425 GCF_016097555.1 Gigantopelta aegis | reverse complement strand
TTTGGATACAGAGACACTGCTATGAGTATTCTTTTACGGGTGTACTGTTCTAGATTAGCTATGCTGTATGGGGATACGCGGCGGAATCCCGATGTTTACAAATAAATCAAGGTCACTGGTAATCAAGGGACGTTCACAGTTCTTTTAAACAGTTTTTATCTCAACGCCTACTCTTCTGAATATAGTTTTATTTCACAATACCGCTGCCCTCTACTGAGATAACATCTTGTCTACACGGAATACCGAGTTTCGTAACACCGTTCATCACCCTGATGTTCTACTGTAATAAGATGTCTACAAGACAATCAGCCAGTTCATCGAATAACTAAATGGAGTTAAAGGACATTCTCTTGTGGATCCACGTCGTGCTACAGGTTTTCGGAGTGGTCGGCCATGTTTTATCGGTCATGGTTCTGGCAGAGCGCACTCTGAGATCGTCGACGTCTCTGTATCTGACGATGATGTCGTTGTTTAATTGTCTCTTCCTCGTTCTCAGCCTATACCGCGACCTCGATGGCGTGGAGTCGTCAGATTTGACAGTTCCCAAGTCTGTAATGATCACCATACTTTCTACAATTGGAATTTGTTCTATTTACACAACTGTCGCCGTCACCATAGAAAGATACGTTGCTGTGGCCTATCCATTGAAGGCGCATGCGCTATGCACAGTTTCCGTAAGTTGGAAAATCATACTTATGATAGTTTTGACTTCGATAGGATTTGGGTCCCTAAGGTCAATGAAAATGTTTGTTGTAACGGCCGATAACTCTACTGATATTAGTGTTAATTGCCACAGCCCCTCAGAAGTACAAGACAAAGTATTGTATTGTCTACTGAGTGGTGTAGTAGTCGTGTTAATACTACCTTATTTCATATTTCTCACCTTCAATGTCCGCATCCTTCAAATATTATCTCGCAGAAATCAGAATGTTGTCACCGGAACTGGAATACGCGGCCATGATGGTGACGTATGGATTGGCGTCACACTAGGAATTACCTTTTGTTTCCTCGTCTGTTGTACGTTTCCTGGAGTGGTCTACATCATAGGTGAAATAAACAGGGATATTTTTGACAACAATCATGACATTTTATACAGCATATGCAGTACTCTGATTATTGTCAATTTCTCAACCAATTTTGTGTTTTACTGCTTTCTTGGCAAGAATTTTCGACAAATATTTCTAGCTAAATTTTGCAGTTGCAAAAGAATATTGTAGGAATTCTGATGACTTGTAGTGATTGCAAAGAACGATGTAGTTTTTCGCAAAAACATTTTAATAACATTTATGACTTTTCATTTTTCTTTATCTACTAATCCCTGAATTTATAGCAATCGCAGACCAACTGTGGGCGTATTAAATCGCTCGTTTGATGTGTCTAATTAAATTATAGATGAAATATATCACCGCCATCACCAATATGGCATATGATATTTCTTCGCTTAAACCCATGACATGCAGTTAACTAGTAATTGTTTTAATAATACAAGCAAACACACGGCGTCTAATTACTGCAGCTTGTGTTTGGATCATCAGTTACAGAGGGCAACAGAACGATAACGGTCAAATAGCGTGATGGCGTTCCGAACTAGTGTGGAACAAACATCCGACAGACACCGTTCTGACAGCCCGACAGTATAACAATGGTAGATCTTCTTACCAGCGCGGCGTGTGTGCATCACGTTAACAGACAGTAATTGTTTGCCAGTGTTTGACATAACGTCTTATTCCTCTCATGCGAAACTCTGATTGATTCAGTCGCTTCGCAACATCGGTCAAGCGTCACTGGTGAATTCCGGTTGTGCATGTTGTCCAGATTTCGTGCAAATGGGTCAAAGTGATAAAAGAAACCGATTCTAGTATAGCCCTGTACGTCTGTTAGTAGTCCATAGAAGCCATGTCTATAGCCTTGTTTGCGGTTCCTGGACGGACACTACATATGCGCATGTCTTAAAACGTTAGATCATGATCATGTCAACAATACATATAGGAGAGAGAGGCGGACGGACATTACATGTGCGCATGTCTTAAAACGTTAGATCATGATCATGTCAACAATGCATATAGGAGAGAGAGAGAGAGAGTTAGATATTCATTGATTTTTGACGTTTTCAACTGCTAAATGACTACAGTGGAAATTCAAGATATTCACCACAAAACGTTTCCAAGTATTTATGAAACATATGAATACGTACATTGTCGATTCGTTGTTATATCCGCAAGAAAACAACAAATTATAATATAACTGACACATTTGATTAATATAGTTTCCATTTTCTTTGAAGAAAAGCGATTGGTAAAACCATTTTTTTTATTTTATTATTACGCTTATTTTAAAAGGATCACCAACCTGACTGATGTTTAAACGTACTGGAAACATCGACAACCCGATAACATTCTGGACATATTTCAAATAATCATGCCATGACTTGATATAATTATTCTGTGGACTTTGTCTTTTACAAATATATGGCTATGGATAACTTGTTACGGTATTGTTTTAATTTGTGTTGCTGCGTGAATTTACAAGAAAACAAAAACGAACTTTTTAATTAACTCGGTACGACTGGTCATCAAAAGGACGCCAGTTTCAAGTTTTAACATGTGAGTTGAAGAGTCCCTTAGACCATGGAGTATCTGTTCCTGTCTCAACGACTACGTTTCTCAATGCTCCTGTATTTCGCAATACTGCAGCATATTACTGTTTGACTTTGGTGACACCTCGCCAACAAGGAATCCGGTATTTCACAACGCTGCTGCACATTACTGTTTGACTTTGGTGACACCTCGCCAACAAGGAATCCGGTATTTCACAACGCTGCAGCACATTACTGTTAGACTTTGGTGACACCTTCCCTACAAGGAATCATGTATTTCGCAATACTGCAACACATTACTGTTTGACTTTGGTGACACCTTGCCAAAACGGAATCCGGTATTTCACAACGCTGATGCACATTACTGTTTGACTTTGGTGACACCTTGCTAACAAGGAATCCGGTATTTCACAACGCTGCTGCACATTACTGTTTGACTTTGGTGACACCTTGCTAACAAGGAATCCGGTATTTCGCAACGCTACAGCACGTTACTGTTTGACTTTGGTGACACCTTGCTAACAAGGAATCCGGTATTTCGCAACGCTGCAGCACATTACTGTTTGACTTTGGTGACACCTTGCTAACAAGGAATCCGGTATTTCACAACGCTGCAGCACATTACTGTTTGACTTTGGTGGCACCTTGCTAACAAGGAATCCGGTATTTCACAACGCTGCTGCACATTACTGTTTTACTTTGGTGACACCTTGCTAACAAGGAATCCGGTATTTCGCAACGCTACAGCACGTTACTGTTTGACTTTGGTGACACCTTGCTAACAAGGAATCCGGTATTTCACAACGCTGCAGCAAATTACTGTTTGACTTTGGTGGCGCCTTGCTAACAAGGAATCCGGTATTTTACAACGCCGCTGCACATTACTGTTTGACTTAGGTGGCACTTTGCCTACAAGAAATCTAGTATTTCTCAACGCTGTTTGCCGCCAGTGTATGTGTGTGGTTACACCTTGGAAAGGAGAACACGATGGCGGGGTTCCTCGGCCAAATAACCTTTCTGTTGATGTCTCTCAGTGCCGTGTCTTCCACCGAGCCAGCCACTTCGTCGAATAACGTTGAGAAGCTAAAAACGATTCTGTTGTGGATCCATGTTGTGGTTCAAGTTTTTGGAATTGTCGGCCATGTTTTATCGGTCGTGGTATTGGCAGAGCGCACTCTGAGATCGTCGACGTCTCTCTATCTGACGATGATGTCGTTGTTTAATTGTCTGTTCCTTGTTACAAGCTTATATAATGACGTTGACGACGTGGTGACGTCAGATTCGACCATTTCAGAGTCTGTAATTGTCACTATCCGCGTCACGATGGGAGCCTGTTCCGTATATACTACAGTGGCCGTCACCGTAGAGAGATACGTTGCCGTGGCCTATCCACTAAAGGCGCATGCGCTGTGCACAGTTTCCGTCAGTTGGAAAATCATACTAATAATATTTTTGACATCCCTAGGATTTGGGTCGCTGAGATCAATGAAAATATTTGTTGTGACGGTCGGTAACTCTACGTATATGTCTGTTAACTGTTACAGATCAGTATATGGACATTACAAATCAATGTATTGCTTACTTAGTGTTGCAATACTTTTGTTGATAGTACCCTATTTCATATTTCTCGTTTTTAATGTCCGCATCCTTCAAATATTATCTCGCAGAAATCAGAATGCTGTTACCGGAACCGGAATACACGGCCATGATGGTGACGTATGGATCGGCGTCACACTAGGAATTACGTTTTGTTTTCTTGTCTGTTGTACGTTTCCTGGTGTGGTTTACATCATGGATGAAATTGACTGGAATATCTTTCATAACAATCGAGAAATTGTACATCGCGTCTGTAACACTCTTATTGATGTGAACTTCTCAACAAACTTTGTCTTCTACTGCTTTCTTGGCAAGAATTTTAGACAAATATTCTTTGCTAAATTTTGTCGTTGTAACAGGACAGAGCCTACGTATTCATGAGTACTACAGAGGCTGGTCTAAGGTCAAATATAAAGAAAACGAAAGTCCATTTTAAACTACGGCTCATTGATGCCTTACAAAGTTACATATTATGGTAATTTCGAGACTTGGTCTAGAGGGATGAGCAGAAACCCAGTTTTGCCACATAGGCTACTCCTGCCGAATTGCAGCAAGGTATTTATTTTTTTCAAATGTCCCCATAGACAGCACATACCTCAGTCTTTGAAGTACAGGTGTGCAGTATTGGCTGGGAAGCTTAAATCCACGAGAGATCCACTGATGATGATTCCACGAACACCCATACCTCTGGTCAATGTTGTAGGCCACCATACACCACTGAATTATACCTAACCCCGGGTTAGAACACTGGAGAGTGGACTAGAGTGCAAGCAAAGATCCAAGATTGGCGCCTTACAGGAAAACAACCGATAACTGTTCAAGAAATTAAATAGTCAATTTTAAATTGTTCATTGTTAAATATTATCGGAGACTGAAGCTTCGTGATACTAGAAATTCCACGTTTTCCAGTTTCGTGACAATAGGAATTCTACGTTTTCCAGTTTCTTGATTATAGGAATTCCACGTTTTCCAGTTTCTTGGTTATAGGAATTCCTTGTTTTCCAATTTCGTGACACTAGGAATGTAGGCGTGGGACCTGGATATTCTCGTATCAGTCAGAGACATGTTAAAGCAACTCTCTAATTTGCATAATGTCTAAATGATATTGTAAGTTTTGTTCTGAAACGTTAGTTGCCTACTGAGTACCTTTAACATGTCTAAAAACAACTAATTTAATTTCCTAACAGAAAAAAACACATTCATTGGCAAATTTTTACAAAGGGACCGACACGTTTAGCACGAAGGCCAAGTATCGCAGTTTATAGTTTTTCAGTTTTTATACCTTTTATATTCTCGAGTTAATTGTGTAAAGATTACGTGTGTGATAACTCAATATGCCATATACAATTTCTCTATTCTCGAGTTAACTGTGTAAACATTACATGTGTGATAACTCAATATGAAATATACAATATCTGTATTCTCAAGTTAATTGTGTAAAGATTACTGTGTGATAACTCCATATGTAATATACAATTTTTGTGTTCTCGAGTTAATTTATGTAAAGATTACGTGTGTGATAACTCAATACGTAATATAGACTTTCTTTATTCTCGAGTTAATTATGTAAAGATTACGTATGTGATAACTCAATACGTAATATAGACTTTCTTTATTCTCGAGTTAATTATAATGTAAAGATTACGTGTGTGATAAATCAATATGTAATATACAATTTCTGTCTTCTTGAGTTAATTATATAAAGATTGCGTGTGTGATAACTCAAAGTCTAATATACAATTTGTTTTATCGAGTTAATTATGTAAAGATGCCACGACGTACTTAGTATATTTAACATCCTAGCTACCAGTTCACAAGATGATGCGTAAAAGCCAGAGAGGCGGGGGTTGGGTCAACTGCTTGAGCAAATCCTACAATTCGGGCAAATAAGATAAGAGATATTGGGGGAAAATGAGCTTGCCGTAAACCTGTTCACGATATATTTCCATCATTCTACCCTCGATATTAGTTGTAATCCTTATGAAAATGAGTAGTGATTCGATTGCAATACTATTTAGCCGTTCGGAACTAGTCCTAATATGAATCATGGTTATCCAGATTCCGGCATTTTTATTTAATTCGGACAAAAATAGGCCTGCTCCACTTACACCCCGTCTAGAAAAATGGGAGCCCGTACTCATGCGAGGCTGTGATCACCAGGCCAATAGGGGTTCGGGCTCCCATTTGTAAGGGGCACGCTGGGTTTTGCCCGAATTAGACGAACATGACCGAATCCGAGTAACAACAGTTTTTCATATTAGCATTACTACCAAACAACTAGGCTATATATAGTGTTGCAAACGAAGCACTACGCATTTTTTTTTACATGGAATACAAGTAATTTTGCAGGTAGAATGATGAAAAGGTCTCAGGTTAGCATATTTTGCCCGATTATCTCTAATTTTGGCCCCGGCCCCTCCCTCTCCCTTCCCATGCCTCCGTCTCGTACGCTTATGACCAGGCCCTAGTCGTCCCAGCACGGTAGGCCTAATACCATCTGTGATAGAAGTTTTCATGAGCGTAGGCTGAGGGGGGGGGGGGGGGGGGGGGGGGGGGGGGTCGGATGAACCCCTCTCCCCGCTGAAGCAAATGGTCCGCTTTCGGACTAAAACATACAGGTTGATACATATGGACTTTCTGGTGGTGCAAAAACAAAATAGAAAAAGGGTCCACTTGGTTCATATTCGACCCCCCCCCCCCCCCCCCCCCCCCCAGGTCCGCCCCTGGTTTTACACAGACCAGTTCTTTGGACCATATTATTGGTCTCAGTCATTAGAATGCCGTTACATCTGGAGTGCTTGTGGGCAGTTTGTGTCTCGGCTCTTGCCTTTTGTCTCGATGTTCGTTTTAATATTCACGACTTTTCCAACTTACAGAGGTTCAATTGTCTGCGAATCCATTAATTCACAGTTAAAGTTTGTTTTGTTTAACGACACCACTAGAGCACATTGATTTAGTAATCATCGACTATTCGATGTTAAACATTTGGTAATTCTGACATATAGTTTTAAAGACCCTCTACATTTTACCCATTAGTAGCAAGGGATCTTTTGTATGCATCATCCCACAGACAGGATACCACATACCACGGCCTTTGATATACCAGTCGTGGTGCACTGGCTGTAACGAGAAATAAATAAATGAGCCCACTGATGGGAATCGATCCTAGACTGCACATCTAGCGAGCACTTCACCACTGGGCTACGACCCACCCCATAAAGTCAATGCAACCCAACATCCAGCCA
Source organism: Gigantopelta aegis (assembly GCF_016097555.1). NCBI lineage: Eukaryota > Metazoa > Mollusca > Gastropoda > Neomphalida > Peltospiridae > Gigantopelta > Gigantopelta aegis. The sequence continues at coordinate 40,981,988 of NC_054712.1, read as the reverse complement.
GTAAAAGAACTGGGGGATGCTCGTGATGCACAATGTTCAGCGCCAACCAGTTGGAAATTCTTGAACGTGACGCATCTGTTAAAATGTCAAAAGGTCACCGATAAATTGGCAATGCAACGGGAGTTTGTTAATTTCTTGATGTACGTGAAAATGACGTCGTCGGAGAATATCATTTTATATGGGCAAGTTGCCTTATTAAGCGTTGTTTATGGACCAACACTAATTCGAAATAAAGTAAGAAACTTTTAGTGTTATTATTAGCAAGTATAGCTAAAATTTAATTATAAGTATTGTCTGTTATTTCTTTTAAATTCATCTGGGTATGAACAAAAACAATCACCCGCAAACTTATGTGAGAACGGCTTTGCTGATTCACAATTTGCGAATGTTTATTTTTGTTCATACCCAGATGACATTCCTGAGTTTGCTGCATTGTAAGATGTTTCCTGCCTGTTCGCTGTATCCGAACCATACAGAACGCGTTGGTCGATCCAAGCCACAGAGTACATGACTCCACCAGTCGCAAGGGATCTTCCAGTAATACCCCAGTCGCACGGGATCTTCCAGCCCCCCGCGGTGTTAATCTGGGTGCGACAAGCCACATAGTATAGGACACACCCAGTCCCATGGGATCTTCCAGCCCCCCGCGGTGTTAATCTGGGTGCGACAAGCCACAGAGTATAGGACACACCCAGTCCCATGGGATCTTCCAGCCCTCCGCGGTATTAATCTGGGTGTGACAAGCCACAGAGTATAGGACACACCCAGTCCCATGGGATTTTCCAGCCCTCCGCGGTATTAATCTGGGCGTGACAAGCCATATCTCAGGCGTTTTTTTTTTTTTAATGAATCTGTTTAGGAGCATGAGGTCCCGCTGTCAGTCTGTGCTAAACCAAACAAGGCACACCAGATATTGAAAATAAGAGTTAACAATCCAACACACCGCTTGTGACTTTCAGCTTAAAGGACAGTAGTGCCATCTCTTTATGGGGTGCGATGAAATATTTCATAAGAAAACAATCACTGACAAAAGTACTAGACTAAGTAGCTGTAGATGTTTCTCAACTAATGTACAACAGAACTGTACTCGTAATATTGTAGTGGCCCTTCATAGTGACGCTCATATGGAGATTGGTGTATGTGTGCGTGCGCGCGCGTGCGGTTATGTCCCCCACAATGGCTGGGGAATAAGCATTTAACAGAGCAAACTATTCTAATATAATGAAACTAATCTAAACCGGACATTAAAGGGACATTCCTGAGTTTGCTGCCATTTTTAAGATGTTATCGACTAACAGAGACTTTTTAACGATTGTAATTACATATCAAATATATTTTTCTTCATAAAATATTATTGGCTGTATATTAAACGTTTTCTCATCGTTCTAATATTTTTCCTAGGTTAAATTTCATTTTATTTCCTAAAATATTATTTTTTCGTACGTACGAAATTATTTGAAGACAAACTCCAGTTTGGGCTTCTTACAAACATTAAGACGACCAGAAACACATTGAATATACAGATACTGATAAACTAAACCAGAAAATATATATAATATGTAAGTTTAATCGTAGAACTATTTTATTAGTCGGAAACATCTTACAATGCAGCAAACTCAGGAATGTCCCTTTAAGCAAACGTGAATCCCCTTAAAACCTGTTTCACCGTCCCTTTTAAAATATTAGTGGAGAAATGAATCTCTCTAAATAGGATATCCTTTAATCCCAGATCTTTTACTTGGCCACGGGGGTGTCTGCTTTTGAGGGGTTTGCTTCTCAATGCTGTTATTTTTCCCAGTTCCTTCACGTGGGTCAAATGCTTGCCAAGTATTTATTCTCTAAGATTGATGCTTATGCAGAAATCTGAAAACAAATTTCTCTACTCTGCAACTCCACCTACCCTCCATCCGCTATGCAATGCCGTGTAGATATGACCATAAAACATTAATAAACCTATACTCTTTTTGCAATGGAGAGTTATGGATACAATAATTCTAAGATAAAAGATGCATGAGAAAACAGATGTCGTTGTTACAAGATGGAAGGAAAAACAAACAAACAAACCAACCAACCAACCTTCGGAGAATTAACAAATGAATAATGATATACGCACATAGTAGTAATGAGAAAATGTTTATTTGCTCACTAGTAACAGTTGGTTTATGTACAAATCTATAAATATGATGTCTGCACACATTCAGCATACCAGAGATCATGGCTGGTAAAACATGACGAGAGAATCTTTCTTCTATATCTAAAGTTGATCCAGTGATCCCATTGTGGATTTTATGTAGCTGACAAATGGGCATTAATGAAAACCTGTAGGTATTGGGCACGGTGGAAGCAAGTAGACATGAAGAGGGGGGTGGCGCTGACTGAGATCGAGGGCGCAAAGAAATGTTTATAGTGGGGTTCGGGGAGTATGCTTCCCCGTCAAATTTTTAAAACTAGATGTCCTGAAATGCAATTTCCTGCATTCTACAATGATTTACTACCAATAATATTTTCAATTCAGAATTATTACTCCACCGTGCCTGGGTATTGATTATATGTATTGTAGCTCAATGGAAATAAGATTCATCAGAGTAGCTAGTAAGAAGGAACATTTCCTAAACCTTTAGACCAAGAAACAGAGTGATAGAAAACTATGACGGCAGTTTTTGTCAACTTGGTGTTGGCACTGTGGATCAGACAATACAGAGCTGTTTACTGTTCAAGTCACAGGACTACAACTAAAATCAGAGTTTTACGAAACAACACCGAATACACCAGCATGATGAGTTGCCAGTGTTCGTACAATGGTCATCCAAAACAGACAAGTTTTCCATGCCTTAAATCCACCATTTTCTCAATTACTTGACAAAGGTCAACTTACTGTTGCCATCATAGCAGTAAAGCCGTACCCAATGTTTGTATAAGTTTTCCATGCATTAAATCCACCATTTTCTCAATTACTGGACAAAGATTAACTTACTGTTGCCATCATAGCAGTAAAGCCTTACCCAATGTTTGTATTGTGGGTTGTCCTAGACTGTTTATAAGTATCCTGCATTTTTTTTATTTTACCAGCCAATCAGGTATAGTTATTTTAAACAGCTTTATGGTTAATGGGCTACCATTAAATACAATTATCTAAAACTCACTGATGCTTAATGGGTTCCCATTAAAATACAATAATCTTAAATCTGTTGTTATTTAATCAGGGCTGCAGCTAGGATTTTTTTGTGTGGGGAGCAGATATATTTTTGGAATGAAAAAGCATGGAAGGCACAAAATACTAGCGGGTCCGGAATTCAGGAGGCTCTGAAGTACTATTTTGCAGCCATTTCTGGGAAGTTACATACTTAAAACATCAATATCAATAACCAGTAATTTTGTTATGGGGGGGGGGGGGGGGGGGGGGGGGGGGGGGGCGCAACTGCCCCCGTTGCTCCCACCCCCTTCTAGCTACGGCCCTGATTAACCTAAAAACAGTTATCTTAAAGCTTCTGTTTTATGGCTTACGATGAAAATGCAATTATCTGAAAATTGCAGATGTCTAATTTGCTAGCACTAAAATAACAATTATCCTAAAGTACATGTATATCATGTTTTGTGGGCCACCTATTAAAATGCAAGTATCATCAAAATGTGAAAACCCCTTGTTAAATTGTACAAAGCTATAACAGCAATATTAGTTCACCCAGTGTTTGTATTACAGGTCCGTTCAACAACTACATATTGCAAAACTAGGAATGATTTTTATACCTCTTCAACCTCAAGTAACATTTTTTAATGCTATGGCACTCCACTATAACTGTATAGCATTCGTCAATATCGGCTTCTCCCCTACTTTCTACAAACCTGCAATGACGGGTAGCATTTTCCTTTATAAGTAAAAAATAGAAAATGTTATTCAACTCTAAACAAACACCCCTTCCCACAACATTTTGTAACTCATTCTGAGGTAACTGCTTGACCCACTGTTCAAGACAACATATAATTGTTGAACGGCCCCTGTTGATAGCTGACTGGTAGACAGTAGTTTAAATCCACTGGCCACCCACCAAATCATGAAACCATGTCCACAAAACACCACATCCGCGAGGTGGCGAGCGTGACGCCAAGTAAATGTTTTTTCACGGTCGTCAGCGTTTCGCCAGGTAAACGTTTTCACACTGTCGTCAGTGGGATTCCTCGGGGTCGACCTTCCCATACTTCTTCTCCCACCTCTCTATGAACTCTGTCTTGCGAATCTCTCGCCGAGCGAAATACTCAGGATACTGCGCCTTCTCGAGCGGTGTCCATGTGTCTAATAGCTGAAATGTAACAAAATAATAATCAGTGTGGACACTGGACATCAAAGAAAACAAGCAGCAGTGTGTACAGAAACGCAACTGATGAAAAACTACAGTGGCTCATGACAGTTGCAGTAATGTAAGTTAACAGTATTTTAAACAGCCTCTATTGTGTCCCATACATGTACCTGTATCCATATGTAAGTTGGATACACACAATAAACGTTACATTTTATTTGAGCAAATAAAACATTTTATTTTTATTTTAGACAATCTCCCGACTGAAAAAAGACTTAGTTGGTGCCAAATTTGTCACGTGATCAGAACAGTCATTTAGTCTTGTACCCACCGACACTTGTCTAATATTTTTACCTCAATTGCAGATTAAGTTGGTCTGATGATTATTACTTACGGTCATTTGTTTATTTAGCAAATCCTAATAAAAGATTATAAACTTTTCCTTTTGTTAGGGATATCACCTCTCATAATTAAATAATTTATCTTGGGGGGGCAAAACTATTTTTACCAGCTACGTATGTGAATGCAATTAATACTTTCGAAGAAGATAGACATAAAAAGAACTCAAAAATGTTATCCCACAATTGGAGGATCACCTCAAAACATCTTTATTATTTTTGAGATACACAATGTATCTTGAAATCTTTATTAAAATAATATTAAAACTTTGATTGGTTCACCAAAATGAATGCCATTGCTGGGTTTCATGGGTATACCCAAATGTTTTGCTTTTTTTTTTTTTTTAAAGTTAACCTTTTGACAAAATTAATTACTCTTATCCTTAAACCTAAACGTAAGCATTTTTTTTTTCTGGGGGGAAGCCCCCCCATACGCCCTGTTGACTGTGGTTGCATTCAATTCGATAACGACATACCCAAAAATGTCTTTCTGACAAAAACATTGCCTTGAATGTCAGACCAATAATATATCCAGTTCAAATACATAAAAGATAAGTCAGCTTGTACAACATCGTACCAACCTTTTTGTACCAGATGTACAGAAGAGCAAAATAAAGGGTAGCACTTTCCACAAAGTCGACCAACACACGATGATATACAGTAACTGGAAGTGGGGGTTCAGGGCTTCTAGAATTTTATAAAAATCCACTAGCCATGGGATCAGTGATTTTAAAAATTTACTCGCCATGATTAAAAATTCACTAGTCCTACTTTAAATAAATACAATTTTACTAATAGTAATAATCAGATATGTCATCTAAAGAGGGAGACAGAGCTTAAACCCCCTTAGATTTGGGGTGGGAATAAGGGCAGGATATTTATATTTACAAAATAAGACTTAAATGCAGCATTTGACAAGAGTTCATTTTTCCACTAGCCGTCGGGCTAGTTATAGTAGTTATTTACTAGCACAACACTGAATATCACTAGCCATGGGAGTGGGGCTACCATAATCTAGAAGCCCTGGGGTTGTGCAGTCACCACTCTTTTAATTTTCACCCAGCGAGAACACTACATGTGAAGATAAACTTACCCAGTCAGGTACATGAGGCTCTCTGGCATAGGCTACACCACCTGGAGAGTTGGGAACTGAAATAAAAACACAAAACATCCACGTCAAAGTGATGTATACAACAAAGGCACTCTTATATTGCCGTACATTAGTTCTGTCTAAATTGTAGTTTCTTGCTTGAAATAACATCATTTTTCACATTTAGTCCATTGGTCAAAAGGATTCAACCCGTATACTGATAGCTCATTGGTTGACTGCTCATAACAGGTGACCTGCTGGAAAAGTCATCTTGTAGAGCTTTGTTAGTAACTGCAAGCAATAGGTATGTACTTTCTTCTCACATGCATTATGCACTGTTTTTTTTATAAAAACCCAAACATTTAACATAAGTTAGATACATATAGAACACTACACTCGTTTTTGCTACATATAAATTTAATTAAATGGGCTAAATTTTCATGTTAGTATCTGCATGAACAAAAGTAAGGTCAGATACCATGGGATGTTTACAAGTTTCATAAAATGTTATCTAGCTAAACTGAGTGTGGTATTTTATTTATTACCCACAATCAAATAATGTAAAGTTTTACATTAATTTACTGACATTACTCAGTGAGACATTTTGCTACTAATACACACTACTAGATAAGAACAGAATTTGTACAAGACACCCAGGTGCTCACCCGGTGGGTAATATAGTCACTTATTATTCTCACATTCATAATGTAGTGTTTGTAAAATATAGTGTTTGTAAAAAAAACCCCACCATTTAATATTATATAGTCACTTATTCTCATTCATTATATACTGTTTGTAAAACAACATTTAACATAGGTTAGACATAGTCACTTATTCTCAAATTCTTTATGTACTGTTTGTAAAACAACATGCAACATATTCTAGGCTCAGTCAGTTACTCTCCATTGCACTTTGAGATAAGTGTGTTCAGCAACACCCCACTCCTAGTTTTAATGGCTACAAGACAGAGTAGATGAACGTACATTTGAGTGGCTGTGGACGAGTCTTGAGGAAGAAAGTTTTAATGACTACCACAAGACAAGAGTAGATGAACGTACATTTGAGTGGCTGTGGGCGAGTCTTGAGGAAGAACGTTTTAATGACTACCACAAGACAGAGTAGATGAACATACATTTGAGTGGCTGTGGGCGAGTCTTGAGGAAGAAAGTTTTAATGACTACCACAAGACAGAGTAGATGAACATACATTTGAGTGGCTGTGGGCGAGTCTTGAGGAAGAAAGTTTTAATGACTACCACAAGACAGAGTAGATGAACATACATTTGAGTGGCTGTGGGTGAGTCTTAAGGAAGAGAGTTTTAATGACTACCACAAGACAGAGTAGATGAACATACATTTGAGTGGCTGTGGGTGAGTCTTGAGGAAGAGAGTTTTAAGGACTACCACAAGACAGAAAAGACGAACATACATTTGAGTGACTGTGGGTGAGTCTTGAGGAAGAGAGTTTTAATGACTACCACAAGACAGAGTAGATGAACGTACATTTGAGTGGCTGTGGGCGAGTCTTGAGGAAGAGTTTTAATGACTACCACAAGACAGAAAAGACGAACATACATTTGAGTGGCTGTGGGCGAGTCTTGAGGAAGAGTTTTAAGGACTACCACAAGACAGAAAAGACGAAAATACATTTGAGTGGCTGTGGGTGAGTCTTGAGGAAGTTTTAAGGACTACCACAAGACAGAAAAGACGAACATACATTTGAGTGGCTGTGGGTGAGTCTTGAGGAAGAGAGTTTTAATGACTACCACAAGACAAGAGTAGATGAACGTACATTTGAGTGGCTGTGGGTGAGTCTTGATCAAGAGAGTTTTAATGACTACCACAAGACAAGAGTAGATGAACGTACATTTGAGTGGCTGTGGGTGAGTCTTGATGAAGAGAGTTTTAATGACTACCACAAGACAAGAGTAGATGAACGTACATTTGAGTGGCTGTGGGCGAGTCTTGATGAAGAGAGTTTTAATGACTACCACAAGACAAGAGTAGATAAACATACATTTGAGTGGCTGTGGGCGAGTCTTGAGGAAGAGTTTTAATGACTACCACAAGACAGAAAAGACGAACATACATTTGAGTGTCTGTGGGTGAGTCTTGAGGAAGTTTTAAGGACTACCACAAGACAGAAAAGACGAACATACATTTGAGTGGCTGTGGGCGAGTCTTGAGGAAGAGAGTTTTAATGACTACCACAAGACAAGAGTAGATGAACATACATTTGAGTGGCTGTGGGTGAGTCTTGAGGAAGAGTTTTAATGACTACCACAAGACAGAGTAGATGAACGTACATTTGAGTGGCTGTGGGTGAGTCTTGAGGAAGAGAGTTTTAATGACTACCACAAGACAGAGTAGATGAACGTACATTTGAGTGGCTGTGGGTGAGTCTTGAAGAGAGTTTTAATGACTACCACAAGACAGAGTAGTTGAACGTACATTTGAGTGGCTGTGGGTGAGTCTTGAGGAAAAGTTCACGCTCTCCGTCCAACAGCAACTTCTTCACTTTGCGCATGTCTGTCTCGTTCAGGTTCTCGTCAAATCTCGCCCTCAGCAGCACCGCGTTGTAGCGGAAAACATGTCTGCAATGAGACGACAAAGACACATTTATAAGCTGTAATGATAACATGTGACCAGAACATAATAAAAGTGTTAGCTCCACAGTAGCGACCAACAAAACTGAAATGAAAAGGGGCTGGAAGTATAACATCTCTCACTAGCCCTCCAATTATCAATAACTGCACAGCCAAAATCAAAACTAGAATGTTCTTTGTTGAATAATAACCATGTGCTCACCATATATAATCTGTTTGCATCAAATGAAAACTGATGAATTGGCAAGTAACTTCATAATGAATAAAGTTAACAGTCATACAAGAATATGTTAAGACCCCCTTCCCGCCTACTTATACAGAGTGGGTAAGTAATTTAACAAACTCCTCTCTTTCTAACAAAAGAATTAAATGCACAATATGTGGGTGTGCAACACAATAATGCATGGTGTTTTGTTCAGTGTATTTTGTAGTTAATTATCACCTGGAATGGTGATGTCAGTTGCTCAAATAGCCTACAGGGAAATATAATATCCCATGTCAGACAGATATCAACATATATATTGGCAAGATTTAACTCATTAACTGATCAATAGATGTAAAAAAAAAAGAAAAAAAAGTATTATCATGTACAAGTGTGAAATGTTGTCCAAGCTGGATCGGAGCTGTTATCATGACAATATAGTTTTCCCCGAATGCCAACATCCCTATCCCAAGTAAGTGAGGCATTAAATTATAAGACAATAGATAAATAACACAAACACAGTACTTCTAAACATGACTGGGGTTGTACTTCAGGTATATACTAGCCTGTTAATTAATTGGGACTGGCGATTCACACCTTTTCACCTTGTTTACACCAATACATGTGCAAGATTTTACTACCACGTGACTTGTACAATCAAAACATGCATGTTATATAAGCTTAGTCAGGGCTAGCTCTGGGTGAGCAAAATATTTCGCCAAATTGTCCATTAAACTTCAAAAATTGTAGAAATCAAGTTGGTTTTTTTTTAAATGTCAGTTATTAACTTATTACATAAAATTATTTCGCCAAATGAAAATAAAATTTGCCAACTGCTTTCAAAATTCGCAACTGGCAAATCTGGCGAGTGCCAGAGTTAGCCCTGTTAGTATTTCCTATCTGGACATGAAACTTGAAAGTGAAAATAAAACAAAGTCTGCATTGTGTGTATTGTTGAACCTGACGATGTACATAGAAACTTCATGTTAAGTACTGCATTTTGTAGAAATCTAGTTCAAGTCGAACATTAATATATATATATATATATAAAGTATATATACTTATTGATTTGTTGATATTATGTGATGACCAATTTCAGAATAACATTTATCAAACGTACCTCAGTGGAGGACAAAAATTATTGTGAGCTAGAAGAGTTTTGGTTTTTTTTTTAAAGCCACTAGCCCATCAGCCTACTGGTTTTGCATTTATCACTAGCCCCGTGTTAAAAGCACTAGCCCAAGGCATTGGATTTGTCGAACTCTGCCATTTTCACTTTTGCCTCCCTCCCTGCCCCCTCAGCCGGTATTATCCAGGGCTTAAACTTAAGAATTTGTCTTAATTTTGTAAAGAACTGCCATGGGCAAACTTAGAATTCTGCTGTCCGGAGTTTGCCGAAGCTTAGCTGAATGTGGGTGCTGTCGGGTTTCTTTTTGTAGTGTGTGTATTAGTGATTAATATCTGATTTTTTTTTAATCAAGCAACTCGAAAATGGTTGATGTAAATGTATTTGACATCAATCATAGGATTGTTGTGGTATTAGAGCGGAAATCTTTGACAACTTTTTGGTTGTCGGCAATTGCCAAAAAGATACATAGCTTGGTCTCCGACTGTAATGAGAGCGTATTCATATCCAAATGTCCGTCTATTGTCCGAATCAAATTGTTAACAACTACGAAAAATTACTCTCCTATCTTTAATTGCCGTTAAGATTTCCTCCAAAGTTTGTCCAGACAGAAATCTTGAAAAAACCACTACAATGACACAGTTTCCACATACCAGATGATAACTATGTCACCTATATCGACTTCGCTGAGAGCGCATAGGGCAAAAAGCATGTAATTTTGTGCTAGCTGCCATTTTGACTTTTTATGGAATATTCTCCAAGAGGGGTGAAAGGATAGGACTTAATCTAACAACGTCATAACATGTTATGATATAAAAGCAGATGTGATGACGTCATATTATTAATTATTATTATTAAAAAATGTTTAATGATACCACAAGAGATCATTGATTTCATATTGTGTCACATACTTTGGAGGCTTTCACCCCTCTTGAAAAGTATTCCATAAACAAGCAACATGGCAGACGGCAGAAAAATGCATGTATTTTTCCCTATGCAATCTCAGCGACATTGTTGCAGTCTCGTGTGTGGAATCTGTATATTTGTAGTGGGTTTTTTTACGATTTGTGTCTGGACAAACTTTGGAGGAAATCTAACGGCAATTAAAGGTAGGAGAGTCATTTTTTGTAAGTTGTTAACAATTCGGTTCGGACAATAGCTCTCTTACAAACTCGGGCTATAGTAGTTCATCAAGATTAACTTTGGCTACAAGTGCAAGCACTACCAAAGGTTAATCCTTGGGACGAACAACGCCATTAGCGCCCTTCCGAGCAATTTTGCTCGGAACGGAATTCAATCCAAATTGCGGTCAAACTAAAAGAAAAACGACTGTCATCACGTTTCTCCACCCAAATCGTGTACTGTGATCTATTTGGAGCATATGGACACTAAGAAATACTTACTTTGAAACGATCTTCACTTTGAATTAAAAAAAAAACTACCGACTGTATGACTTGTTTTTAAAACACGTCGTGCATTATGGGAGGAAAATGAAACTCGGAACAATCTTGTATGTGGAAAAGGATCAGTGAAGTCATTTCTCGTTTCATAATGAATAAAACAAAAACCATAAAACAAAAAATTAATTAAAGTTAATAAAATAACTTAAAAGTAAAAATAAATTAAAGTTAATAAATTAAAATAAAATAAATGAAATTAAAGTTAATAAATAAAAAAAAAACATTAATTAATTAATAGAAATTAAATAAAAATTGTTTTACACACACACGCACACATATTATATATATATATATATATATTATTTTTTTTAAAGAAAAAAACAGTTCATTGATGTCTCTAAAAATAACTAAAACATAAGCACTAAGTTTTAAACTTACTTACCTGTCTTTTTTCTGAGTTTTCTTCTAAAATCGTCCGTGTGTGTGTGTGTGTGTGTGTGGGGGGGGGGGGGGGGAATGAAACATATTTCTCTCTTGTTTGCCAGTACGTAAAAACGTTACTGTTGCCCCTTGCTCGCCACGAGGAGGCCAGAGAGTTGAACAAGATATACCAAATTTGATGTGTGCCCTGTTCAGGATTTTACATAAGTTAAACAGAAATGATTCCTCATTAAAAGGAGAGAGAAATATGTTTCATTGGCACCCCCCCCCCCCCCCCCCCCCCCCCACACACACCCGGACGATTTTAGAAGAAAACTCAGAAAAAAGACAGTTAAGTAATTTTAAAACTTAGTACTTATGTTTTAGTTATTTTTAGAGACATTAATGAACTGTTTTTTTCTTTAAAAAAAAAAAAAATATATATATATATATACTCTTCAAAAGAAGAAACGCAAAACCACATTGTCGTAACATTTGGAGAATTGATTTAATTATTGAATGGTGAGTCCGATAATTACCAAATGTTGCAGGATTGTTCACAATTCACTCTAGTCCATTGTGAGTAAGTGATAAGACACACCACCAAGGTCAAGGTCATCTGGAGTCAATACCGGGTGTGGCCTCCGCGTGTGTTGACAACTGCCTGGCACCGCCTGCCCATTGAAGCAACCAGAGTACGGATGACGTCCCGGGGGATGGTGGCCCACTCGGCCTGCAAGGCTGCTGCCAGCTCGGGCAGGGTCTGGGGCTGTGGTTGTCGCTGTCGGAGGCGTCGGTCCAACTCGTCCCATAGATGCTCAATTGGGTTCAAATCCGGTGATATCGATGGCCAAGGAAGGACATTAATGTGTTGTTCTGTAGGAAAGCCGTTGTGAGACGTGCTGTGTGAGGCCTGGCGTTGTCATGTTGGAACACTGCGTTGGCGTTGGCCATAACTGGAACGATGTGTGGCCGGAGGATCTGGTCAATGTAGCCCTGTGCATTCAGGTTGCCCTGCACGTGGACCAGGTCAGTTCTGCCAGTGTGTGAGATGGCTGCCCACACCATGACACTACCCCCGCCGAATCTGTCCACTTCCTGCACGCAGTTTGCCGCATAACGTTCACCACGACGCCTATACACACGACATCTTCCATCATGACGTCGGAGCAGAAATCGGGACTCGTCACTGAACCACACCTGTCTCCATTGCAGTTGAGGCCATTGTCGATGAATCTGGCACCACTGCAGTCGGAGTCGACGGTGTTGTGGTGTTAAGATGACACCTCGAACTGGACGCCTGGCACGAATGCCTACCTCACGTAGGCGGTTCCGTACGGTCTGGTCGGATCTCCTGCGCAAAACCTGGTATTGCTGCGGCTGTGGAGGTGGCAGTAGTCAATCGTTCCCGAAGGTGGCGTACCCGGATGTAGCGGTCCTGCCCGGGGGTAGTGACCCGTGGTCGACCGGATCTAGGGAGGTCACGTGTTGATTCATGTTGCTGGTAACGGTCCCACAGTCTGGAGATGGTGCTTGGGGACACATGGAATGCCCTGGCAACGGCCGTTCTGGATTCGCCTGCGTCTAGTCGGCGATGGCATTGTTTCTCTGCGGTTCACTGAGACGTGGCATGTCCTGGATTGTCAACTGTCGGCCAGATACAGAGGCCAGGCAAGCGAACACCCTGCACTTTTATACTGTCGGTGTTCATGTTGCACGTGCAGACAACGCACGTGCAGTGGTGACATGGTTTGCACGTGGCTGCGTTTTTGCGAATATTCACATTTTGGAACTTTATTGTACAGTAGCTGCGTTTTATCGAATGTAACCGTGGGAATGTGTTTGGGACATGCAATGACCTTATATTCACAAAGCATGAACCGGTAGGAAACATAAAATCGGAGTTATAACCCATTTGTACCCTTTTGCGTTTCTTTTTTTGAAGAGTATATATATATAATATGTGTGTGTGTGTAAATCATAATTTTTATTTCATTTCTATTAATTAATGGGTTTTTTGGGGTTTTTTATTAACTTTAAAGTTTAATTTCATTTCATTTATTTTTACTTTTAAGTTATTTTATTAACTTTAATTAATTTTTAGTTTTATGGTTTTTGTTTTATTCATTATGAAACGAGAAATGACTTCACCGATCCTTTTCCACATACAAGATTGTTCCGAGTTTCATTTTCCTCCCATAATGTACCCCGCGTTTTAAAAACAAGTCATACAGTCGGTCGTTTTTCCTTTAATTCAAAGTGAAGATCATTTCAAAGTAAGTATTTCTTAGTGTCCATATGCTCCAAATAGATCACAGTACACGATTTGGGTGGAGAAACGTGATGACAGTCGTTTTTCTTTTAGTTTGACCGCAATTTGGATTGAATTCCGTTCTGAGCAAAATTGCTCGGAAGGGCGCTAATGGCGTTGTTCGTCCCCAGGATTAACCTTTGGTAGTGCTTGCACTTGTAGCCAAAGTTAATCTTGATGAACTAGGGCTATAGCAGATCATCATCATACACACCAGGTGTATACACTTTGTCATTGTTGAGCTTTACGAATAATCGCCCATTCTAAACCCTCCTCTCAATACTGTGCAAAATCATGTTGCATTTATTATTGTCTGTCAGACTCAGTCAGTCCGTGCCACCTCAATTCACAATTCTCAAATTCAAGAAATTGTTCTTTGCCCTTGTCTGGCCTTGACTGTGACTATTAAATTTATACACAAATGAACAGTAAATACAAAAGGTATCAACCCTGCACGTGAATAACTACTCTATACCTCTGTGTGCCGAAATGCGATTGTAAAACCCGACATCCTTCTTTATACAAACGCCTGACTCGCCTTGCGTGCGAGATCACGGTTGTTTGCATGTACGACATTTTGCTACACTGGTGCTCGTGGCAGTAGGTTAGAGCTGTCAGTAAAGCGCATCAACTTGTGTAGGAATCAGTTAATAAGCGATTAACTGATACACTGTTAACGCGTAGCATTGTTCAGTAATTTGGTGTTGGGAGATTATTGACATGAGAAATGAGATAAGCGGGAAATTTATAAAAAGAAAATGTCATTTGAAATAGAAAATGATAACAATGTGCTAGATATGCAGAAAAAGTATTCGGCTCTTATGAGTAATTACATATCTTTTTTCTTTTTTAAAAATTATGTTCACCCATCAAATAAAACCCATTTAAAAATGCATATGATCTACAGTACGGGAGAAGGTCAAACTCAGGAAACTGCCCCATTCTAACCCGCCCCAGCAGTTGGTCAACCCGCCCCCTACTAACCAGCCCAGCAGTTGGTCAACACACACCCAACTAGCCTGCCCCTACCAACCAGCCCCAGCAGTTGGTCGACACACCCCATTCTAACCCACCCCAGCAGTTGGTCGACACACCCCATTCTAACCAGCCCCAGGTGTTGGTTAACCCACCCCAAGCGTTGGTCAACACACCCCTACTAACCATCCCCAGGCGTTGGTCAACACCCCCCTACTAACACGCCCCAGGCGTTGGTCAACACACACCCTACTAACCAGCCCCAGCTGTTGGTCAACACACACCCTACTAACACGCCCCAGGCGTTGGTCAACACACACCTACTAACCAGCCCCAGGCGTTGGTCAACACCCCCCTACTAACCCACCCAAGGTGTTGGTCAACACACACCCTACTAACCAGCCCCAGCTGTTGGTCAACACACCCCCTACTAACACGCCCCAGGCGTTTGTCAACACCCCCCCTACTAACACGCCCCAGCTGTTGGTCAACACACCCCCTACTAACCAGCCCCAGGCATTGGTCAACGCCCCCCTACTAACCAGCCCCAGGCGTTGGTCAACACACACCCTACTAACCAGCCCCAGCTGTTGGTCAACACACACCCTACTAACACGCCCCAGGCGTTGGTCAACACACACCTACTAACCAGCCCCAGGCGTTGGTCAACACCCCCCTACTAACCCACCCAAGGCGTTGGTCAACACACACCCTACTAACCAGCCCCAGCTCTTGGTCAACACACACCCTACTAACACGCCCCAGGCGTTTGTCAACACCCCCCCCCCCCCTACTAACATGCCCCAGCTGTTGGTCAACACACCCCCTACTAACCAGCCCCAGGCATTGGTCAACACCCCCCTACTAACCAGCCCCAGGCGTTGGTCAACACACATCTACTAACCAGCCCCAGGCGTAGGTCAACACCCCCCTACTAACCCACCCAAGGCGTTGGTCAACACACACCCTACTAACCAGCCCCAGCTGTTGGTCAACACACACCCTACTAACCCACCCCAAGCGTTGGTCAACACACCCCTACTAACCCGCCCCAGCAGTTGGTCGACACACACCCTACTAACCCACCCCAAGCGTTGGTCAACACACACACCATTCTAACCAGCCCCAGGTGTTGGTCAACACCACCCTACTAACCCACCCCAAGCGTTGGTCAACACACCCCTACTAACCCGCCCCAAGCGTTGGTCAACACACCCCTATTAACCTGCCCCAGCAGTTGGTCGACACACACCCTACTAACCCACCCCAAGCGTTGGTCAACACTCACCCCATTCTAATCAGCCCCAGGTGTTGGTCAACACACACCCTACTAACCCACCCCAGGTGTTGGTCAACACACCCCTACTAACCCACTCCAAGCGTTGGTCAACACACACCCTACTAACCCGCCCCAGGCGTTGGTCAACACACACCCTACTAACACGCCCCCAGCGTTGGTCAACACACACCCTACTAACATGCCCCAGGCGTTGGTCAACACACCCCCTACTAACCAGCTCCAGGCGTTGGTCAACACACACCCTACTAACCCGCCCCAGGCGTTGGTCAACACACACCCTACTAACACGCCCCCGGCGTTGGTCAACACACACCCTACTAACACGCCCCAGGTGTTGGTCAACACACACCCTACTAACACGCCCCAGGTGTTGGTCAACACACACCCTACTAACCAGCCCCAGGCGTTGGTCAACACACACCCTACTAACACGCCCCAGGCATTGGTCAACACACACCCTACTAACCAGCCCCAGGCGTTGGTCAACACCCCCCTACTAACCAGCCCCAGGCGTTGGTCAACACACACCCTACTAACCAGCCCCAGGCGTTGGTCAACACCCCCCTACTAACCAGCCCCAGGTGTTGGTCAACACACACCCTACTAACCCACCCCAGCTGTTGGTCAACACCCCCCTACTAACCCGCCCCAGCTGTTGGTCAACACACATCCTACTAACCAGCCCCAGGCGTTGGTCAACACACACCCTACTAACCCGCCCCAGCTGTTGGTCAACACACACCCTACTAACCAGCCCCAGGCGTTGGTCAACACACACCCTACTAACCAGCCCCAGGCATTGGTCAACATCCCCCTACTAACCAGTCCCAGGCATTGGTCAACACACACCCTACTAACCAGTCCCAGCTGTTGGTCAACACACCCACTACTAACCAGCCCCAGGCGTTGGTTAACACACACCCTACTAACACGCCCCAGCTGTTGGTCAACACACACCCTACTAACCAGCCCCAGTAGTTGGTCAACACCCCCCTACTAACCCACCCCAGCTGTTGGTCAACACACACCCTACTAACCAGCCACAGTAGTTGGTCAACACACCCCTAGTAACACGCCCCAGCTGTTGGTCAACACCCCCCTATTAACCAGCCCCAGTAGTTGGTCAACACCCCTCTACTAACCAGCCCCAGTAGTTGGTCAACACACCCCCTACTAACCAGTCCCAGGCGTTGGTCAACACCCCCCTACTAACCAGCCCCAGGTGTTGGTCAACACACCCCCTACTAACCCTCCCCAGTAGTTGGTCAACACGCACCCTACTAACCATCCCCAGGCATTGGTCAATACACACCTTACTAACCCGCACCAGTAGTTGGTCAACCCGCCCCCTACCAACCTGCCCCAGCACAGTAGCAGTTTGTCAAACAGCTCCCTAGTAACCAGCCCCAGCTGTTGGTCAACCTGCTCCCTACCAAACCGTTCCACTGTTTAGTCAACTTAATTGCCCTGAAAATGTTGCCAACTTGCCCCAGTGGTTGGTCAACTCGCCCCAATTCCACTTTACTATGTTTGGAGTTTAAATTAAATTAGATACGGCAGTCCACATTGTTTAATTGTATGTTGTATCGTGTAATGCAGGCTTTATGTTATAATTGTCTGTGTTCTAAAGATGTGGCATTCCTTCTTATTTAATTTATGTTGTATCGTGTAATGAAGGCTTTATGTTCTAATTGTAATTGTCTTCGTGTTCTAATTGTAATTATGTTTGTGTTCTAGAGATGTGGCAGTCCTCATTATTTAATGGCATGGTGTGTCGTTTAATGCTGGCTTTATGTTGTAATTGTCTTTGTGAACATTCTAGAGATGTGGCAGTCCTCATTATTTAATGGTATGGTGTATCGTTTAATATAGGCTTATGTTCTAATTGTAATTGTCTTTGTGAACATTCCTGAGATGTGTCAGTCCTCATTATTTAATGGTATGGTGTATTGTTTAATATAGGCTTTATGTTCTAATTGTAATTGTCTTTGTGTTCTAGAGATGCGGCAGTCTGCGCGTCCTTCTCTGTCTCAGGCCAGTCGATCACAGTTGCGCAGCGCTGTCTTTCAACTAGTGACTTCACGACAGAACACTGACAGTTTGCTGTCTGAGGTTGGCAGTGATTTACTTTTTTAGTGAATGCACATAATATATACTCACACAGTTGCATTATGTACATGATAAAAATTTCTGTTTTATTTATTTAATATGATCACACTTTTATTATACATGATAAAATTTTGTATTTGTTTAATGAATATTCATACTAGCACTTTTAGTATACATGATAAGAACTCTTTTATTTAATTAATATATTGACACTCTTGCATTATAAGTGATAAAATCTGTGCTATTTATTTAATGAATATACTCATACTCATGCAATATGCATAAATAAAATCTGTTTTTTTTGTTTTTTTTTTTATCATACAAACTTTTAATGTTATAATTTTAGGTCTAGTTTTTACTTTAGTTTCGCTCAGGACTACATCATTTAAGTAGAGTATAACCTTGTTTCTCTGTATTGTTTCTTAAAGATTCTGCAGCTGAGAACCACTGATTCATCTCATGTGGGACGAGCCACTGATTCATCTCATGTGGGACTAGCCACTGATTCATCTCATGTGGGACCAGCCACTGATTCATCTCATGTGAAGCTAGCCACTGATTCATCTCATGTGGGGTCAGCCACTGATTCATCTCATGTGGGACCAGCCACTGATTCATCTCATATGAAGCTAGCCACTGATTCATCTGATGTGAAGCTAGCCACTGATTCATCTCATATGGGGTCAGCCACTGATTCATCTCATGTGGGGACAGCTACTGATTCGTGTAGTGCAGCACCAGCCATCTCACCCTCCAGCCCGAATGTTACAGTGCTGTTACCAGCAGGTAAACACTATGCTGCACAGAACGTGGCTAATTATATGACCTGTCTATGTAGGTAATTTTGATGTGTTTGGTTGATGTCATTCCTTCACCACTTTGGGAGTGTCGTTAAACATTCATTCATTCATTCGTTCATTCCTTCACCACTATAACTGAGGTTTTCCGTAGTGTTTCACGGCTCAAACTTAACAACAGCATCGACGACAATTGCCGTCATTGAGATATAAATTGAGATAGATAGAGAGCATCACTGACGTGCCATTAGTAAAACTCCTCAACAATAGCAAAATGTATACACCTGTTGTATATTATCTGCCAGTATTTAACATTTACACATTTGAAATATGTCTACATACAGCAAAATTACCTTTCAGTCATGTTTATTTGCTATGAGTGCCACTTTTTATAAAATTGCCATAGCCAGAATCAAAATTGCCATTGGTAGGCTGTTTCACCCATAGCAATTATTTTGCAACTTGCTGTGGGAGACAAATTCCTAAGTTTGAGTCCTGTTGTTTATTTTAAAAACCAAATATTACACATTAGTTTGTTAGCGCTTTTTATGATTATCAGTTTGACTCAGCTTGTCAATTCTCACTTGTGCTTGGCTCAGCTTCAGGGTTAACTCTGGGTGAGCAAAACAATTTGCCAAATTGTCTATTAAACTTCAAAAATGGTAGAAATTGTCAGTTATTTAAAAAAAAAAAGTCAATTATTACATGAAATTATTTCGCCAAACTAAAGTAAATGATAGTTTGAACTTAAACCTGTTACCTATTTACACAAACTGTGTGGGTGTAGTTTTTTTTTAATTCTAAAACAATATTAAATAATTGTTAAAAGATAGGAGATTTAAAAACAGAAGGAACAATGTTGCCTCATGTAATACTAATTAATAGACTGTGTGATTATTTATTAAATCGGTATATTGATGAAGAAACATTTAATGTACACTGAATATAACAGTTTGACACCTGAAGACTAAGACTGAGAAAACCACTAGTTCTATTATATTACAGTATTACATTTGCAGACTGACACTAAATTGAATATGAAAACTTGAATTATGCAAATTAAAAGAAATTATTACACCTTGACCAGTAGGCCACAGATCACAGTTACTTACCATTTGGTTGACCAAAATCCAGAAATATGTATGCACAAGGAGTCTGCTGTTTGACTGTGATTATTTGAAGGGGCAATTGTTAGACTGAAGTTGATATGGGAGAGCATGTGTTAACATTGAAGGCGTTTTTGTGGTACATTCCAGCTCATGCAAATGTAGTACTTTTGTGAAGAATGTGAGTACTTTGGCCAGGTTTAGTGGGTGTGTTTGTTTAAACCAATATCCTGGAAGAAAGAGCTGGACAACAGGGGTTGTTGTTTTCAGCGTATGTTGCCTCCAGGCAGGCAAATGTGCGTACAAAAATCCATGGGCCTATTGAAACACATAACATAAATAATTGTGGCCAATGACTGTGGATCTATAAGGGAAGTAACTCTAGTCAAGTTCAATTCATAAAAGTTGTACTTGGTTAATTTGTCAAATGGTTCAAGTGAGAATTGCTCCAAGTACTTGATTAATAGGAACATCCATAGAACCGTTTTTAATTTAATTAACCAGATAGAAACATTTTGTGAATGTTTTTAGTTACCCAATGTTTTACCAAAAATGGACTAACCAGATACAGAGTAACACTGTGTGTGTTTTTTTAAATGGATAACTAGATAGAGTCTGACACTTTGTTTTTCAGTGTCACAATGTCTTTACCAAGAATCAACTAACCAGATAGTGTAACACTTTGTGTGTTTTCCAGTGTCTCAATGTCTATGCCAAGAATCAACTAACCAGATACAATATAACACATTGTGTGTTTTTCAGTATCTCAATGTCTCTACCAAGAATCAACTAACCAGATAGAGTCTAACATGTTTTGTGTTTTTCAGTATCTCAATGTCTCTACCAAGAATCAACGGCTAAATGTCAAACTTCCAGCATTGCAGCAGCTGAAACATGTGCAGGAAAGATTGTAGAAATGATCCGACATAATGATTTTGACAGCAGCTGTAAAGAACTTGTTACACCATTAAACCTAGTAAGATAATCAACTGACTTTTGACAAACATCAGGTGCAGGACTCATAGATGTGGTTCTCGTTCCATCCAGTGCACCACGACTGGTATAGCAAAGGCCAGTGGTATGTGTTATCCTGTCTGTGGGATGGTGCATATAAAAGATCCCATGCTGCTAATCAAAAAGAGTAGCCCATGAAGTGGCAACAGCAGGTTTCCGCTCTCAATATCTGTGTGGTCCGACGCCATATGTCCGACGCCATATAACTGTAAAGTAAAATGTGTTGAGTGCGTCGTTAAATAAAACATTTCCTTCCTTCCTTCAAAGATGTGGATTTACACATTTTCACTTTCTGCTATTTTGTATCACTTAATGTCACCTCTTGGATTGTCTGTCTTTTGGTATGGTTTACTTTATTATTTCCCATTCCATTAAAAAACCTCATCAATTATTTAATTTTAATACTTTGAGGGGTACAAGTTTATAACTTTTCCTGGCATATTTTAATTTAAAAGTTTATAAAGACATAAAATTTTAATTGTTTGTTTAAAGATAAGTTAAATGTTCGTGGGGTTTATAAAAAATGTTTTAGATAAGTAAATGTTTGAACTGCACAAAAAAAATCAAGAAAGTTTTACTTACTTACATGCATATGTGGCTGTTATTCTCAATCACTATTTTTGGGACCACATTTTGTTTTGGAAGTAAACTGATTTACAATATTTCATGAATTTTGTTATTGGTAAAATGATCAATTTTATTATCAAATTAGCAGTCATTATTGTCTATCAGTTCCTCAAGATGACAGAGATTTTGTTTTTAAAGTTAATTCTTTAATTTATTTATACGTTTGTCCATTATATAGTTTGTTTATTGTTTGTTTATTTGTTTATTTATTTTTAGTTAGTTTTTTATGTATTATCTTTTTTTGTCTGTCTGTCTGTCTTATCTATCTATAAATGTATGTACGTTTTTAAGTATTTATTTATTTATTTAAGTGTACTGAAACTTTAATGACATGTGATTTTAGGAGACATTGATGATATGTTTATTAAGTGTAATGTTATTTCAGGAGAAACTGACGATGTGTTTACATCTTGTACAGAAATTTATTGAAGAGCAGCAGTTCAGTAGAACGCATTTCATCACTGTTCTGTCAAGGGAGGTAACCTGTCAGAACTGTACATCAGTTAGTTTGTGAACGTTTTTTTCACTAAAACAATGAATCAAAAACGTACTAATTGTATGTAACACATTAATGGTTTCATTCAAGTGATTTGTCTAAGTTTAAAAAGTGTTTAGTGTTTATACTTGTAGATTATTTTTTACTTTTGAAATTTTCTCTTAGTTTGTTTTTGGACATAAAGTAACACACATGACATTAATCGTTGATGTCTGGGTGGGAGTCTAACGTAGTGCCAGTGAGCTCACCTTTTTGATTAAAAGCATTAGCCTAAAATAAAACAATTACTGTATTTTCCCATGTATAATGCGCACCCCCAACATTTATTCTAAGAAAAAATACATGAACCACAATATAATGCGCACCGTTTTTTTAAACCACAAAATCGATGGTAAATGCAAGATGTACCGTTTTACCCCTGTCACCAAAATTAACGAAGAGCGAAAGCAGCGGTATATTCAGGAAACAAAAGTTAAGTTAGGTACTTAATTACATAGACCTGCATGTCACATTAAACATAGGCTAGTACTTGCGTACTTACATGTCACAGACTCACACGTGCATAAATCAAAACAAAATTATATTCACATACACTGTAAATGACAATACATCAATGAAAACAAAAATATAGCATATTACAACTGGTTCTCGTAGCTAACATGAATGCGCAAGATTTCTACATTTATAGTAGTGTGGCATATTTCCGGTTTGATGGAAATGGCCGAATTCAATCTCATGGAAATCAAACATATTTACGATCCAGTTTTGTCATTTTTGTGCACTTTTTGGCGAGGTATGGATACTTTTGTACATTTATTTTGCATTTATTACAACCATCACAAGTAAAAACGATTTTTAAGAGTGTTTTGGCATTTCATTGTAATGAACACTGTCAATAACCTGTAAAGTACCGTAAACTACTGATCGGCGATTTTTTATGGGTGACCGCTGGACATTTTTAAAAGACAGTTTTTTCTATTGTTATATGTATAGTGTGCACCCCCATTTTTAACCTGTATTTTCTGAAAAAAAAGTGCGCATAATACATGGGAAAATACGGTAAACATTTCAGGGCTTCAAATTGACAGTAACACCAGCAAATCTAAAAACTCCATCATCAACTGAAGCATTTTTCCAATTGAATGTCTTGTATATCTTGAATGAAATACATGGCTACAAGACTGACCATACGCCCTTGAACAGTTCACTTTTTTTCGTATGTTTGAAGGGCGGGATGTAGCCAAGCGGTAAAACGCTCGTTTGATGCGCGGTTGGTCTGGGATTGATCCCCGTCGGTGGGCCCATTGAGCTATTTCTCAATCCAGCCAATACACCACGACTGGTATATCAAAGGCTGTGGTATGTACTACCCTGTCTGTTGGATGGTGCATATAAAAGATCCATTGCTGCTAATTGAAAAGAGTAGCTCATGAAGTGGATGACAGCAGGTTTCCTCTCTCAATATCTGTGTGGTCCTTAACCATATGTCTGATGCCATATAACCGTAAATAAAATGTGTTGAGTGCATCGTTAAATAAAACATTTTCTATTTTCTGGTCTGTTTGATGGCCTCAAAACAGTGTTTATTAACCAACATACTCGGCATCAACATAAATTGACCATCATGTGTGCTATCCTGTCTATGTGAAAGTGCATAAAAAGATCCCTTGCTAATACACTATAATTATTATCAGCAGTGATAGGACAGGAACTGGCACTGTTTAGAGATTTTCTGACGTGCATCAAACATACATATACATATATACATGTAGCATGCAGTCTTCTCATCGTCATAGGATGGGACGTAGCCCAGTGGTAAAGTGCTCGCTTGATGCGTGGTCGGTTTGGGATCAATCCCTGTCAGTGATCTATACACATGTAGCATGCAGTCTTCTCATCTTCGTCTTTTGTCCTGTTTCAGTCTTCGTTGCCGTTGGAAGTGATATGGCGTCTCCACACCAGTGGAGTGCTTGTGTTGGATAGCTTCTTTTCAAAGTAAGTGTCATGTTATCACAGTCTAACTGTAATCAGTGTTTTGTTTGAAAGTATGTGTCATGTTATCACAGTCTAACTGTAATCAGTGTTTTGTTTGAAAGTATGAATCATGTTATTACCGTCTAACAGTAATCTGATCTTGCCACCACTCCACCTTGAAATATCAGTCAGCTGATATCCTGTTTCCTGACCTATATGTACCATGTTTTCTTCATCCAATTTATGCTGTTTGTACATCTGTATGTACACCAGGGGTTCTAGAATAAAAATACAATTCACTTCTTGTAGGGCCAGTGAATTAAAAATTATCTGGCCATGCTTTAAAATTACCATGCTAAATTCTAATCATTGATAAAACCACTAAATGAAAGTAAATAACTTTTCATTGTGTAAATTAGTCAAAGGCTATTTTTAATATTTGTCTAGAAAAATATGCTAAAATATCCATCAGTTTAAAATAAACACTTAACAGCATTAAACTATAAATAAATGATTAATGACACCCCAGCACAAAAAATACATTGGCTATTGAGTATGAAACAAAAGATAATGAATAAAACATTTCCTGCGCTCGAAAAATAATGTATTGCAAATTTAATAATTATGTAATGATTGGAAAAATAATTTTACATTTAGAAGTTTGCAAAAATAAATGGTGACATGCAATCTTAAAAGACTGTTTTCTTTAAACTTGTAGTAGATCTGTCAATGACTGTTTTGTTTAAACTTGCAGTAAACTGGTAGAAGATGGATTTTCCCAAGATTTTGCAAATCAGCTGTTTTGTT
Source organism: Gigantopelta aegis (assembly GCF_016097555.1). Taxonomy (NCBI): domain Eukaryota; kingdom Metazoa; phylum Mollusca; class Gastropoda; order Neomphalida; family Peltospiridae; genus Gigantopelta; species Gigantopelta aegis. The sequence goes on along the minus strand of NC_054712.1, from coordinate 40,956,936 downwards.
TATGCAGTCACCAAAGAGACAGTGGACCAGTCAAAGATGATATCATGAAAGGTGAACAGGAATTTTTCCAGATGTAAAAATGCGAACCTTAAAGTATTCTTAGGGTACTGACGTGTACCGTAATATTTTCAGATATAATTTTATTTTTAATGTTAAAAAGTAGTTTAAGTGTTCCTGTATGACTTTAAACATAATTTATTGCAATAACCAGGGATGGGGAATTCTCCTTGGATCAGCTGTTCTCCTCTCATGGAACATTGCGTTTCCTTGCATTTTAATTGCCCTTTCCTCCAAAATGTGTCAGATGGCACAGATTTTAACCTAGGATTTCAAGAATTTCCGGGACCCCTATAGATTTCCTCTTTTTTACTGTTCACCACTTCCCCCCACCCCTGAATAACACAAAGTGCATTATATTAGAGTATTCATTGTACTTTATATACATACATTATGATATTGTTGAAATGATATTTTAAATGACCATAACTTCGGCACGAGCCCTGGTAGGCTTTACGGCCAACCGAGAACGTACTCTAGAATAAATCTCTAGTGGAAACACTGGTGAGGAATCGTGGATTGTAAATTTACTTCATATGTAGTATTAAAATTATTATCAAATGATACAGTACAAAGTTATGAATGTGTCAGATGGCACAGATTTTGATGAAATAATATATTATATGTTAAATTTTGTATGTCTTTTTTTTAACAACAGGCTTCATTAGTTTCCTTGTGAATCATGGGTTTCCAGAAAAGAGGAAGAAAGAGGAAAGCTTTGGATCCTTGAAAAAAGTAACTACTGAATAATGTACATTATGAATGACAGATGTATCTACTGAACAACATATTCTGAATAAAATATACCGGAAATAAGCCCAGGTGGCTAAGACAACTCATTGTGAGCTTAGCATGTGGTGGGCTTATTCCCAGACATGGGGCCAGTTTTGTTTAAAAAATAAATAAATAATAATAATAAATAATAATTAAATGAACCAGGAAAAAAACAAAAAACCTTCATTAACACATCTTTTAATTAGTTTTCCATTTGTTATTAATACATAATAATTATTAATTAATTAGTTTAATTGTGGGTTTTTTAACTGGTATTTAATTATCAGAAACACACCTTCTATGTTACAATTACTTACCAGTGCTGTTTATTTACATCCAAAATTTAATGGTGAGACGACTTACAACAACAGCAGTCAACAACAAACTCAATAGCTATACATGTTTGAGACACAGACGGTCAGCTTAAACTGTTCACCTACCCGGTACATTGTAGCTGTACATGTAGTTGTCAGTCTAGGTCATTGTTCTTAGCTAATCAGAATGTATGTATGTATGCCCACAAATGACTGTCAGGTCAGATGTCGGGAATTAACGTGCTTATATCAATTTAAGACTAGGGCCAGAAACTGTGCTCACAACAAGAGGGGTGGGGAGAATGTTAGTAAAAAAAATAAAAAAAAAAAAAAAAAAAATTAAAATTAAAAACGTTTATACAAATGATTAGATAAAAATACTAATCAATGGTTAAATAAACTTTATTTACAAGGAAGTTAAAAAGTGTTTAATCAGAATAAGGTATTTGCCTAATTAGCATTAACAGCAGACCCAGTGCATGGTTTAAAAATAGACAGTGGTTTTAGTTTAGACTTGGGCTTGGGTACTTCAGAGAAATACTGCAGACATGAAATTGAAAACAATGTTACACACTGTTACTGTTAGACTGCTAAATCTCATTGGTGGTAAAAGATTGTGTTACACTTGTATTTAAAGTCCTACGCCCTAGTTTCAGCCTGCGAAAATTAATTCTAATTTTGGTTAATCTACAAAACTGTAACACACTTAGATCATGTTTTTATAAAATAGAGTGAAAAAGCAGGTTTTATATCGATAAATACTATGGGAATCCCCTGTGACCCAAGTACTTGAAATAATTTTGAAAGTTAGTATTCTGATGTCACCGGTAGATGTCGCTCAAAGCACAGAAATGCCTATGTCACGAAAAATTTCCCAGAGTGCACACAGACATGGGGTGCATTCCTTTCACCTCTCCTGGGCATATTCCAGCTGTTCTGTCCTGGACAGTGAAAGGAATGAGTTTGGAACAGGAAGTTACTTTACCAACATGGGTGCTTCTTTTGAGGAAGTGGCTGCTGCAGCAATCATGATACTTGAATCGGAATAAGACGACAATGATAGTCCATCACTGACCATGTTGACTATACTACTACAATGTTTGAAATAATAAATTTTATATATAAATCACAATTAGCCTACATTTGCTATTCGGCACCGGGTACTAGTGGCTAACCTATTGTTATTAGCAGCCACACTGCAGCCACACTAAGGATTTTAAGAATAATTCTAAAGGGATATGGACAATACATTTTAATTTGACGATATTGATAATAAATGGCATTACATATCATCTTTTTAAAGTGTAACTTTGGATGCCATGTTTCCCTTCTTCCCCAACCCAACATTCAATATGTTTTCATAACTGTAAATGTTTACCTTCCTCCCAAACTGAACGGATGAATGTTTAACAACTTTCCAACAAAATAATTTCAATCCATGCCACAATATTTTTCAAATAATTTATCATTTCTCAAGAAGCCCTGATTTAAAGAACTTGAAAAAATATTGTTTGTTAAAAATCTTTTTTTTAAACAATAGAATAATTAGCTAAAAATAAATATCTTCTATTCAAAACCATTTAAAAAAAAATTTAACAATAGAATGATTACCGTAGCTACAAATAAATATTTTTTGTTAAAAATCTTTTTTCTTTTAACAATAATAATTATAATAATTAGGTAAACATTTATATCTTCTGTTAAAAATCTGTTTGGTTCTTTTAACTAGAATAATTAGCTAAAAATAAATATTGTTTGTTAAAAATCTTTTTTCTTTTAGCAATAGAATAATTAGCTAAAAATAAATATCTTCTATTAAAAGTCTTTTTTTTTAAATGAAAAATGCATTTTGGGGTATTATAAAAACCTGGATGACCTGAACCACTGCAGGTGTATGAAAATGAATATTCTAAATAATAAATGGAAGTACTTCTAATTTAAATTGTCAGAAACAGCTTTAATAGTGAAAAATATGTTCTGTCACTTTAACAATTTACAATTTTAACTAAAAAGATGAGCTAACAAACTGTACATATGTACAATTATATAAAAATACATGATTACCACCGGAAGATGGTTAGGGCGGTAGGCGTAGGCGGTTTTGGCCGTAAGGGGTGTTAGGTTTGTCCGGGGGACTGCCCCCCCCCCCCCCCCCCCCCCCCCGGAGCCTTCCCCGGTTTCGGCCACACCGAAGTCCCCAATACGATGGGTGCCCCTAAGTAAAACATATTTTCCTATTAAAAAAACCTTTTTGTGGCTGAAGCCTAACCTCTTAGTCACCTGCCACCTCTATTTTGAGGGCTAATTAATATATTTAAAAAATTATTTTAAAATATATTTATATTTAGGACTGCCCGATCTAAATTTGCGTTACAAATTGTTAGTTGTTTGCTGTATATTAAATATTGTTTGGGAAAATAACGCACAAAATTATTTATTGTAAAGTCCTTTTTCCCTGTTTGGTTAAATATCAAAATTGCCCCAGTAATTGTTCTGTCCCAGGTTGGACTACTGGCATCCGGTGGCCGAACCTGGGATAGACATGCTCGAAACCTTCGTGGTATAGGAGCATGTAAATATTTTATTGATTGATTGATTACTATACAAATTTAACATTTGTGCAATATGAAAAGACTTGTTTGCTAACAAATTTAAAGTTTGTACAGTATAAAAATATGCTTACTAACATTTAATGTTTGTACAATCTAGGTGCTATCATTGGCTAATTGCTGATATTCTAAACGTTTTGATCCATGTTTGCATATCTGTTTTCTTTTCTTTTTATTCAGGTTTGCATCTCTATTGTGGATGGATTAACAAAAAGTAAGGCAAATGATACACAATTAAAGGGTTTTTTTTCTTCATTTTATGATTGTTTGAAATCCTTAAGATACATATTAATTGTTAATTGTTACAGAAGTTGTATATCAAATTGCATAATTCTTTGTATTTTATCTGTTGAAAGCACCTATTAAAACATTTTCTGTTAATTGAAAACAGTAACTCACTTAGTGTTTGCAAGTTTCTTTGCGATGCTGAACACCAGTGTGTAGCAATTGGTAATATATATTTATGATCAGCGTTTCTAGAATTTTTATAAAATCCACTAGCCATGGGATCAGTGATTTAAAACTAATTACTAGACACAATTAAAAATTTACTAGCCCTACTTTACTTTAAGTTAATACAATTTCACTAAATAATAGTAATAATCAGATATGTCACCTAAAGAGTGAGACAGAGCTTACAAACACCAACATGAAGGTGGGTTGGGGCCAGGATATTCATATTTACAAAATAGACTTAACTGCAACATTTGACAAAAAAAAAATCACTAGCCGTCGGGCATGGCAATAGTAGTTATTTACTAGCCCAACATTGGATATCACTAGCCATAAGAGTGGGGCTACCATAATCTAGAAGCCTTGATTTATGCCTAACATCTACTGGTTACACAATCTGCTACACTGTGTGTAACTTTTCCTTCAGACTTCCTTGCGAAGCCCGGTGAGACGTCCTTGTTGAGATACGCGTGTCTTACTCCGAGTGCCGAAATCAGCCCGGTCAGTGTTCGGAAGTTCTGCACACACACGCTGTCACTGATTATGAGCTACAAGCCATGTTTGAAAGGTCTGAGTTGTTGTCTTTCACTTGTTGTGTGGTATATACCAGAGGCCTAATTCTCAAAGCTCTATTAGGCTCTGCTAGACAACAAAGCATTCTCTTTGCAAGTCTTTTAGCAAAGTTGCGAGAGTTGAGTGAATTAGGCCCCAGTACAGTAACTTTATGCATTGTGGGGTGGAACGTAGTCCAGTGCTAAAGTGCTCGCTTGATGCGCGGTCAGTCTGGGATCGATCCCTGTCATTGGGCCCATTAGGATATTTCTCGTTCCAGCCAGTGCACCATGACTGTTATATCAAAGGCTATTCTGTCTGTGGGATGGTGCAAAGATCCTTTGCTAATTGAAAAAAAAATGTAGTGGCTTTCCTCTCTGAGTACAAAAATTTTGTGCTAAATCATTGTGCTTTAATAATGTCGTTAAACAAAATGGGGCAGACGTAGGCCAGTGCTAAAGCGCTCACTTGATGCGCGGTCAGTGTGGGATCGATCCCCATCAGTGGGCCCATTGGGCTATTTCTCGCTCCAGCCAGTGCACCATGACTGGTACATCAAAGGCTGTGGTATGTGCTATCCTGTTTATGGGGTGGTGCATATAAAAGATCCCTTGCTGCTAATCGAAAAGAGTAGCCCATGAAGTGGCGACAGCAGGTTTCCGCCCTCAATATCTGTGTGGTCCTTAACCATATGTCTGACGCCATATAACTGTAAATAAAATGTATTGAGTGCGTCGTTAAATAAAACACTTCCTTCCTTCTCATGCACATTTTATACATTATCTGGATATGTGTGTCCAGGAGAGTGTGTTTGAACATTACCTGCATGTAACAAATTCTTTTGGCTGTTATAAGTTTGTGCATGAAAAATACACATTAAAAATAAAACATATTAATGCATCTTGAGTGTATTTTTTGTGTCTTCAAGGTATTGAATGAATACATAAATCTTACTTTTGCTAATTTTTAGTTTCCCAAGCCTTGAAACAACAAAGAAATTGGAAATCGGCGAAAGTGGAGGCTTGCATTTCTTCTTTTTATAAACAGGTAATTTTTGTTAAATTATCTCTAACCAGTTACACTGTATTTTTCAACGTATCCGTTTAATCTACATTCTGTTTCCATCAAGAATTAATGCTTTTATTTTGTCCTCTGTTTACATGGTTACTTTAATACCAGGTATCTTGTACATAATAGGGTTAATGTTGAAACATAAAGTAGTTACACAATGTGCAAGTCAAAATCAGGCTTTGCAAACTGGGTCATAAATGTTTGTTGTGAAATATACATTGTTGTATATATTGTTTTATGGTACTGTACAGACCTGCCTATGTGGACGATTTGTGCATATTTTGTACGCATGGATGAACAGAAATACGCTTGTACGCTAAATTAATATACATACGTGAAAGTTTCAAGTCCGTAATTCATTTTTTAAAATTTAATTCGGTCCGTGTACGTGTTCTTGTTTTCGCATTACCTATACTTCTGGTGCTGTAGACTGGTATGCGGTTCAAAATTATAATTGCGTATAGTCATTGACAATTTTGGAGGAACCACAAACACAGAACAGTTCAAAGTAAGTTAAAACAAACAAACAAAAACAACTTATTTTGTTTCCTATAGAGCCCCATGATTTTATGATATTTTAAGATGCATTTACAACTGTATCAACAAAATGCTAGCACCCCACAATTGCGATATGTATAATTGTAGGTATGTGGGAATACACACTATCGACAGTGGCCAGTTCTAACCAGATAACTGTGTCAGGAGAACTCCTCTGTTTGCAGTGGTGTCTACAAAAGCGTGGTTTTCATTGGTTCACAAGGGGGGAATCCGAATGATTCATGGCTGTGACGTAGTGTAGATATCCCTTTCCGGTTTCGTTTTTTTAAAATTTTGTACAAGATCAATATTTTTCATTTCACATCGCTTTGAAAACATCACTGAATTTCAACCAGCAAAATCTCACCTACATAGGAATCGGACACCTTTAAAAGGTAAGTGGACATGATTAACAGTATTTATATTGTATTGTAAAATAGCGTCGGGCAAGTCAAAACCTTATCACGTGTCGCCCATATCGCGACCGAAAATTTCCGCATATCAAAATGCAAATAATTAATGTTTGTAAGAGATCGGAAAGTTATTTTTTATTTATTGTTTTTAACTGGTTTTCTATTAGTATCTGCGCAACCAAATCTATATAGGACATAATAGCAATCACTTCCCCAGTCTATCGAACAGTCTCGGACGGTTTTGATTATGTATTCAGAAAACCTTGACCACGTAAATGTGTTTGTAGGTTCAGTCGGAACACTTAGGCTATGTCCGTCTTTACTTTCCATTTAGTTACAATCTGAACAACTCGTCACATTCTGGTACGCTATGTTTCACAAACAAAATTTGTTTACAAGCCTGAGGTTATCCAATGTTACATTGTGTTGGTACAAATGTATGTTTTTGTTTCTTGTGGAATATACCAAGTCTACTATACCAAACACCCAATCGTCACTGCGAACGATGTCATCATAGATTGCTGTCAGCTTAGTATTTTTTAATTCCTCGTCATACGACCATAATTATTAATAGCACCTTATTCATTCCAAGACTGAGCCTTGGTATAACATTCCAGATGTTTTAATGTGTGGGTCCCGTGACAACATAATAATTATAATTTAATTACAACAGTTTGTAATAAAACTAAAACAAGTTCTGTTTCCTTCTTTTGTGTTGTTATTATTGTTTGTATGATATGATAACATGTTTTTAAAGTGCAATTTAAGTAAGTTCTTTTTGTTTAACGAAATACGGTCGTGGGCCATTCAAAAGTTGTACAGACGAGTCAAAGTGTTGCTGTGAGTGGCCTGATTGGCCAGTCAAAATAAAACCCAAGTGCATATACCCTGATTCTGTTTTGGTTTAAATGTGTTTTTTAATTATTGAAATGAATTTTCTTTAATTAAATTTTCAACAGGTTCACAAAATTAAATTTAATCATTATGTTTGTGAATTAAGTTATTACAGCTTATTTTTATGTTATTACAACTTATTTTTTAAAAAGTTATTACAACCCCCACCCCCCATATACATAATATATATTCTTGGTTTGACTTAGTTTGTGTTCATATAAATAATTATATATGGGACCAGATTTAGCTCAGTTGGTAGAGTTGTCGCTTAAGGTGGGCCCGGTCGAATCTTCGTGGACCTGACTACCATTGGACTTTTCCCATTCTAGCCAGTGCTTCTCCTCCCCATAAGGCTGTGTTATGTACTGTTTTGTATGGGAAAGTTCATATTAAAGATCCTGGCTATTAAATATTACTTTAATATCAGTTACAGTAACTTACTTAATACTATCACATTCTAATGCAAATTGTTTTGCTTAAAATCTTTTTTATAAAGGTTAATAGTATTTGATAGAGTGGGATCCAGCTCAGTGAGTTGAGCATTCACCTGATGTGATTCAGTTACGTATCAAATCTGCTTAGTGGACCAATTTTTTTATTGGGCTTTTTCCCTTTCCAGCTAGTGCACCATAGTATACCAAAGGATGTGGTATGTACTGTCCTGGTTATAATCTTTTCACTAATTAAATTTTGTTTTTATTTAATTTTTCCAGATGCTACCTAAACGTAAGAAAGCATTTCAGTCTATCGCTCCTGCCCAACCAGGTATCACGAAGCAGTGACTGTTAAGACAACTTTTCGACTGCCTACTTCCTTGGATTTTTTGAAGGGACACGTTTTATTTCTTTATATCAGCAGCTGTGACTGTAGTCGTGCCAAAACAAAGGGAGATATCTTTAAGCATATTCCTTCAATGTATCAGCATGAAACCCATAGTGAAGCAATTTTACGCTATCTTCGATGCAAGAGTCAAAAGAATTGTTCATCAGTCTCTCAACAGGTTTCGGCACCTATCTGATCATAATGAAATTAACAGCTTCAAGTCAGTTTGTCAAGAATAATTTTCCTTAATTCCAGACAACTTAACTAGTCATGATGTATCAGAAATGCAAGAAATGCCGACGGCAGGCATAACCACACCACCTCTTCTCAAATCACCTGTAAAAACAAGGAAGATTTCAAAGTGCGCCAACTGTAAAAGACTCCGGACTAGTTTAATGGTATTGTGACAAAAAAAACTTACAATGCAAAGGGAGAAGATACTGGCTATCCGAAATATAAGAACAAAACAAAAGAGATCTGTAAAGACTTCAAATCAATCTGTCCAATGCAAAAATTATAAAATATTAAGGCTTAGAGATGAGTTCAGTGATTCCAATGTTGGTACAGTTCTGAAGACAGTGCAAGACCAGGTTTCTTCTTTGGCAAAACAACAAATTACCACAAGAAAAAGAGAAAATGTTGCTTGAAGAGAAAGTAGAGGAGATGAAAGCAGATAACAAAACTACCAAGGTAGATGGGAAGGGGTATTCTTCCCATGTGAGGATGATGGTATATGATGCCCTCGTCAACCAGGTGCCAACTGCTAACATACCAGTCATTATGAAAACGTTTGGTGAGCGATGTGGTATTACTTTATCAGACATTCCTCACAGAACAACAGTCGAGGCAATGACACGGGAATTGGGAGCCATATCCAATCTTCAGACAGCAGAAGCAATAATTGCCAACAAACACACCATGTTAGGTGGGAAGCCACGTGAACAGCATTCATGTAACCACAGAATCGAAATGTTTTATTGTTGCTGTCGATGAACTGGAGGTAGTGCTGAGGATTACAGCAACCACATTTGTGACTTGGTAGACAATTTGGCATATGTTCATTCTTATTTTCTCGAGTTGGATCAAGAAGACTGCAAGAGAAAAGTAATTTCGAACATTTCGAACACCTTAACTGACAGGTGTGCGGCAAACTATGCTGCTATCCAGCTGGTGAATCAGGCCTGGAAGAAATCGCTGAACAAGCTGAATTGTCACTTACATCCTCTGGATTCAGTAGCCACCAAAGCAAGATCAGCTTTAAAGAAATGCGAGGACGCCATACCACATCTCTTTAAGAGACTCTTTGGCAAAGACTGTGTCGCTGCCAATATTATATTAGCCATGAACAAATTGCGATACAAGGACAGTAAGGGCGACCCTCGTGGCTTTGTGATTGTTTTAGAAAATGAAGGTCTTCCCTGTGGAATACTCCCATGCTACAGAGGCAATCGTCTCCATATCCTTTTCCACATTTGCGGTGTTCTGATCCAGCATTAAGTTATGTTCCAAACGTTTCTTGAGAAGGGTATGTCTTGTGGGGGCTTACGAACAAGCCTTCTCAGCAACTTCAATCTAGCTACAGCTCACATAGAGATGCAAGTGCTTAGTCTCCTTGGAAAGTTCGTCACTGGTCCATGGATAATAAAGTTCTACAGGAGTGCAGAGGATCAAATAGAGCATGTCGAAGACATTACAATGGTAAAAAAGGTGCTGGAAAAGCTGAAAGTGAAAAGGGATCCACTTGATCTTCTTTATTGGGAGAGAGATGTTTTTGATTATCCGCTGGAAACCTCAGATCATACACTTCAGGCCCTGAGACACCCTACCAAAAATGCAGACATTTTTACATCAATGATGGATGCTTGTATCGGTGCTGTGCTTGATGTTGTTCTGCGGCAGTACTAAAAAATACTTCGACTTGACTATCACAGTTGGATTGAAGAATAAAACAAAGTCAGTCCGTACACATAACATTGAGGCTGAAGAAGTCATGAGTATATTTAGCTCTGCCAAGAAAAGGGCCCAGAATGCTACTCTCTGCTATCTCTGAAGCAAAATGAGACCCCAGAAAAATGGCACAGTCGACTACCTTGGTGTCATGGACAAGAAAAAGAGGGATGCCATCCTAACAAAAGCTGTTTAAGAAAGGATTAAGAAAAAGAAACTAAAACAGATTGAAATAGATGAAATTCCTGAAATATTTCCAAAACTGTCAGGCACCAAACACAAACATATTGCAGACATATTGACGGGAAAATGTGTTGGGAATTCCATCTGTCAAGTGTGGTATGAGGATGGTCACCAGGTGATCTATTCTGGAAAAATAGAAAAGTTAAAGTCAAAGGGGAAAAAGTTTGTGGTAGCCTACTGGGCTCAGGATGAGACATATGAGAATGCTACTGACTATAACATGTCAGTCGTTGCCCTGGCAACAGACCTCATCTTGGATGATCTTGTTATGTAAATTAAATTTTCATTAATGACTTTCCTGAGAACTGTACAATTCAATTAAGTTTTCGAAATTTCTAATTTGCACCTGATGTTAATAACATTCATTTTCATTATTTTATGTGTAATTTGTTCTGGACTGAAAGGAATGAGGATATCAATGGAAAGTATTTAAATAGCTTGTAGCTCTTTGTTCCGTTTGAGTGTTCACAATGACTGTGTTGTTCCGTTTGAGTGTTCACAATGACTGTGTTGTTCCATTTGAGTGTTCACAATGATTGTGTTGTTCCGTTTGAGTGTTCACAATGATTGTGTTGTTCCGTTTGAGTGTTCACAATGATTGTGTGTTCCGTTTGAGTGTTCACAATGATTGTGTTGTTCTGTTTGAGTGTTCACAATGATTGTGTTGTTCTGTTTGAGTGTTCACAATGATTGTGTTGTTCCATTTGAGTGTTCACAATGATTGTGTTGTCCCGTTTGAGTGTTCACAATGATTGTGTTGTTCCGTTTGAGTGTTCACAACGATTGTGTTGTTGCGTTTAAGTGTTCACAACGATTGTGTTGTCCCGTTTGAGTGTTCACAATGATTGTCTTTATTGTTTTTGCTTGCAGCTCTTCATCCCGTTTGCAGCGGGTGATGTTCTTGAGATCTTGCAACGAGTCCTTGACAGACAGGAAGTCAACTGGGAGACTCTCCTGTCATTTCTCGCAACGTACCTCGTCTGTTTCCCAGGCGCACCTCAGTTAATAAGTGGTGAGATTTTGTCATACAAAGCTGTATCTTATCTCATCTGTTTCCTCAGTTAATCTGTCGTGAGATATTGTCATATGAAACTGTAACATATTTCATCTTGTTTCTTCAGTTAATAAGTGGTGAGATTTTGTCATATAAAGCTGTATCATATCTTGTCTGTTTCCTGTCAGTGGTGAGATATTGGGACATAATTGTCATACAAAGCTGTAACACATATCATCTGTTTCTCAGTTAATCAGTGGTGAGATATTGTCATACAAAGCTGTAACATATCTTGTATCTTTCCTCAGTTAATCAGTCCTGAGATATTGTCATATGAAACTAACATACAGGTATCTCATCTGTTTACTCAGTTAATCAGTCTTGAGATACTGTCATACGAAGCTGTAACATATCTTGACTGTTTCCTCCCTTAATCAGTGGTGAGATATTGTCATATAAAACTGTAACATATCTCGTCTGTTTCCTCAGTTAATCTATCGTGAGATATTGTCATATGAAACTGAAACACATCTCGTCTGTTTCCTCAGTTAATCGTGAGATATTGTCATATGAAACTGTAACACATCTCGTCTGTTTCTTCAGTTAATCAGTCGTGAGATATTGTCATATGAAACTGTAACACATCTCGTCTGTTTCTTCAGTTAAACAGTCATGAGATATTGTCATATGAAACTAACATATCTCATCTGTTTCCACCATTAATCAGTGGGAAGATATTGTCATATGAAACTGTAACATCACGTTTCCTCACTCAGTTGTGAGATATTGTCATAAGAAACTAACATATCTCGTCTGTTTTTTCATTTAATCAGACAAGAGATATTGTCATATGAAACTAACATATCTCATCTGTTTTCACCAGTAATCAGTGGGAAGATATTGTCATATGAAACTGTAACATATCACGTTTCCTCACTCAGTTGTGAGATATTGTCGTATGAAACTAACATATCCCGTCTGTTTCCACAGTTAATCAGTGGTGAGATATTGTCATACGAAACTTTAACATATCTTGTCTGTTTCCTCCCTTAATCAGTGGTGAGATATTGTTAAATAAAACTAACATATCTTGTCTGCTTCCTCAGTTAATCAGTCGTGAGATATTGTCATATGAAACTAACATTGTCATATGTCATAAACTAACATATCTCATCTGTTTCCACCATTAATCAGTGGTGAGATATTGTTATATAAAACTAACATATTTTGTCTGCTTCCTCAGTTAATCAGTCGTGAGATATTGTCATATGAAACTAACATATCTCGTCTGTTTCTTCAGTTAATCAGTCATGAGATATTGTCATATGAAACTAACATATCTCATCTGTTTCCACCATTAATCAGTGGGGAGATATTGTCATATGAAACTGTAACATATCACGTTTCCTCACTCAGTTGTGAGATATTGTCATATGAAACTAACATATCTTGTCTGTTTCCACCATTAATCAGTGGGAAGATATTGTCATATGAAACTGTAACATATCACGTTTCCTCACTCAGTTGTGAGATATTGTCGTATGAAACTAACATATCTCGTCTGTTTCCACAGTTAATCAGTGGTGAGATATTGTCATACGAAACTTTAACATATCTTGTCTGTTTCCTTCCTTAATCAGTGGTGAGATATTGTTATATAAAACTAACATATCTTGTCTGCTTCCTCAGTTAATCAGTCGTGAGATATTGTCATACGAAACTAACATATCTCGTCTGTTTCCTCAATTAATCAGTGGTGAGATATTGTCATAGGAAACTCATATATCTCATCTGTTTCCTCAGTTAATCAGTGGAAAGATATAGTCACATATCTAGTCTGTTTCCTCAGTTAATCAGTCGTGAGATATTGTCATAGGAAACTAACATATCTTGTCTGTTTCTTCAGTTAATCAGTCAGGAGATATTGTCATATGAAACTAACATATCTCATCTGTTTCCACCATTAATCAGTGGGGAGATATTGTCATATGAAACTGTAACATATCACGTTTCCTCACTCAATTGTGAGATATTGTCATATGAAACTAACATATCTCGTCTGTTTCCTCAGTTCATCAGTGGTGAGATATTGTTATATGAAACTAACATATCGTCTGTTTCCTCAGTTAATCAGTGGTGAGATATTGTCATATAAAACTAACATATCTTGTCTGTTTCTTCAGTTAATCAGTCATGAGATATTGTCATAGGAAACTATAACATATCTCATGTTTCCTCACTCAGTTGTGAGATATTGTCATACAAAGCTGTAACATATATCTTGTCTCTTTCCTCAGTTCATCAGAGGTGACATATTGTCATAGGAAACTGTAACATATCTCGTTTGTTTTCTCAGTTAAAATGTCGTGAGATATTGTGATATGAGACTATCATATCTCATCTGTTTACTCAATTAATTGAGATAATACCCATTAAAAATATTTTGAATAAAACATAATGCATATTTTTAACACAAGTTAAAATGGGTAGCTTTTTGCTATAATTTCTATACCAGACATATTTTGCTGTATGCTGGACTCGTCCACACATCAGTAGAAGCTGTTTTGTGTTTGTAGATCACATTTCAAGCGTTCTCAAGGAAGGGCTGGAGAACTGTGAGATGGAGAACACAATCGTTGCATTCCTGCTGGCGCGGCAGTGTTGTGTTGAAGGTGTCCACATATTTCCCACCTACCAGGATTGGTTTCAGGTAAATATATGTAATCCTAACAGTGCTGTGTGGAAGGTGTCCACGTATATTTTTTATAATTTGCGCCAATATTCTTGCTATTTTGGTGAGAAACAACAAAGATATAAAGGGCATTACTATTGATGGCGAAGAATACCTGATACCACAATACACTGATGATACAATGTTTATTTTAGACGGATCATCCCGGTCTCTCAATAATACGATGGTTTTTTACTTGACTATTACTGGTTTAAGAATTAATTACACATGTTAAAAGCCATTTGGATATGTAGCAAAAAGCATTTCAAAGAAGTCTATCATCACACACGATGGAAACAAAAATGGGATGTGGAATTTTTTTTATCGTCTTTGTATATAATCTTTACAGTTAATTTAGATTGTATAATAGAAGATAATTATAACTCTAAGATTATGGAAATGCAGGACTTAATTAAAACTTGGTCAATTAGAAAAAGTCTGTCCTTGGAAGGGTTACAATTCTTAAAAGTGACCCATTACTATTAACAGTAACAAATCCACCAACACATATGATAGAAACCCCTAAAAAAAAAAAATTCAAATTTATTTGACAAAATAAACCTGAAAAGGTCCAGCAAAAATATTAACACAAGATAATTATAAATATGGTGATCATGTCATCCTGCTAAAAAAAAAATACATTTGATACTTTGAATTTGACATATTTCCACTGAGTTCGACATATTTCAACTTTGAGTTTGAAATATTTCTACAGTTTACTTGAAGGGGTCTGAAATAGGACGCTGCTTTAATTAAACTTCAGGATACAGGCAGCATAGAGCAGGATTTGGCGTTCAGTTCGGTGAACAAATGAAGGCAGCATACAGCAGGATCTGTCGAATGGATTGACCTTGTATTGACACCATAATTATGATCAATGGATAGCCTAACACATCACAACTAACTAAAGCAAAGTAATGAAAAGGGCACTTTTTTTCTGATGGCACTAAATTTGTCACCTAAATGCTGCTGATTTGCTGAGTAGTGAGTGGCATATTATTGTTACTTCCACAACAATAAAGTTAAAATGTAGCAACTATGTTAGAAGTCAAGAACAGTGATTTTATTGATTTGAGTATGACGAGTGAGAACACATCATTTCATTGTATTATATTTGTTTGTTTATTTTAAGAAAACATTTGGAGATGGATCCCGGTCTCCAGCATCCAGCAGAAAATCTTTTACATTCCTCATGAAGTTTCTGACAGATATCGTGCCTTACGAAACAGGGAAACATCTAAAGGTAAACTATTTACAGATATTGAGCCATATGAAACAAGGAAAAATCTACATGTAAACTTTATACAGTTATCGCACTGTGCAAAAATTGAAAAATCTCACGGTAAACTTTATACAGATATCGCACTGTGCAAAAATGGAAAAATCTCAAGGTATCAGACCTTGCTTTTTAAGGTGCGCGGGTGCGATCGCGCTCGTACAGCGCACATAATTTCAATCTGGCGAGTGTGAAAAATAATGCACGTTACACTTAACAAACAGTGCACATAAAATAATTTTGTATATTGATTGCCACTATTTACATTGTACATGTATCTTATGTAGCTGATAGAAAGATCCATTTAATAATACCAGAAAAAAATGTTACGAGAACGGTAGCGTCCATGCAAGATTTTAATATATGACTGGTACTTATCTGTGCTATACAAATCGGAAAACACAGGTTTAATAGACATCTTCGAAGATGTACCAATCCGATCAAAATTCTTTGCCTATTTAATTTATTATTAAATAGAAACAGTTCACTTTTGTAAGGTAATAGATCGTCTGATAAGGATAACTCATTTATACTGTTCATATAGTTATGACAAAAAAAGAAATGGGATTGAATTAAATAGTGGCTTCTGTAGCCTACACAAATGAACTTGTTACGGAAATCAGCGAAGTCGGTCAAATTGTCTCGATTAGTTCATAACTGTTAGCCTACAAAGCTTACGTAAGGTCCAGAAAATGGCAATCGTGTAATTTTATACTTTTTTTAAAAAAATAAAAAATTAGATTGAATAATAAAAAAACACAAAAAAAAACTTCATTTAAATATTTGTATTTCAGCCAGAGGTTAATAAATGTGCATATGTTATTTAGATATGTATATATGTACACACTATAGTAACAGTAATCAATGATCATTTCCGACTATTTAATTTTTGTTTCATTTGTTAGAAAGTCACAGACCACGTGACTGGAACATGATTTGATGCGCAGTAGTCTGTGGCATATTGACCAATCAGAGCTATTGGTGTCAGATTATTTTTACTCTTGGAATTCTGCACGCACACGCTGGTCTACTTGACAACTTAATACGCATTGATGATGGTGTCTAAAATTATGGGTTTTTTATATTATCTTTATTATGGCATCCCACGTTTTGAATAAAATCCTTTGCAATGAAAGATTTTTTTCAGAGTTTGTGTATTTTGTTATTAACAACAATGGGGCCGTTCTAGATCAATGATATAACGCCGTCAGAGCTGTTCATAACTTGTAGCGGTAGGTTAAATGACATGTTACAAAATGTTGAGGGAGGGAGATTGGTTGCGTCATGTTGAATTAAAAATGCCATGTGAATGTCAGTGTCCCAACTAACACTATCATTTGAAGTAATTGTAGGCCCACGTTTCACGAGTATGAGTCGGCAGTGCACACCTGATATGCTTGTGTCGTAGTTCATGAACCACCTCCTCGGAACCAGTGTTTTTTCCCATCCCAACTATCCTAATCATGTTCGTTGTACATAATAATCAAATTCGAGACAAGTTGGTTCCTATATATGTTTAGCTGCACGTTTATCAAACCATCTAACACTGAAAAGGTATATGTATAATTGTGTGCATCAAATTATCTGAATAATACATATTGTAATTAAGAAATCAAATGGTTTGCTTCAGTGTATACATGTCATAATTATATTTCTATAGTACTACTCCTAAAACTTTTTAATAAACTATAACTCCATTCCTGAAAGGGAAAAGAAGTCAGACTACACTAATGAACCAAACAACATAAAATTAGAAGAAAACATTGGTTTATTGGTTCATTTTTGCAACATATGTCTCTACATTTACATGTACCAATTACTAAATTAATAAATGCTTGATTTTCACTCGCCTTAGCATTTTGATGAGTGCGATTTTTCACTCGCCTAAGCGTTTTGAGGTGTGCGATTTTTCACTCACCTTTGTTTTTCAAAAGGCAAGGACTGAGGTATACTTTATACAGATATTGCAATGTGCAAAAATGGAAAAATCTCAAGGTAAACTGTTTACAGAATTTGCACTGTGCAAAAAGGGAAAAATCTCAAGGTAAATTTTATACAGATATCGCACTGTGCAAAAAGGGAAAAATCTCAATGTAAACTGTTTACAGAGAACTGACTACATGTGTATGTGTGGTTGATGCCACTTGCTTTAAAAAAAAAAATATATATTTTTACATGTAGCTCCAATATGACATTCATCAGCAGAGTGTTTTTAATTATAATTTGCAGTCAAATATCAGGAGATAACACTACATAAGTTTATATTCCCAATAAAGGCTGTTTCAAGTTTATAAAAAAATATTGCCCATGCAAACATGTCCGGTTTAGGGAATCAAATGCTGTAATTGGCCGAAATACTTTGCGGGTCATCAAGATTGCCAGCAATGTGTGAAAATTTTTATACATGTACATGTACCATATTTAAAAAAAAAAACCAAAATGAACCGCGGTTCGCAAATTGGAAAATGGTGCACCGAACCGTGGGCCTAAAACCGCGTTTATCGGTAACATCGAATAATCGTCCCATCCCTAGTTACAACACATACATGTACATGTGTACTTTCTATTTCTACAATTAGTTACAAAATATAGTTTCTATTTTTGGGACTAGTTACAACACATACTTTCTATTTTTACGACTTGTTTCTCTTTCTATGACTAGTTGCAACATGTACTTTCTATTTTTATGACTAGTTACAACATGTACTTTCTATTTTTACGACTAGTTACAACACATACTTTCTATTTTTACTACTAGTTACAAGACATACTTTCTAGCTTTACTAGTTACAAGACATACTTTCTATTTTACGACTAGTTACAAGACATACTTTCTATTTTTACGACTAGTTACAAGACATACTTTCTATTTTACGACTAATTACAAGACATACTTTCTATTTTTACTAGTTACAAGACATACTTTCTATTTTACGATTAGTTACAAGACATACTTTTTATTTTTACGACTAGTTACAAGAAATACTTTCTATTTTTACTAGTTACAAGACATACTTTCTATTTTTATGAGTGGTTATAAGACATACTTTCTATTTTTACGACTAGTTACAAAACATAATTTCTATTTTTACGACTAGTTACAAGACATACACATGTACTTTCTATTTTACGACTAGTTACAAGACATACTTTCTATTTTTACGACTAGTTACAAGACATACTTTCTATTTTTATTAGTTACAAGACATACTTTCTATTTTTATAAAATGATATCATTGTTCTGCTGATTTGTTCAGGTTCACATTGTACGACCTCCGTATGTTCCACCGAAATGCAGAGATCTTTTATCCGACTATGTTGCCTTGGCAAAGACAAGACTGGCCGATTTGAAGGTAATTTATGTGTTCTTTCTTGTCTTTCTCACTTCCTACACAATATAGGCAGGCATGCTATCACTAAAATAAATTATTCTTAGTTAAAATATTTAATAAACAATTAACTGACCTAGTGGATATGTTAAACGGTGATGGTATCAGCAGGTAATTTCTACTAGGATATACAAAACAATGTCACTGATATGTTCATTTCTTACAGGAGACTTTTAATGGTGATGGTATCTGCACATTCTTTCTACTAGGATATATAAAATGATGTTACTGATCTGCTCATTTCTTACAGGAGACGTTGAACGATGATGGTATCTATGAGGTTAGCACTGCTGGTCAGAGTGACACAAAGCAGGTGAGATGCAGGGTTCGAAATCGTGATCCCTGAAAAGCAGGTCTTTTTTTTTTTTTGGAAACTGATTATCTCATCTGGTGTTTACCGTAAGATTCTGTTATATTTTAAATCCATAATGCTCTCAAATATATATCTGTTGTTCACACACTATCCCAAACCACATGCTGTCATATTTCCAGCAGGCCATTATTTGTTTAATCAGGACATATTTCTGTTGGCATACTGTTTTAAAAACATAACAGCAGGCCATAATTTACTTCCTTTTTCGAGCCCAAAGATGTAATAAAAAAAAAGTAAATCCTTATTCATGTTGTTGAAGGATGTAGTCTAGAAACTGTTACACATTGTTCATGTTGAAGGATGTAGTCTTCAAACTGTTACATATTAATCATGTTGTTGAAGGTTGTAGTCTAGAAACTGTTACATATTGTTCATGTTGTTGAAGGTTGTAGTCTAGAACCGTTACTTATTGTTCATGTTGTTGGAGGATGTAGTCTAGAAACTGTTACATATTGTTCATGTTGTTGAAGGTTGTAGTCTAGAACTGTTACATGTTGTCCATGCTGTTGGAGGATGTAGTCTAGAAACTGTTACACATTGTTCATGTTGTTGAAGGATGTAGTCTAGAAACTGGTACATATTGTTCATGTTGTTGAAGGATGTAGTCTAGAAACTGTTACGTATTGTTCATGTTGTTGAAGGATGTAGTCTAGAACTGTTACACATTGTGCATGTTATTGAAGGATGTAGTCTAGAAACTGTTACATATTGTTCATGTTGTTGGAGGCTGTAGTCGAGAAACTGTTACACATTGTTCATGTTGTTGAAGGATTTAGTCTAGAAACTAATATTGTTCATGTTGTTGAAGGATGTAGTCTAGAAACTGTTACATATTGTTCATGTTGTTGGAGGCTGTAGTCTAGAAACTGTTACACAATGTTCATGTTGTTGGAGGATGTAGTCTAGAAACTGTTACATATTGTTGATGTAGTCAAGAAACTGTTACGTATTGTTCATGTTGTTAAATGATGTAGTCTAGAAACTGTTACACACTGTTCATGTTGTTGAAGGATGTAGTCTAGAAACTGGTACATATTGTTCATGTTGTTGAAGGATGTAGTCTAGAAATTGTTACATATTGTTCATGTTGTTGATGTAGGAACTGTAGTCATGTTATTGAAGGATGTAGTCTAGAAACTGTTACACATTGTTCATGTTGTTGAAGGAT
The DNA here is from genome assembly GCF_016097555.1 of Gigantopelta aegis. NCBI lineage: Eukaryota > Metazoa > Mollusca > Gastropoda > Neomphalida > Peltospiridae > Gigantopelta > Gigantopelta aegis. The sequence continues at coordinate 40,936,319 of NC_054712.1, read as the reverse complement.
TTAGTCTAGAAACTAATATTGTTCATGTTGTTGAAGGATGTAGTCTAGAAACTGTTACATATTGTTCATGTTGTTGGAGGCTGTAGTCTAGAAACTGTTACACAATGTTCATGTTGTTGGAGGATGTAGTCTAGAAACTGTTACATATTGTTGATGTAGTCAAGAAACTGTTACGTATTGTTCATGTTGTTAAATGATGTAGTCTAGAAACTGTTACACACTGTTCATGTTGTTGAAGGATGTAGTCTAGAAACTGGTACATATTGTTCATGTTGTTGAAGGATGTAGTCTAGAAATTGTTACGTATTGTTCATGTTGTTGAAGGATGTAGTCTAGAACTGTTACACATTGTGCATGTTATTGAAGGATGTAGTCTAGAAACTGTTACATATTGTTCATGTTGTTGGAGGATTTAGTCTAGAAACTAATATTGTTCATGTTGTTGAAGGATGTTGTCTAGAAACTGTTACATATTGTTCATGTTGTTGGAGGCTGTAGTCTAGAAACTGTTACACAATGTTCATGTTGTTGGAGAATGTAGTCTAGAAACTGTTACATATTGTTCATGTGGTTGGAGGATGTAGTCAAGAAACTGTTACGTATTGTTCATGTTGTTAAATGATGTAGTCTAGAAACTGTTACACACTGTTCATGTTGTTGAAGGATGTAGTCTAGAAACTGGTACATATTGTTCATGTTGTTGAAGGATGTAGTCTAGAAATTGTTACGTATTGTTCATGTTGTTGAAGGATGTAGTCTAGAACTGTTACACATTGTGCATGTTATTGAAGGATGTAGTCTAGAAACTGTTACATATTGTTCATGTTGTTGGAGGATTTAGTGTAGAAACTAATATTGTTCATGTTGTTGAAGGATGTTGTCTAGAAACTGTTACATATTGTTCATGTTGTTGGAGGCTGTAGTCTAGAAACTGTTACACAATGTTCATGTTGTTGGAGAATGTAGTCTAGAAACTGTTACATATTGTTCATGTGGTTGGAGGATGTAGTCAAGAAACTGTTACGTATTGTTCATGTTGTTAAATGATGTAGTCTGGAAACTGTTACACACTGTTCATGTTGTTGAAGGATGTAGTCTAGAAACTGTTAAACATTGTTCATGTTGTTGAAGGATTTAGTCTAGAAACTAACATTGTTCATGTTGTTGAAGGATGTAGTCTAGAAACTGTTACACAATGTTCATGATGTTGGAGGATGTAGTCTAGAAACTGTTACATATTGTTCATGTGGTTGCAGGATGTAGTCAAGAAACTGTTACGTATTGTTCATGTTGTTAAATGATGTAGTCTGGAAACTGTTACACACTGTTCATGTTGTTGAAGGATGTAGTCTAGAAACTGTTAAACATTGTTCATGTTGTTGAAGGATTTAGTCTAGAAACTAACATTGTTCATGTTGTTGAAGGATGTAGTCTAGAAACTGTTACACAATGTTCATGATGTTGGAGGATGTAGTCTAGAAACTGTTACATATTGTTCATGTTGTTGGAGGATGTAGTCAAGAAACTGTTACACACTGTTCATGTTGTTGAAGGATGTAGTCTAGAAACTGTTACACATTGTTCTTGTTGTTGAAGGATGTAGTCTAGAAACTTACATATTGTTCATGTTGTTGGAGGATGTAGTCAAGAAACTGTTACGTATTGTTCATGTTGTTAAATGATGTAGTCTAGAAACTGTTACACATTGTTCATGTTGTTGGAGGACGTAGTCTAGAAATTGTTACACATTGTTCATGTTGTTGGAGGATGTAGTCTAGAAACTGTTACACATTGTTTATGTTGTTGGAGTATGTAGTCTAGAAACTGTTACACATTGTTCATGTTGTTGAAGGATTTAGTCTAGAAACTAATATTGTTCATGTTGTTGAAGGATGTAGTCTAGAAACTGTTACATATTGTTCATGTTGTTGGAGGCTGTAGTCTAGAAACTGTTACACATTGTTCATGTTGTTGGAGGATATAGTCTAGAAATTGTTACACATCGTTCATGTTGTTGGAGGATGTAGTCTAGAAACTGTTACACATTGTTTATGTTGTTGGAGTATGTAGTCTAGAAACTGTTACACATTGTTCATGTTGTTGGAGTATGTAGTCTAGAAACTGTTACACATTGTTTATGTTGTTGGAGTATGTAGTCTAGAAACTGTTACACATTGTTTATGTTGTTGGAGTATGTAGTCTAGAAACTGTTACACATTGTTTATGTTGTTGGAGTATGTAGTCTAGAAACTGTTACACATTGTTTATGTTGTTGGTGTATGTAGTCTAGAAACTGATACACATTGTTCATGTTGTTGGAGGTTGTGGTCTAGAAACTGATACACATTGTTCATGTTGTTGAAGGATGTAGTCTAGAAACTGTTACACATTGTTCATGTTGTTGGAGGATGTAGTCTAGAAACTTACACACTGTTCATGTTGTTGGAGGATGTAGTCTAGAAACTGTTACACACTGTTCATGTTGTTGGAGGATGTAGTCTAGAAACTGTTACACACTGTTCATGTTGTTGGAGGATGTAGTCTAGAAACTGTTACGCACTGTTCATGTTGTTGGAGGATGTAGTCTAGAAACTGTTACACATTGTTCATGTTGTTGGAGGATGTAGTCTAAAACTGTTACATATTGTTCATGTTACACATCATTCATGTTGTTGGAGGATGTAGTCTAGAAACTGTTACATGTTGTTCATGTTGTAAATGGTAAATATCAAATGGGTTTATGACATGAATATTATGGGTAAATTATAGGGTAAATTCAGTCAATATCTGATGGCTTGGCGACTGATATCGTAAATTGTGAAGGACTTCATTTTTGTTTGTAGAGTCTACTGAGAAGTGATCAGGATGTCCTGACAGCTATAACTGCATTTGAGTCGACAGGAAAAGTTCCATCTTCTGTGATGGAAGCCAGGTACGATGAGACAGATGGTAAATAATTACACTCTCCTGGCTTATTTCTCGTTCCAGCCAATGCACCACGACTGATACCATGATATGTGCTATCTTGTCTATGGGATGGTGTATATAAAAGATACCTTGCTGCTAACCAAAAAGAGTAGCCCATGAAGTGGCAACAGCAGATTTCCTCCCTCAGTATGTGTGGTCCTTAACCATACATTGTATGTCCGACACCATAGAACCGTAAATAAAATGTGTTGAGTGTGTTGTTAAATAAACCATTTCTTTCTTTCATTTCTCTCCTGGCTTGTTCCATCTCAGTGGTATACTGCTTACATACAGCTACATGTATGTACAAACATTCACATATGAAAACTATAACTTAACTGTTAAGAACATATAGGTTAATAGGTAAACTGTAACTTTACGTAATGCAGATCACTTGAATACTTTCTTTTGTCATACAACGCTCTTTGCAAATTCGTTCTTTCCCTCGTCAGTTAAATTATGGAATAATATGTCTTCTAACATCAAAAACTAAATCATTAACTACGTTCAAATATGCAACTAATGCAACTGAACCTATCCTATCATACTTTTATTATGGTGAAAAACGTCAGGAGATACTACACTGTCGACTTAGAATGGGTGACAGTAACCTAAATGGTCATAAATTTAAGCGTCATCTCTTAGATAATCCAAAATGTGCTTGTGAGCATCATGTGGAAGATGTTGAACTTTTCTTGTGTCATAGACATATAGACATTTTTAAATCCGTTCATGACTTTATTGTTAGCACTAAACGTTTTGAAACTTAATAGCACCGTTTCATTTCTCTACCTGTCTTAATTCTCTGTATGTACTTTTTCATTCTGTAGCTCACTTTTATGTTAATTATCTTCTATTATGTTTTATTATTGTTAGTTATTATATGTACTTTGTCTGTCATTTTGTCAGTTTGTTTGTTAAAAAATGTAGGGAAAGGTCCTAATATAGGCTTGTATGCTGTCGACCAATCCCACCAGAAAAAATGGAATAAATATTGTTTAAACTAAACTAACTTAACTGTTTATAAACATCTGCAGTTAATAGGTACACTGTAACTTAACTGTTATGAACATATGTAGGTTAATAGGTGAACTGTAACTTTACTGTTATGAACATCTGTAATTAAAAAGTAAACTTAACTGTTAAGAACATCTGTAGGTTAATAGGTAAACTGTAATTTAACTGTTATGAACATCTGTAGGTTAATAGATAAACCGTAACTTAACTGTTCTGGACATCTGTAGGTTAATAGGTAAACTGTAATTTAACTGTTATACACATCTGTAGGTTAATAGATAAACCGTAACTTAACTGTTATGGACATATGTAGGTTAATAGGTAAACTGTAACTAACTGTTATGGAACATCTGTAGTTAATAGGTAAACTGTAACTGTTAAGAACATCTGTAGTTAATAGGTAAACTGTAACTGAACTGTTATGAACACCTGTAGGTTAATAAATAACCCGTAACTTAACTGTTATGGACATCTGTAGGTTAATAGGTAAACTGTAACTACATGTAACGGTTAAGAACATCTGTAGTTAATAGGTAAACAGTATAACTGTTATGAACATCTATAGTTAATAGGTAAACTGTAACTTAACTTATCTAAATGCATCAAACTAGCAGTGGAAGTGAATTTTGTTATTATGTTGCTGCTAATTTCACAGTATGATATTGGTATAACAGTTTGCCAATGTGCATTGGGTGCAGACCTGTCAACCTTTAGTCAAGAGAAAGCAGTGGGTGACTAAACCTCACTGGTGGTTGCCACAGCCTGGAGATACATATATGCAGTGGGTGACTAAACCTCACTGGTGGTTGCCACAGCCTGGAATACATATATGCAGTGGGTGACTGAACCTCACTGGTGGTTGCCACAGCCTGGAGATAGAGATATGCAGATCCATATGCCATTTGTTTTCCCATGTTGATTATTGCACCCGTTTGTAGTGCACAAGAATATCATACTACGAGTGTGTGTAGAAAAGGACATGACGTCTGTCGAGTGAAGACCTAACTACATATGCAAGATTTTGTATTAAACATGTGTTCATTAAATTTAAAAAATTTATTGCCCGGTCAGAATTGTTTTAAACAATATTTATTCCGTCTTTTACATGGTGGTAGCGATTGGTCGACAGGCATTAGTCTATATTAGGACCTTTCCCTACAAATGTAGAACAGATACAAGATGAACAAGATGACTGTCAATAGTAGCATAACTGATAGAAACAGTAACAATGGCTGTGGATAACTGAACATAAAGTAATCAGTTATGACCGCAGATTAAAGAGAAACCGGAAACAAAGTTGTACATAGGACAGATATATTCATGTAAACAAGATAACGGTCAATTTAATTTCATTTCAACTTATATTCGTGCTTATATCCAATTAAGGTTCAAGCATGCTGTCCTAGGCACACACCTCAGCTATCTGGGCTGTCTGTCCATGACAGTGGGTTAGTTGTTAGTTGGTTAGTGAGAGAGAAGAGGGTGTAGTTGCCTTACACCTACATGTACCCACTGAGCCCTTAAGAACTCGCTCTGGGTTGGAGCCGGTACCGGGCTGCGAACCCTGTACCTACCTGTACCAGCCAGTAGTCCTATGGCTTAACCACGATACCACCGAGGCCGGTTAACAGTCAATAGTAGCGCATATACATAACTGATAGAAGTAGTAACAACAGCTGTGGGTAATTGAACATAAAGTAATAAGTTATGAAAGAAAGAAAGAAATGTTTTATTTAACAACGCACTCAACACATTTTATTTATGGTTATATGTCGTCATACATGGTTAAGGACCACAGAGATTTTGAGAGGAAACCCGCTGTCGCCACTACATGGGCTACTCTTTCCGATTAGCAGCAAGGGATCTTTTATTTGCGCTTCCCACAGGCAGGATAGCACAAGACATGGCCTTTGTTGAACCAGTTATGGATCACTGGTCGGTGCAAGTGGTTAACACCTACCCATTGAGCCTTGCGGAGCACTCACTCAGGGTTTGGAGTCGGTATCTGGATTAAAAATCCCATGCCTCGACTGGGATCCGAACCCAGTACCTATGTTACCGAGGCCGGTAAATAAGTTATGAATGCAGATTAAAGAGAAACAGAAAACAAAGAAGTAGAGCAGAGTGAGAGACATGAAGGAGGAGCGAAAGAAAACAGGTTGACAGAGAAGTAAAGAATTTGTCAGGGTTTCTGCCAGAGGGGTAAAACGAGTATGGCGCCATATACCCACTTTTTTTTTTCAGATTTTTTTTTTAAGTTAATCTTTTGACAAAATTAATTACTCTTTTCATTACTGTATGATTTTCTTAACCTTAACCCTAAACATAACTCATTTTCTTTCTGGGCTAGGCCTCCTATACCCCATGTTGACTGCATGTGGCTGCATTCAATTCCATAGCGCCATACCCAAAAATTCTTTCTTGCAGAAATACTATTGGTGAGAACTGCTGTAAGATTAAATGTGTATGCACTAAGACTTGTGTCTGTGTAGCACTGATCGGATAGCATGGATAGCAGTGCAGAACTGTCAGAATTGAGATGTACATTGTGTAGTTCAAATTAAACAAATCTTTTAAATAATAAATTATTGTTTTTCAGCATTTTTCGGAAACCTTATTTTATTGGGAAATTTCTACCAGCATTGCTGAAAGCCAGACCGGTTTGTATTACTTTTAATTCACATTGTATGTTATATTTACAGTGAAACCCTTCTAAACCGGACACCCTCAGGACCATGTAAAATGTCCAGTTTTAAGAGGTATCTGGTTTATTGAGGTTAAGTTGTCCGGTTTTGAGAGAATTCCGGTTTACAGAGGGTCCGGTTTTGAGGGAATTCCAGTTTACAGAGGGTCTGGTTTTGAAAGGTTTCACCGTACTTTGTCTACATTAGCTCATATATTGTGCTTCAAATAGAGGGCTACCTCTCGTACTCGCCAAATTCATATTTAAAAAATTATTGGCAAATTTTATTTTAATTTATTAAAATAATTTCAAGTAATAATTGATATTTTGTTACAAATTAACTGAGTTTCCGCAATTTTTGAAGTTTAATAGATAATTTGGAGAAATGTGCTGAATCAGAGCTAGCCCTGAAATATATATGGTTTGTTTTATGATTTACTTCGTTTAACATACCCATAATAAAGAGATCAACTTTGGAAATACATGTAGTTAAAGTGGACCAGACACCAAAAGACATGTATTGTGTGGTAGATTTATTGGGCAGAAATGTGTATAGATATGAATAAACGTGCGGCAGTACATGATTGGTGATATTTACTGAAGACTGCCAGTAGTACCGGTACAATTGTTGTCAATTGTTGGTCATGCATTTCAGTTGTTGTTTATTATCTCAGATTTATGGGATGTGTAAATTACTTCATGAATATGCTATAAATAGTTGTGTAGATGTATAATTATTAATATGTTAGTCTTTGTTAAATGCATCAGTAACCAAGAAATAGGTCAACATTGTGGTTTTGGTTTTTAAAAAATTTAAATTATTTGGAGACATGGACACATTATTGTGGACAGAAGGCCTTTATTTCTACTACATAGAGTAGATATTTTACTACATACCACTATGCCTGAGATCCAAGTTATTTTTCTGACTATGACTATTTTGATGTGCCCAACTGAATGAAGACAGTACCAGACATACAATGGCAACATTGATATAACAGTTTATTCCCAATGAAAATGCAATAAAAGACATTGGATGTGGGGTGAATAAATATCATGTAGCATTTGAGTTGAATGGGCATTTGATACCATTTTTAATATCATGAATATGGGTAGGTACATGCAGAAGTGCAAGAAAAATAATCTAACATGTGTTTGATGAAGAAAGAGAAATCCCAACCTTAGAGATACAGCTGTTTTGTCTTAACTTCACCAAGGTCTAGGTAAATCCCAACCTTGAGATACGGCTGTTTTGTCTTGAATTCACCAAGGTCTAGGTAAATCCCAACCTTTGAGATACAGCTGTTTTGTCTTAACTTCACCAAGGTCTAGGTAAATCCCAACCTTGAGATACGGCTGTTTTGTCTTGAATTCACCAAGGTCTAGGTAAATCCCAACCTTTGAGATACAGCTGTTTTGTCTTAACTTCACCAAGGTCTAGGTAAATCCCAACCTTGAGATACGGCTGTTTTGTCTTGAATTCACCAAGGTCTAGGTAAATCCCAACCTTGCAATACAGCTGTTCATCTTGAATTCACCAAGGTCTAGGTAAATGTCAACCCTTGAGATACATCTGTTTTCTCTTTAATTCACCAAGGTCTAGGTAAATGCCAACCTTTGAGATACAGCTGTTTTGTCTTGAATTCACCAATACAAGGTCTAGGTAAGTCCCAACCTTAAGATACAGCTGTTTGTCTTGAATTCACCAAGGTCTAGGTAAATCCCAACCTTGAGATACAGCTGTTTGTCTTGAATTCACCAAGGTCTAGGTAAATCCCAACCCTGGAGATACAAGTGTTTAGTCTTGAATTCACCAAGGTCTAGGTAAATCCCAACCTTGAGATACAGCTGTTTTTTCTTGAATTAACCAAGGTCTAGGTAACCCAACCCTTGAGATACAGCTGGGGTTTTTTCCAACTCTCAAATTATAATTTTGCTATCTTCAGAAGACACTCATGATATATTACGTTTATTTCTTTGTTCTTTTTCTACAATATTCCTGTTTGTGCAGCTTCCAGATAAACGTGACTCGAGAATGAAGATGATTGATGCATTGAAGAAAGCTGACAAGATTCCTCTGTCTCTGTATGCCAAGTATGAAGAGGGATGTAGGAAGGAAGCTCAACAACTGCTTAATGGTATACTTGACTGTGTCTGTCTTTCTGTATGTCAGTCTGTCTGTCTTGTCTCTCAGTCTGTCTTTAATAAAAGGTGACGAGATATCTGCCAAATACAATGAGGGTTGTAGGAAGGAAGCCCAAATACTTTTGTCTGTTTGTCTGTTGATTTGTCTGTCTATATATGTATGCCTGCCTGTCTGTATGCCTATGCCTGTCTGCCTGTGTGTAGGTGTGTTTAAACAGCACCATGTTGACATGTTTCACTTTGTGTAGGTGTGTTTGAACATCACCATGATGGCATGTTTCACATGTTGTGTAGGTGTGTTTGAACATCACCATGATGGCATGTTTCACATGTTGTGTAGATGTGTTTGAACATCACCATGATGACATGTTTCACTTGTTATGTAGGTGTGTTTGAACAGAACCATGATGATATGTTTCACTTGTTATGTAGGTGTGTTTGAACAGCACTATGATGACATGTTTCACTTGCGTAGGTGTGTTTGAACAGCACCATGATGACATGTTTCATTTGTGTAGGTGTGTTTGAACATCACCATGATGACATGTTTCACTTGTTGTGTAGGTGTGTTTGAACAGGACCATGACGACATGGAAGACATGATGTTAGAACCGAGAGATCAACTAGTATTCCGTCTTGGTCAGTTACAAGATGTCATCGTCAACACAGCATCTGTCCAGTCAAGTCCACTCAAACAGAAAGGTTTGTAAACTTGATTGTATTATAAAATTGTATTTTCACCATTAAAATTAACTGCAGTTGTAAAAAAAAGTATCACCAAATGAAATTAGTCAAATTGTGTCCATTCACACAGAAATGTTTTTAAAATGTTACTGTAATCAAAGGGAAAAGTCCACTTTAATATTTGGAATAAAATTTTGTAGACTTGTAAATTAGCCTGTTATTTAAGAAATGGATGATAATTTCTAAAACAATTGTAATTTTAAAAATGTATTTATGCTTGTTTAATATTTTGTAAATTAATCACGAATTATATTATTACAAATTATTTTGTTTATAAAATCAATTTTGAATTATTATTTTTTATTAAGTACTATAACATTTTTTAATACACATGTATGTATTGATATGAACATTATGAATATCAATAGTTGCAAATACATGTGATGCCTGTTGGCCAATCCCATCTGTTAATTTAAACAAAAAGAAATATTGTTTAAATCAAGTGATCTTTGTGGTAGGTGACGCTTTTAATTCTGCTCAGTTCTTGGTTTTGAAAATAATAGCATAGTTTATGTATTTATTTTGAAGTTAGTGAACTCATATCCATCATCAGTGAGAAGATAGAGCTCGTTCTTGGTAGATTGAGTTCTGAGGAATTACAAGTTGAATCTACACACACACCAATCAGCTTGTCATTCCCTGATGTTAAAGACACACACATACAGGTTTGTTCTTTATACCCATCATTCCTGATGTGACACACACACCAATCAACTTATCATACCCTAATGTCAAACACACACCAATCAATTTGTCATACCCTGATGTTAAACACGCACACATACAGGTTTGTTCTTTATACCTATCGTTCCTGGTGTGACACACACACACCAATTAACTTGTCATACCCTAATGTCAATCACACACCAATCAACTTGTCATTCCTGATGTGACACACACACCAATCAACTTGTCATACCCTGCTGTTAAACACACACACATACAGGTTTGTTCTTTATACCTGTCGTTCCTGATGTGACACACACACCAATCAGCTTGTCATTCCCTGATGTTAAAGACACACACATACAGGTTTGTTCTTTATACCCATCATTCCTGATGTGACACACACACCAATCAACTTATCATACCCTAATGTCAAACACACACCAATCAATTTGTCATACCCTGATGTTAAACATGCACACATACAGGTTTGTTCTTTATACCTATCGTTCCTGGTGTGACACACACACACAAATTAACTTGTCATACCCTAATGTCAATCACACACCAATCAACTTGTCATTCCTGATGTGACACACACACCAATCAACTTGTCATACCCTGCTGTTAAACACACACACATACAGGTTTGTTCTTTATACCTGTCGTTCCTGATGTGACACACACACCAATCAGCTTGTCATACCCTGATGTTACACACACACCAATCAACTTGTCTTACCCTGATGTTACACACACCAATCAACTTGTCATACCCTGATGTTACACACACACCAATCAGCTTGTCATACCCTGATGTTACACACACACCAATCAACTTGTCATACCCTGAAGTTACACACCGACCAATCAACTTGTCATACCTTGACACCGGCCTCGGTGGCACAGTGGTTAAGCCTTCGGACTACAGGCTGGTAGGTACACGGTTAGCAACCCGGTACCAATCAACTTGTCATACCCTAATGTCAAACACACACCAATCAATGTGTCATACCATGATGTTAAACATGCACACATACAGGTTTGTTCTTTATACCTGTCATTCCTGATGTGACACACACACACCAATTAATTTGTCATACCCTGATGTTACACACACACCAATCAACTTGTCATACCCTGATGTTACACACACACCAATCAACTTGTCATACCCTGATGTTACACACACCAATCAACTTGTCATACCCTGAAGATACACACCAACCAATCAACTTGTCATACCCTGAAGTTACACACCGACCAATCAACTTGTCATACCCTGAAGTTACACACCGACCAATCAACTTGTCATACCCTGAAGTTACACACCGACCAATCAACTTGTCATACCTTGACACCGGCCTCGGTGGCACAGTGGTTAAGCCTTCGGACTACAGGCTGGTAGGTACACGGTTAGCAGCCCGGTACCAGCTCCATCCCAGAGAGAGTTCTTAAGGGCTCAATTGGTAGGTTTAAGGTCACTACACCCAGACAGCCCAGATAGCTGAGGTGTATGCCCAGGATAGCGTGCTTGAACCTTAATTGGATATAAGCGTGCAAATAAGTTCAAATGGAAAAATATACCCTGATGTTCAACACACACCAATCAACTTGTCATACCCTAATGTTAAACACATACCAATCAACTTGTCATACCCGGATATTATACATACACACAAGTTCTTGTATTTTACACATTTATATACCGATAATTCCAGTTTGTTGTTTTTGTGAGTATCAGTTACCCAGAAAGCCATTTTAAGGGTTGGATAAAGTGTAAGGGTTAAATACATCTGACAGTGTAACGGTTTAATACATCTGACAGTGTAAGGGTTGGATACATCTGACAGTGTAAGGGTTGAATACATCTGACAGTGTAAGGGTTGGATACATCTGACAGTGCAATAATTGAATACATCTGACAGTGCAAGGGTTGGATACATCTGACAATATAAGGGTTGGATACATCTGACAGTGCAAGGGTTGGATACATCTGAAATGTAAGGGTTGAATACATCTGACAGTGTAAGGGTTGGATACATCTGACAATGTAATGGTTGAATATATCTGACAGTGCAAGGGTTGGATACATCTGACAGTGCAAGGGTTGGATACATCTGACAGTTTAAGGGTTGGATACATCTGACAGTTTAAGGGTTGGATACATCAGACAGTTTAAGGGTTGGATACATCTCACAGTCCAAGGGTTGGATACATCTGACTTTGCAAGGTTTGGATACATCTGACAGTGTCGGGGTTGGATATATCTGACAGTGTACAGGTTGAATACATCTGACAATGTAAGGGTTGAATACATCTGACAGTGTAAGGGTTGAATACATCTGACAATGTAAGGATTGGATACATCTGCCAGTGCAAGGGTTGGATACATTTGACAGCGCAAGGGTTGGATACATGTGACAGTGTAAGGGTTGGATGCATCTGACAGTGTAAGTGTTGAATACATCTGCCAGTGTAAGGGTTGGATGCATCTGACAGTGTAAGGGTTAGATGCATCTGACAGTGTAAGGGTTGGATACAGTGCAAAGGTTGGATACATCTGACAGGGTAAGGGTTGGATACATCTGACAGTGCAAGGGTTGGATACATTTGACAGTGTAAGGGTTGGATACATTGACATTGCAAGGGTTTGATACGTGCAAGGGTTGGATGCAATGCAAGGGTTGGATACATCTGACAGTGTAAGGGTTGGATTCATTGACATTGCAAGGGTTGGATGCAATGCAAGGGTTGGATTTATCTGGTTGTGTAAGAGGTTGGTTGATCTGATCTCATTAACGACAGGTTAATTATTGCCACACTTACAAAAGAAACTGACATTGAAATTTGTCTTATTTTTATTTTAACCAATTAATTTTAATTAATTATATTTTGCCTTCTTTTAGGAACTGACATTACCAAAATCTTTTTACTACTATGTAATGTAAACAGTTAAAATGTAACTTGTCTTTCAGTGTAATATGTACAGGTTGTTCATGCTGATCAGGTCTTTCTCATTCTTAAGATTGTAGACTTGCTGGTGAATTTTATCTCCCGGTGTTTGACCCTTGACCTCCAGACCCCAACCCCACAGCTGACTTGGCTACTACAACTGACAAGAATGTTGTCTGAGCATAAGACACTTTACCACGCTCTCTTCACCAGATTCCTCTGTCTCGTTCACCAGGTCAGTACGTACCAACATAGTTTATATCAAAGAACAGATCGATATTTACCAGGTCAGTACGTACCAACACAGTTGATATCAAACAACAGATATTTACCAGGTCAGTACATACCAACACAGTTTATATCAAACAACTGATATTTACCAGGTCAGTACGTACCAACACAGTTGATATCAAACAACAGATATTTACCAGGTCAGTACATACCAACACAGTTGATATCAAACAACAGATATTTACCAGGTCAGTACATACCAACACAGTTTATATCAAACAACTGATATTTACCAGGTCAGTACGTACCAACACAGTTGATATCAAACAACAGATATTTACCAGGTCAGTACATACCAACACAGTTAATATAAAAAACAGATATTTACCAGGTCAGTATGACCCAACTCAGTTTATATCAAAGAACAGATATTTACCAGGTCAGTACATACCAACACAGTTTATATCAAACAACTGATATTTACCAGGTCAGTACGTAACAACACAGTTGATATCAAACAACAGATATTTACCAGGTCAATACATACCAACACAGTTGATATAAAAAAACTGATATTTACCAGGTCAGTATGACCCAACACAGTTTATATCAAAGAACAGATATTTACCAGGTCAGTACATACCAACACAGTTGATATCAAACAACAGATATTTACCAGGTCAGTACATACCAACACAGTTGATATCAAATTACAGATATTTACCAGGTCAGTACGTACCAACTCAGTTGATAACAAACAACAGATATTTACCAGGTTAGTACGACCCAACACAACTGATATTTAAGGTTATCTGTGCTTCAGTCTCACTGAAGTTTACCAAATATTCCCATTAATTTTCTAGGATTTTTGTTTATTTCCAGGGCCAAAACTTGAAGGATCATCACTTGACTGGATTGTCTGCTCTTGCTGCATGTCTCGCTGTGTTGCAGCCGCTGTTTGGCATCGTCACCGTTGATGTCTGCAGTGTGTGTCAGTCACACAAATCCACTGGCAGCTTCCTCGACGTTCTCTTAGATGTGTTTCCCTATTGGACAGCTGCTTCAGCCGAGCTATACTGGAGGTGGCCATGTTTTGTCTTGTTCATAACTCACCGAAAGTGTTTTTTGACAAATGTCAGGAATAAGCTAGGCAAGAGGTTTTGTGAGAACTGACCGTGCAACGAGTGAGCGCTTTACCAGTGGGCTACGCCTCGCCCCCATAATAAGCGTGGGATTCCTGCTGATAAAGCTTTAAGATTCCTCAAAATAACTTTATAAATTCCTGAAACTAATTTTGATGAGTTGTCATCACTACTAGAGTGAGTAAGGAGTTGTATCGCATGTTTCTGTCACTGACAAGTAATCATGTATCACTGACCTGCGATTTGTGTCCAGGACAGCATGCTTGAACCCTAATTGAATATAAGTACAGAAATAAATTGACTGAGTAAATGAAAGGCAATATTTTTAATGACCTTTTTTTGATACTTTCAAATCCTCATTACTTGTTTTTTTTTTTTTTTTTTTTTGTTGCAGATTTTGGTCCCAGTACCTGAAGTTTGTGTTCCTGCAGTTTGAGAGGGTGTCGTCGTGTTACCGTGACGATCGACACGGGGTCATTCCAGCAGATCTGACGAGAAAGGTTTATAGTTTGTTTGTTTTATCTTTCTGTGAACAAGGAGCGGGACGTAGCCCAATGGTAAAGCCCTCGCTCGATGCGCGGTCGGTCTGGGATCTATCCCCGTCGGTGGGCCCATTGGGCTATTTCTTGCTCCAGCCAGTGCACCACAACTGGTATATCAAAACTCAAGGGGTGGTATGTACTATACTGTCTGTGGGATGGTGCATATAAAAGATCTTTTTACTGCTAATCAAAAAGAGTAGCCCATGAAGTGACGACTGCGGGTTTCCTCTCTCAATATCTGTGTGGTTCTTAACCATATGTCTGACGCCATATGTGTTGAGTGCATTGTTAAATAAAACATTTCTTTCTTTTTTTATGTGAACACAACTTGATTGTGAGATGCATGTCTCGTGGTTGTTAAGGGGTGGTATGTTTGATATCTTTATGTGAACACAACTTGATTGTGAGATGCATGTCTCGTGGTTGTTAAGGGGTGGTATGTTTGATATCTTTATGTGAACACAACTTGATTCTGAGTTGCATGTCTCGTGGTTGTTAAGGGGTGGTATGTTTTATATCTTTATGTGAACACAACTTGATTCTGAGTTGCATGTCTCGTGGTTGTTAAGGGGTGGTATGTTTTATATCTTTATGTGAACACAACTTGATTCTGAGTTGCATGTCTCGTGGTTGTTAAGGGGTGGGATGTTTGATATCTTTATGTGAACACAACTTGATTCTGAGTTGCATGTCTCGTGGTTGTTAAGGGGTGGGATGTTTGATATCTTTATGTGAACACAACTTGATTCTGAGTTGCATGTCTC
The DNA here is from genome assembly GCF_016097555.1 of Gigantopelta aegis. Lineage (NCBI taxonomy): Eukaryota > Metazoa > Mollusca > Gastropoda > Neomphalida > Peltospiridae > Gigantopelta > Gigantopelta aegis. The sequence continues at coordinate 40,920,463 of NC_054712.1, read as the reverse complement.
GTGGTTGTTAAGGGGTGGGATGTTTGATATCTTTATGTGAACACAACTTGATTGTGAGATGCATGTCTCGTGGTTGTTAAGGGGTGGTATGTTTGATATCTTTATGTGAACACAACTTGATTCTGAGTTGCATGTCTCGTGGTTGTTAAGGGGTGGTATGTTTTATATCTTTATGTGAACACAACTTGATTCTGAGTTGCATGTCTCGTGGTTGTTAAGGGGTGGTATGTTTTATATCTTTATGTGAACACAACTTGATTCTGAGTTGCATGTCTCGTGGTTGTTAAGGGGTGGGATGTTTGATATCTTTATGTGAACACAACTTGATTCTGAGTTGCATGTCTCGTGGTTGTTAGTTGCATGTCTCGTGGGGTGGGATGTTTGATATCTTTATGTGAACACAACTTGATTCTGAGTTGCATGTCTCGTGGTTGTTAAGGGGTGGGATGTTTGATATCTTTATGTGAACACAACTTGATTCTGAGTTGCATGTCTCGTGGTTGTTAAGGGGTGTGATGTTTGATATCTTTATGTGAACACAACTTGATTCTGAGTTGCATGTCTCGTGGTTGTTAAGGGGTGTGATGTTTGATATCTTTATGTGAACACAACTTGATTGTGAGTTGCATGTCTCGTGGTTGTTAAGGGGTGGGATGTTTGATATCTTTATGTGAACATTTCTTGATTCTGAGTTGCATGTCTCCTGGTTGTTAAGGGGTGGGATGTTTGATATCTTTATGTGAACACAACTTGATTGTGAGATGCATGTCTCGTGGTTGTTAAGGGGTGGTATGTTTGATATCTTTATGTGAACACAACTTGATTGTGAGATGCATGTCTCGTGGTTGTTAAGGGGTGGTATGTTTGATATCTTTATGTGAACACAACTTGATTCTGAGTTGCATGTCTCGTGGTTGTTAAGGGGTGGTATGTTTTATATCTTTATGTGAACACAACTTGATTCTGAGTTGCATGTCTCGTGGTTGTTAAGGGGTGGTATGTTTTATATCTTTATGTGAACACAACTTGATTCTGAGTTACATGTCTCGTGGTTGTTAAGGGGTGGGATGTTTGATATCTTTATGTGAACACAACTTGATTCTGAGTTGCATGTCTCGTGGTTGTTAAGGGGTGGGATGTTTGATATCTTTATGTGAACACAACTTGATTCTGAGTTGCATGTCTCGTGGTTGTTAAGGGGTGGGATGTTTGATATCTTTATGTGAACACAACTTGATTCTGAGTTGCATGTCTCGTGGTTGTTAAGGAACACAACTTGTGTGATGTTTGATATCTTTATGTGAACACAACTTGATTCTGAGTTGCATGTCTCGTGGTTGTTAAGGGGTGTGATGTAAGGGGTGATGTTTGATATCTTTATGTGAACACAACTTGATTGTGAGTTGCATGTCTCGTGGTTGTTAAGGGGTGGGATGTTTGATATCTTTATGTGAACATTTCTTGATTCTGAGTTGCATGTCTCGTGGTTGTTAAGGGGTGGTATGTTTGATATCTTTATGTGAACACAACTTGATTCTGAGTTGCATGTCTCGTGGTTGTTAAGGGGTGGTATGTTTTATATCTTTATGTGAACACAACTTGATTCTGAGTTGCATGTCTCGTGGTTGTTAAGGGGTGGTATGTTTTATATCTTTATGTGAACACAACTTGATTCTGAGTTGCATGTCTCGTGGTTGTTAAGGGGTGGGATGTTTGATATCTTTATGTGAACACAACTTGATTCTGAGTTGCATGTCTCGTGGTTGTTAAGGGGTGGGATGTTTGATATCTTTATGTGAACACAACTTGATTCTGAGTTGCATGTCTCGTGGTTGTTAAGGGGTGGGATGTTTGATATCTTTATGTGAACACAACTTGATTCTGAGTTGCATGTCTCGTGGTTGTTAAGGGGTGTGATGTTTGATATCTTTATGTGAACACAACTTGATTCTGAGTTGCATGTCTCGTGGTTGTTAAGGGGTGGGATGTTTGATATCTTTATGTGAACACAACTTGATTCTGAGTTGCATGTCTCGTGGTTGTTAAGGGGTGGGATGTTTTATATGTTTATGTGAACACAACTTGATTCTGAGTTGCATGTCTCGTGGTTATTAAGGGGTGTGATGTTTGATATCTTTATGTGAACACAACTTGATTCTGAGTTGCATGTCTCCTGGTTGGTAAGCGGTGTGATGTTTGATATCTTTATGTGAACACAACTTGTTTCTGAGTTGCATATCTCGTGGTTGTTAAGGGGTGGGATGTTTGATATCTTTATGTGAACACAACTTGATTCTGAGTTGCATGTCTCGTGGTTGTTAAGGGGTGGGATGTTTTATATGTTTATGTGAACACAACTTGATTCTGAGTTGCATGTCACGTGGTTGTTAAGGGGTGGGATGTTTGATATCTTTATGTGAACACAACTTGATTCTGAGTTGCATGTCTCCTGGTTGTTAAGGGGTGTGATTTAACTCAGTGTTAGCTCTAGGATTTAAACTGTTTCAACTTGGGACCTTGTTCACAAAACTGTCTTAAGCATTGCAATAGCGCAATGGCCTCATATCCTCTTACGGTTTTCAGACATGTTCACAAAATCTTTGCCGTTTGTAATAATGCAGCGATCTAGTAAAGGACAACCAAAATACGTAGAAATTTGTGAGAAGTCTGGAGCTCCCCTAAATCATTTCACAGAGACACAAAGTTTTTGGAATTAAACAGACTCATAAATTAGACATTTACAACACTGTAGAATGCACATGAGTTATTAAAACATTGTGGCTGCCTTTAAGATGTATGACTTGATTAGTTACAGTTATATTAACAAAAACTTAGATAGGTACATGTAAGTGTTTTGTTTAGGATTATTGCCTTGACTCTGGTGCAGTTTGAAGCTTTGTGTATTATACCCATTTATGTGTGTATTTTTTCAGTTTACCTTCCTGTGTTGGAGATTTCTGCCTCACCTCAGAACACACGGTCACAGTGGGGATGTTCGCTCTGACCACAAGACACAGCCACATGTCACATGTCTGTCACACAAGTTTGACGAGATGCTGCCACATGTCATATATCTGTCAGACAGGTTCCAGCAGTGTGTCAGGGACATTCAGGTGATCATAAAACTCCAATGTTAATGTTCATTGTGATGGTTCACTAACAAGTGGTCCTACTCACCCGTACAACACTGGTATTGTTCAGGTGATCATAAAACTCCAATGTTAATGTTCTTTGTGATGGCCCACTACAAAGTGGTCCCACTCACCTGTACAACACTGTAGTTGTAGTTAAGTAGATCTATTCTCGGGATCTAGTATTGTAGTAACTATTTCTTGTTAATCTTCCAGCATGCCTAAATCCAATAGTAGATCTATTCTCGGGATCTAGTGTTGTCGTAGCTATCTTGTTAATCTTCGGCCTAAATCCAATAGTAGTCTATTCTCGGGATCTAGTGTTGTCGTAGCTATTTCTTGTTAATCTTCCAGCATGCCTAAATCCAATAGTAGATCTATTCTCGGGATCTAGTATTGTAGTAACTATTTCTTGTTAATCTTCCAGCATGCCTAAACCCAATAGTAGATCTATTCTCGGGATCTAGTATTGTAACTATTTCTTGTTAATCTTCCAGCATGCCTAAATCCAATAGTAGATCTATTCTCGGGATCTAGTATTGTAGTAACTATTTCTTGTTAATCTTCCAGCATGCCTAAATCCAATAGTAGATCTATTCTCGGGATCTAGTCTCGGGATCTAGTTGTAGTAACTATTTCTTGTTAATCTTCCAGCATGCCTAAATCCAATAGTAGATCTATTCTCGGGATCTTATGTAAATCCAATAGTAGATCTATTCTCGGGATCTAGTATTGTAGTAACTATTTCTTGTTAATCTTCCAGCATGCTGTGGATCCTACCAAGTTCTGTAATGTCTTAGATGACTCTGAATTAAATTCTGTACTTAATGTTTCTATTCCAAAATAAAGTGTGGTTGTTATGGTAACTATCATACTAATACTATTTGAAAGTGGAATCATTAGACTGTTGTGTTGGTTTCAGATTGATTTCGACAGCTGGATCAACTTTGAAATTACTATTTCCCCAGATGATGATAACCTTAGCTATTTTGAAAGGTAATGATTTTTAAATGACTATTTCCCCAGATGATGATAACCTTAGCTATTTTCAAAGGTAATGACTTTGAAATTACTATTTCCCCAGATGATAATAACCTTAGCTATTTTGAAAGGTAATTATTTTGAAATGACTATTTCCCCCAAACAATGATAACCTTAACTATTTTCAAAGGTGATAATTATTAGTACACTAGTCACCTTATACATAAATTACTGTGTTCTCAGAAATAATTCGCTATCAATGAAGTTCTTAAAATATTTTAATATATGCATGTATGCTGTAAATTTGAAAGAGTAGAAAAATCAAAGTGCAACTGTGTTATTAGTTTTATGTGGCATGTGTTGCTAATTATAATGTTTGGGATTAGCATATTTTATTACATTTGCACCATACTTTATTTCTTGCAGATATTTTTTAATTTGAACCATTATAAGTTTTACAGATAATAAATGCATTGACATTAATGTTACAGTCACATATCCACCGATTCAGGATAAGGCGCCCGTACGGGACCAAATTTCGGGGGAAATTTGCAAAATCTCACGGTGGCCGCAAGGGTGCCATGGTTATCCTGTGGGTGCCTTGGCGTTTTTCCATGCCGTAGGGCGCATCGGAAGATTTTAGCGTGGAGTTCCCGATGTGTTATATAAATTTTTATTGGCCGTAAACCCGTAGACACGTTGTATACAGCATCGCACGGGCCCAGTACGGCCCCTGCAACATTCGTACGGATGCTGTACGATTTTGGGACTGAATTTCAGGCCCCTCAAATCGTATAGCACCCATATGAATTCCAAGATCATCGTACGAGTATCTTACGATATCCATGCGAGTCCCTGTGTAAAAATCGTACGGGTATCTCACGGCTCCTGTCCGACTGCCATGCAGTGTCCATAGGATTATCCTGCGGTACCCTTGCAGCTTACCCACGGGTGCCTCACGATTGGAGTCGAGAAAAGGGCACCGCGCGGGCCCCGCTGAATATGTGACTGCTAAATCATAGAAATCCGCCGTAGGTAGAAAAAATCGTACGGGACCAGGTGGATATGTGACTGTAGCATAACTTAGAATACTACTCAACTTGAGTAATGATGTGGTGAGTTATCCAATTGAAACATTATTATTGCATATGAAAGATGTGAAGTAAACTATCACTTACTGGATTCTTTCTGTTTGATCCTTTTTCTGACTACAGACGGGCGTTCCACGAGTGGGTGATTCACCAGCACTTCCTACAGGCCAAGGAGGTTGATGGAGGGTTTAACTATAACCACACTAGACTGTCCACCGTTCTCTTCCAGGCAGTGTTGAAGTGTCACATGAGGTATGGTCTTGTCTGCTTAACTATAACCACACTAGACTGTCCTCCGTTCTCTTCCAGGCAGTGTTGAACTGTCACATGAGGTATGGTCATGTCTGCTTAACTATAACCACACTAGACTGTCCTCCGTTCTCTTCCAGGCAGTGTTGAACTGTCACATGAGGTATGATCATGTCTGCTTACCTATAACCACACTAGACTGTCCTTTCTCTTCCAGGCAGTGTTTAACTGTCACATGAGGTATGGTCATGTCTGCTTAACTATAACCATACCAGACTGTCCTCCGCTCTCTTCCAGGCAGTGTTGAAGTTTCACATGAGATATGGTCATGTCTGCTTAACTATAACCACACTAGACTGTCCTCCGTTCTCTTCCAGTCAGTGTTGAAGTTTCACATGAGATATGGTCATGTCTGTACAATGGGTTAGTATTATATACCAGGGCTTCTAGAATTTTTTTAATTCCACTAGCCATGGGATCAGTGATTTAAAACATTTACTAGCCACGATTAAATATTCACTAGCCCTACTTTACTTTAAGTTAATACAATTTTACTAAATAATAGTAATAATCAGATATGTCACCTAAAGAGGGAGACAGAGTTTAAAAACACTAACATTGAGGGTTGGTGTGGTGTCAGGATATTTATATATACAAAATAGACTTAACTGCCACATTTGACAAATTAGTTTTTCACTAGCCGTCGGGCATGGCAATAGTAGTTATTTACTAGCCCAACATTGAATATCACTAGCCATGGGAGTGGGGCTACCATAGTCTAGAAGCCCTGTATATGCACATAAGAAGGATTGTAGTTATATGGACATTGTACCTGTTGTCGAGTGTACCTCACAAATGGCTAGTTTTACCTACACATGTATAATAGGAGCAGAATCTCACTCAGTAAAGCGCTCACCTGAGTTCTGCCATCACAGGATCGAACTATCTCAGTGGACCCATTCTTTGAGGGTTTTTTCCTTCCAACCTTTTTTTTTTTTAATGACACTACTAGAGCTCTTTGATTTATTAATCATCGGCTGTTGGATATCAAACATGTGGTGATTTTGACATATAATTTTAGAGGGGAAACCTGTTACATTTTTCCATTAATAGCAAGGGATCTTTTATATGCACCATCCCACAGACAGGATAGCATATACTGTGGCCTGTAACCAGTTGTGATGCACTGCCTGGAACAAGCAATAGCCCAATGGGGATCAAAGCCAAACCAACCTGGTGGTACTGAGTGGGTACCTGGTGGTACTGAGTGGGTACCTGGTGGTACTGAGTGGGTACCTGGTGGTACTGAGTGGGTACCTGGTGCTATGGAGTGGGTACCTGGTGCTATCCAGTGGCTACCTGGTGCTATCGAGTGGTTACCTGGTGGTATTGAGTGGCTACCCGATGGTATTGAGTGGCTACTTCGTGGTATTGAGTGGCTACTTGGTGGTATTGAGTGGCAACCTGGTGCTATTGAGTGGGTACCCGGTGCTATTGAGTGGCAACCCGGTGGTATTGAGTGGCTACCCGGTGGTATTAGTGGCTATCTGGTGGTATTGAGTGCTTACCTGGTGCTATCCAGTGGCTACCTGGTGCTATTGAGTGAGTAGCCGGTGCTATTGAGTGGCTACCGGGTTGTATTGAGTGGTTACTTGGTGGTATTGAATGGCTACCTGGTGGTATTGAGTGGTTACCTGGTGGTATTGAGTGGCTACTTGGTGGTATTGAGTGGCTACTTGGTGGTATTGAGTGGCAACCTGATGCTATTGAGTGGGTACCTGGTGCTATTGAGTGGGTACCTGGTGCTGCTGAGTGGCTACCCGGTGGTATTGAGTGGCTACCCGGTGGTATTGAGTGGCTACCCGGTGGTATTGAGTGGCTACCCGGTGGTATTGAGTGGTTACTTGGTGGTATTGAGTGGCTACCTGGTGGTATTGAGTGGTTACTTGGTGCTATTGAGTGGGTACCTGGTGCTATCCAGTGGCTACCTGGTGCTATCCAGTGGCTACCTGGTGCTATCCAGTGGCTACCCGGTGGTATCGAGTGGCTACCCGGTGGTATTGAGTGGCTACTTCGTGGTATTGAGTGGCTACTTGGTGGTATTGAGTGGTGGTATTGAGTGGCTACTTGGTGGTATTGAGTGGCAACCTGGTGCTATTGAGTGGCTACCCAGTGCTATTGAGTGGTTACCCGGTGGTATTGAGTGGCTACCCGGTGGTATTGAGTGGCTACCCGGTGGTATTGAGTGGCAACCCGGTGGTATTGATTGGCTACACGGTGGTATTGAGTGGCTACACGATGGTATTGAGTGGCTACCCGGTGGTATTGAGTGGCTATCTGGTGGTATTGAGTGGTTACCTGGTGCTATCCAGTGGCTACCCGGTGCTATTGAGTGGGTACCCAGTGCTATTGAGTGGCTACCGGGTTGTATTGAGTGGTTATCTGGTGGTATCCAGTGTCTTCCTTGGTGCTATTGAGTGGGTACCCGGTGCTATTGAGTGGCTACCGGGTGGTATTGAGTGGTTACCTGGTGGTATTGAGTGGCTACCCGGTGGTATTGAGTGGCTACCCGGTGGTATTGAGTGGTTACCCGGTGGTATTGAGTGGTTACCCGGTGGTATTGAGTGGCTACCCGGTGGTATTGAGTGGTTACCTGGTGGTATTGAGTGGTTACCTGGTGCTATTGAGTGGCTACCGGGTGGTATTGAGTGGTTACCTGATGGTATTGATTGGCTACCTGGTGGTATTGAGTGGCTACCCGGTGGTATTGAGTGGTTACCCGGTGGTATTGAGTGGCTACCTGGTGGTATTGAGTGGTTACCTGGTGGTATTGAGTGGCTACCTGGTGGTATTGAGTGGTTACCTGGTGGTATTGAGTGGCTACCTGGTGGTATTGAGTGGTTACCTGGTGGTATTGAGTGGCTACCTGGTGGTATTGAGTGGTTACCTGGTGGTATAACATGCTATCCTAAGACCATTTCAACTGTTTGGGCTGTCTATTAGTGGGTTAGTGGTTAGTGAGAGAGAAGTCGGTTAAGTGGCCTTACACCTACCCATTGAGCCGGTACCGGGAGGTGAACCCAGTACCTACCACTCTTCTGATAGCTTAAGCACTACACCACAGAGGCCGGTTATCTGTATCCTGGAATGTTTTACAATTTGATGGAGGTTGGTATATTGTGGTTGCTGGTTGTTGAATGAATTTTTTATAAAGTTGCTTGCTTACAAATTTTAAAATTGAAAAACTATGTAAAGACATCTTTATACAAATGTATACTAATGCACATTGCAGAAGATTAATTTTCCAGTGACGGACTGATAATTTTTTCTTTCTCAAAAAAGGTCATCTTGTGAAGGAATTCCAGCATGTGCTCGCTGCAAGAAGAAGGGAGATCACTCCTGTAAGACAAATGGACTAGAATTCCTCTCCTTCCTCCAGGTAAAGTGTATTTTGAGTTTGAGAGAATGGAGTTATGTGTTTTATACCTGACATGGATCTGATTTGAAATGAATGTGGTGGGACGTAGCTCAGTGATAAAGTATTATCCAGATGTGTGGTCGGTCTGGGATCGATTCCCATCGGTGGACTCGTTGAGCTATTTCTCGTTCCAGCCAGTGCACCACGACTGGTACATCAAAGGCTGTGGTATGTGCTGCCCTGTCTATGGCATGGTGCATATAGAAGATCCCTTGCTACAAATGGAAAAATGTTGCGGGTTTCCTCTCTAAGACTATATGTCAGAATTAATAAATATTTGACATCCAAAAGCTGATGATTAATAAATCAATGTGCTATATTGGTCTTGTTTTAACAAAACAAACTATATTTTAACTTTTTAAAATTTAATGATTCCCAGGTCTGTTGTTTGTGAATTATGTTTACTGTCAAACATTCCTTTCCTTTCTGAATTTTGTTTCACAGATCTTAGTTCATCATTTGTCAAGTGTTGAGGAGACTCCTGCTATTCCATGGTTGCTACGACAACTGGACAAGTTCCTGAGCTCTGGTAATCGGGACAACTCCATTCTGGAACAAGCGAAGATCGGTGTTTTCTTCAGGTATATAAAGAATATGATATAACACAAACATCTAGCTTATAATCATGGACATCAGTGTTTTGTTCAGGTATATAAACAATATGATATTACGCAAACATCTTGCTTTTTTTTCAAGTATATAAACAATATGATATAACACAAACATCTTGCTTTTCTTCAGGTATATAAACAATATGATATAACGCAAACATCTTGCTTTTCTTCGGGTATATAAACATGTGATATAACGCAAACATCTTGCTTTTCTTCAGGTATATAAACAATATGATATAACGCAAACATCTTGCTTTTCTTCAGGTATATAAACAATATGATATAACGCAAACATCTTGCTTTTCTTCAGGTATATAAACATGTGATATAACGCAAACATCTTGCTTTTCTTCAGGTATATAAACAATGTGATATAACGCAAACATCTTGCTTTTCTTCAGGTATATAAACAATATGATATAACGCAAACATCTTGCTTTTCTTCGGTATATAAACAATATGATATAACGCAAACATCTTGCTTTTCTTCAGGTATATAAACAATGTGATATAACGCAAACATCTTGCTTTTCTTCAGGTATATAAACAATGTGATATAACGCAAACATCTTGCTTTTCTTCAGGTATATAAACAATATGATATAACGAAAACATCTACATGTAGCTTATAATGGAGATTGTCAGTGTTTTCTTCAGGTGTATAAACAATATGATATAACATAAATGTCTAGCTTATACCGGTGAATATAGGTGTTTTCTTCGGGTCTATAAAGAATATGATATAACTCAAACATCAGGACCCATATTCACAAAATATCGTAAGCCTAGTTTTACACGTAAACGTAAATCTACGACTGAAGAGCTATTCACGAAACAACGAAAACTTAAGTTACGTGTAAAGTTGGACGTAAATATAAAAGTGCCTCAGGTTGCAACTAACGCTGCACGTAAGTTGTGTACATTAATAAATCAAGCACGATCGTCGTTATTTACTATTATTTACGGAAACTAGCAGTATTTCCAATAAATGAAGCAGTTTGCGATGACGAACGCCCACGGATTGAACATATTTTTGTTCATGATCGAACGGATATTTTCAACTCGGCCAATTTCTCCTGAGTTATCTTTTCCTTTTTAAGAAATGTCCTCAAGTTCGTACCAAAACGCGGATCCCCACCAATACCAAAATGCCATGGTTCACTGTTCGCAATGTTATTGTTAGCAGACGACAAAGAAAATTGCATTTTGCGCATTTGTTATTTACCCGGTAGCCATCGTTTCTAATGTGTTTTTATTAATTACTCCAGTGAGTGTGTTAAATCGTAGATTTACGTCCAACTAAGTTACGTTTACATTTACGACCATCTTTGAGAATAAGGTGCTTCTTGCACGTAAACGTAAATCTACGGCAGACGTAAGTGCTAGTCGTAGACGTAAATTTACACTTTTTTGTGAATATGGGTCCTGGCTTATAGTGGAGAATGTCTAGCTTCATAAAAATAAAGGTGAAGACATGAGGTTTAAGACTAGCATCTCAGTACCTGACTGGGAGCGAGTAGATCCCAGTACCTGACTGGGAGCGAGTACATCCCGGTACCTGACTGGGAGCGAGTCCATCCCGGTACCTGACTGGGAGCGAGTCCATCCCGGTACCTGACTGGGAGCGAGTGCATCCCGGTACCTGACTGGGAGCGAGTGCATCCCGGTACCTGACTGGGAGCGAGTGCATCCCGGTACCTGACTGGGAGCGAGTGCATCCCGGTACCTGACTGGGAGCGAGTGCATCCCGGTACCTGACTGGGAGGGAATACATCCCGGTACCTGACTGGGAGCGAGTAGATCCCGGTACCTGACTGGGAGCGAGTACATCCCGGTACCTGACTGGGAGCGAGTACATCCCGGTACCTGACTGGGAGCGAGTACATCCCGGTACCTGACTGGGAGCGATAGATCCCGGTACCTGACTGGGAGCGAGTAGATCCCGGTACCTGACTGGGAGCGAGTACATCCCGGTACCTGACTGGGAGCGAGTACATCCCGGTACCTGACTGGGAGCGAGTAGATCCCGGTACTTGACTGGGAGCGAGTAGATCCCGGTACCTGACTGGGAGCGAGTGCATCCCGGTACCTGACTGGGAGCGAGTGCATCCCGGTACCTGACTGGGAGCGAGTGCATCCCGGTACCTGACTGGGAGCGAGTGCATCCCGGTACCTGACTGGGTACCTGACTGGGAGCGAGTGCATCCCGGTACCTGACTGGGAGCGAGTGCATCCCAGTACCTGACTGGGTACCTGACTGGGAGCGAGTACATCCCGGTACCTGACTGGGAGCGAGTACATCCCGGTACCTGACTGGGAGCGAGTACATCCCGGTACCTGACTGGGAGCGAGTACATCCCGGTACCTGACTGGGAGCGAGTACATCCCGGTACCTGACTGGGAGCGAGTACATCCCGGTACCTGACTGGGAGCGAGTACATCCCGGTACCTGACTGGGAGCGAGTACATCCCGGTACCTGACTGGGAGCGAGTACATCCCGGTACCTGACTGGGAGCGAGTACATCCCGGTACCTGACTGGGAGTGAATACATCCCGGTACCTGACTGGGAGCGAGTAGATCCAGGTACCTGACTGGGAGCGAGTACATCCCGGTACCTGACTGGGAGCGAGTACATCCCGGTACCTGACTGGGAGCGAGTACATCCCGGTACCTGACTGGGAGCGAGTGCATCCCAGTACCTGACTGGGTACCTGACTGGGAGCGAGTACATCCCGGTACCTGACTGGGAGCGAGTACATCCCAGTACCTGACTGGGAGCGAGTACATCCCGGTACCTGACTGGGAGCGAGTACATCCCGGTACCTGACTGGGAGCGAGTGCATCCCAGTACCTGACTGGGTACCTGACTAGGAGCGAGTACATCCCGGTACCTGACTGGGAGCGAGTACATCCCGGTACCTGACTGGGAGCGAGTACATCCCGGTACCTGACTGGGAGCGAGTACATCCCGGTACCTGACTGGGAGCGAATACATCCCGGTACCTGACTGGGAGCGAGTACATCCCGGTACCTGACTGGGAGCGAGTACATCCCGGTACCTGACTGGGAGCGAGTAGATCCCGGTACCTGACTGGGAGCGAGTACATCCCGGTACCTGACTGGGAGCGAGTACATCCCGGTACCTGACTGGGAGCGAGTACATCCCGGTACCTGACTGGGAGCGAGTGCATCCCAGTACCTGACTGGGTACCTGACTGGGAGCGAGTACATCCCGGTACCTGACTGGGAGCGAGTACATCCCGGTACCTGACTGGGAGCGAGTACATCCCGGTACCTGACTGGGAGCGAGTACATCCCGGTACCTGACTGGGAGCGAGTAGATCCCGGTACCTGACTGGGAGCGAGTAGATCCCGGTACCTGACTGGGAGCGAGTACATCCCGGTACCTGACTGGGAGCGAGTACATCCCGGTACCTGACTGGGAGCGACTGCATCCCTGTACCTGACTGGGTACCTGACTGGGAGCGAGTACATCCCGGTACCTGACTGGGAGCGAGTACATCCCGGTACCTGACTGGGAGCGAGTGCATCCCAGTACCTGACTGGGTACCTGACTGGGAGCGAGTACATCCCGGTACCTGACTGGGAGCGAGTACATCCCGGTACCTGACTGGGAGCGAGTGCATCCCAGTACCTGACTGGGTACCTGACTGGGAGCGAGTACATCCCGGTACCTGACTGGGAGCGAGTACATCCCGGTACCTGACTGGGAGCGAGTACATCTCAGTACCTGACTGGGAGCGAGTACATCCCGGTACCTGACTGGGAGTGAATACATCCCGGTACCTGACTGGGAGCGAGTACATCCCAGTACCTGACTGGGAGCGAGTGCATCCCAGTACCTGACTGGGTACCTGACTGGGAGCGAGTACATCCCGGTACCTGACTGGGAGCGAGTGCATCCCGGTACCTGACTGGGAGCGAGTGCATCCCGGTACCTGACTGGGAGCGAGTGCATCCCGGTACCTGACTGGGAGCGAGTGCATCCCGGTATCTGACTGGGAGCGAGTGCATCCCGGTACCTGACTGGGAGCGAGTGCATCCCGGTACCTGACTGGGAGCGAGTGCATCCCTGTACCTGACTGGGAGCGAGTGCATCCCTGTACCTGACTGGGAGCGAGTGCATCCCTGTACCTGACTGGGAGCGAGTGCATCCCGGTACTGACTGGGAGCGAGTGCATCCCGGTACCTGACTGGGAGCGAGTGCATCCCGGTACCTGACTGGGAGCGAGTGCATCCCTGTACCTGACTGGGAGCGAGTGCATCCCGGTACCTGACTGGGAGCGAGTGCATCCCGGTACCTGACTGGGAGCGAGTGCATCCCGGTACCTGACTGGGAGCGAGTACATCCCGGTACCTGACTGGGAGCGAGTACATCCCGGTACCTGACTGGGAGCGAGTACATCCCGGTACCTGACTGGGAGTGAATACATCCCGTTACTTGACTCGCTCCCGGTCAGGTACCGGGATGCACTCGCTCCCGGTCAGGTACCGGGATGCACTCGCTCCCGGTCAGGTACCGGGATGTACTCCCTCCCGGTCAGGTACCGCTCCCGGTCAGGTACAGGGATGTACTCGCTCCCGGTCAGGTACAGGGATGTACTCGCTCCCAGTCAGGTACCGGGATGTACTCGCTCCAGTCAGGTACCGGGATGTACTCGCTCCCAGTCAGGTACCGGGATGTACTCGCTCCCAGTCAGGTACCGGGATGTACTCGCTCCCAGTCAGGTACCCAGTCAGGTACTGGGATGTACTCGCTCCCAGTCAGGTACTGAGATGTACTCGCTCCCAGTCAGGTACCGGGATGTACTCGCTCCCAGTCAGGTACCGGGATGTACTCGCTCCCAGTCAGGTACCGGGATGTACTCGCTCCCAGTCAGGTACCGGGATGTACTCGCTCCCAGTCAGGTACCCAGTCAGGTACTGGGATGTACTCACTCCCAGTCAGGTACTGAGATGTACTCGCTCCCAGTCAGGTACCGGGATGTACTCGCTCCCAGTCAGGTACCGGGATGTACTCGCTCCCAGTCAGGTACCCAGTCAGGTACTGGGATGTACTCGCTCCCAGTCAGGTACTGGGATGTACTCACTCCCAGTCAGGTACCGGGATGTACTCGCTCCCAGTCAGGTACTGGGATGTACTCGCTCCCAGTCAGGTACCGGGATGTACTCGCTCCCAGTCAGGTACCCAGTCAGGTACTGGGATGTACTCGCTCCCAGTCAGGTACTGGGATGCACTCGCTCCCAGTCAGGTACCGGGATGTACTCGCTCCCAGTCAGGTACCGGGATGTACTCGCTCCCAGTCAGGTACCCAGTCAGGTACTGGGATGTACTCGCTCCCAGTCAGGTACCCAGTCAGGTACCGGGATGTACTCGCTCCCAGTCAGGTACCCAGTCAGGTACTGGGATGTACTCGCTCCCAGTCAGGTACCCAGTCAGGTACCCAGTCAGGTACCGGGATGTACTCGCTCCCAGTCAGGTACCCAGTCAGGTACTGGGATGTACTCGCTCCCAGTCAGGTACTGGGATGTACTCGCTCCCAGTCAGGTACTGGGATGTACTCACTCCCAGTCAGGTACCGGGATGTACTCGCTCCCAGTCAGGTACCCAGTCACGTACTGGGATGTACTCGCTCCCAGTCAGGTACTGGGATGCACTCGCTCCCAGTCAGGTACCGGGATGTACTCGCTCCCAGTCAGGTACCGGGATGTACTCGCTCCCAGTCAGGTACCCAGTCAGGTACTGGGATGTACTCGCTCCCAGTCAGGTACCCAGTCAGGTACCGGGATGTACTCGCTCCCAGTCAGGTACCGGGATGTACTCGCTCCCAGTCAGGTACCCAGTCAGGTACTGGGATGTACTCGCTCCCAGTCAGGTACTGGGATGTACTCGCTCCCAGTCAGGTACCGGGATGTACTCACTCCCAGTCTCAGTACCTGATTGCTAGCGAGTACATCCCAGTACCTCCCACCCCCTTAATGTGATCTGTGGAACTGCCCTGACCTGTTTCTTCTTGCAGGGTGGTCAGTGTTCTTCCTCCACACCTGTTTCTCTCCGACCAGCTTGGCATTCTGCCAGACCAACAAACTATGCAAGAAGTTATATCTCGTGTGGAGCGATACATGGTATGTATAACAAATACACAATACATATATCAAATGCAGACAGTACATACGTATAGCAAATACACACACTGCATGATAAGTATAGCAAATACACACAAGAAATAATAAGTATAGCAAATGCACATACTACATGTTAACTATAGGAAATACAAACACTACATAAGTATAGGAAATACACACATTACATGATACGTATAGTAAATACTTGATAAATATAGCAAGTACACACACTACATGATGGATATAGCAAATACACACACTATATGATGAATATAGCAAATACACACACTAGATGATAAATGTAGCAAATACACACACTACATGATGAATATAGCAAATGCACACACTAGATGATAAATGTAGCAAATACACACACTACATGATGAATATAGCAAATGCACACACTAGATGATAAATATACCAAATACACACTACATGATTAATATACATGTAGGAAATACACACACTTCATGATAAGTATAGCAAATACACACACTACATGATGAATATAGGAAATACACACACTACATGATAAGTATAGCAAATATACACACTACATGATGAATGTAGGAAATACACACACTACATGATGAATATAGCAAATACACACTACATGATAAGTATAGCAAATACACACACTACATGATAAGTATAGCAAATATACACACTACATGATGAATATAGCAAATACACACACTACATGATAAGTATAGCAAATACACACACTACATGATGAATATAGGAAATACACTACATGATAAATATAGCAAATACACACACTACATGATAACTATAGCAAATACACACACTATATGATGAATATAGCAAATATACACACTACATGATGAATATAGCAAATATAAACACTACATGGTGAATATAGCAAATATACACACTACATGATGAATATAGCAAATACACACTACAGGATGCAAATACACACACTGCATGATGAATATAGTAAATACACACACTACGTGATGCAAATACACACACTACATGATGAATATAGCAAATACACACTACATGATGAATGTAGCAAATACACACACTACATGATGAATATACATGTAGCAAATACACACACTACATGATGAATATAGCAAATACACACTACATGATGAATATAGCAAATACACACACTACATGATGAATATAGCAAATACACACACTACATGATGAATATAGCAAATATACACACTACATGATGAATATAGCAAATATACACACTACATGATAAGTGTAGTTAATATACGCACTACATGATAAGTATAGCAAATACACGCACTACATGATAAGTATAGCAAATACACACTGTGCATGATAACTATAGCAAATACACACACCAGGGTATGCACTTTGGATTATTTTTTGACTGACCAATCGGGGCCACTCACAGCAACACTTTGACTCACCCGTACAATTTTTGAATGGCCCGTGACCGAAGTTCGTTAAAAAAAGAACTTACGTAAATTGCACTTTAAAAACATGTTATCATATCATACAAACAATAATAACACAAAAGAAGGAAACAGAATTTGTTTTAGTTTTATTACAAACTGTTGTAATTAAATTATAATTATTATATTGTCACGGGACCCACACCATCAAACATCTGGAATGTTTTACCAAGGCTCGGTCTTGGAATGAATACGGTGCTTTTATGGCCATATGACAAGGAATTTAAAAATGTTTTATTAAGCTGACAGCAATCTATACAAACAGTAATCACATCCACTAGAGAAATAAACACCCAAGTTAAAGGCATAATACAATAATGTGAGCTAGTATCATTTGTTAATGTGAGTGAGTCAATATCAAACAGGGAAATAATTACAAAACCTTCCTACCCCAAATCTAAGGGTTTTTAAGCTCTATCATCCTCTTTTAGGTGACATACATGTATCTGATTATTACTATTAGTAAAATGTTATTTATTAAAAAAATATAAAAAAATTAATCACTGATCCCATGGCTAGTGGATTTTTATAAAGTTCTAGAAGCTCTGATACCTATTGAGAATTCATGAAGTACCTTTACGTATACTATGCCTATTGTGAATTCATGAATTACCTTTACGTATACTATGCCTATTGTGAATTCATTAATCACCTATAAATATACTATGCCTATTGAGAATCCATGAATCACCTTTATGTATACTATGCCTATTTTGAATTCATAAATCACCTTTATATATACTCTGCCTATTGAGAATTCATGAATCACCTTTACTTATACTATGCCTATTGAGAATTCATGAATCACCTTTACATATACTATGCCTATTGAGAATTCATGAATCACCTTTACGTATCCTCTGCCTATTGAGAATTCATGAATTACCTTTACGTATTTTATGCCTATTGAGAATTTATGAATCACCTTTACATATACTATGCCTATTGAGAATTCATGAATTATCTTTACGTATTTTATGCCTATTGAGAATTCTTGAATCACCTTTACTTATCTTATGCCTATTGAGAATTTATGAGTCATCTTTTATGTATACTATGCCTATTAAGAATTTATGAATCACCTTTACGTATACTATGCCTATGGAGAATTCATGAATCAACTTTACCTGTACTATGCCTATTGAGAATTCACGAATTACCTTTATGTATACTATGCCTATTGAGAATTCATGAAGTACCTTTATGTATACTATGCCTATTGAGAATTCATGAAGTACCTTTACGTATACTATGCCTATTGAGAATTCATGAATTACCTTTACGTATACTATGCCTATTGAGAATTCATGAATCAACTTTACCTGTACTATGCCTATTGAGAATTCATGAATTACCTTTACATATACTATGCCTATTGAGAATTCATGAATCAACTTTACCTGTACTATGCCTATTGAGAATTCATGAATTACCTTTATGTATTTTATGCCTATTGAGAATTCTTGAATCACCTTTACTTATACTATGCCTATTGAGAATTCATGTATCACCTTTATGTATACTATGCCTATTAAGAATTCATGAATCACCTTTATGTATACTCTGCCTATTGAGAATTCGTGAAACACCTTTACTTATACTATGCCTATTGAGAATTCATGTATCACCTTTATGTATACTATGCCTATTGAGAATTCATGAATCACCTTTATGTATACTATGCCTATTGAGAATTCATGAATTACCTTTACTTATACTATGCCTATTGAGAATTCATGAATTACCGTTACGTTGTAATTTTAGAAAAAGAAACAAATCTTCGTTAGAAAACAAAATACAGTGGACTCTGTCTAAACTGGACTCACTTAGTACCATCAAAATACGTGTAGTCCGGTTTACATAGAGGACCAGTTTAGTCAGAGTTTATCCAGAGTTACATGTATGGTTCTTGAATGATCAACAATGACATTTGAACCCATGGATGGTTGGGAAACGGTCATACAAGCCAGACACAATAAAACAGTTAATCTTTCTTTTGAAACTTTACCACCTTTCGCCGCCTGAGTTTTATAAGTGAGGGTTTTGTCAGGTAACGCTCAAAAGAACAGTCCGGTCTCTTCACAATTGAAGATATGCTTGGAGTCGAAAATCTCCAATTATCGTTGGTAGGCGTGTTTTGTAATCGTCAACAATGTCATGATTGACACCTGCACTTTCCCCGCTAACTTTGAATTGTTCGATGTTAAAACGAGTTTTCCACGACGTCAGCCAACCCTCTGATGCTTTAAAGTCTGCTATGCCAAGCTGCTCGGCGAACTGAAGAGCCTTTTCTTTTAAAATTGGGCTGGAAGTTGGTAGAGTTTTAGATCTTGCCTGACAGAGTCCACTGTATGTCAAATGTGTATATAGGGTGTATACTACCAAATCAAATCCCATAGACGACAATAGTAACATATGTGGCTAAAACTCCTACCTGCAACGTATCAACCGACATAAACGCCACATTGGTACTAGATGAAATAAAATTGCACTTTTTTTTTACCCAGATGAAATTATTATTTTTTTACAACCAACACACTCACATTTATAACCAATCACAGGACTTGTGGTGTTCACTTCTCTATCAAAAGTTCGGTGCACCTCGAACTTTGACCCAGCCGGAAGTTATTTGGTTTAGTACTACCTATATTGCCAACTATTACGTAAAGTGTTTTATGTGGGCTGATGGCCTACACACAGAAATGAATAAACGTTTATTAATGGCAAGTGTAAGGCCTTATTTTACCACCTGGTTACCTTGTTTGTTTTTTATTTCCAGATTCATCTTGTGGAGGGTTGTGCGCTGTCGATTTCTGTCACGTCTTATCTTCTGCAGGTGAGTTAATTTTCCTGGGTATCATTCATTCAGATTAATTCATTGCTCCTCGTCCTTTTGGGTTTAACAACGATCACTCTTGTTAGGAGTAACTGGACATGAGATAAAGGGGAGAGAGTGGTATGTGGTTGATCAACTACACACAGTCGTGTTTTAACACTCTCTTTGTTTGTCTGCTTGTCTGCCTGTCTGTCTGTCTGTCTGTCTGCATGTCTGTCTCCATCCTGCATATAGTTTTAAGGACTTTTTTTCTTCAATTTTGTGTATAGATTTATTAAGTACTGTTACAAATCAAGTTTGAATTCCATGCCGACTTACTCATTTTTGACAGTTATGGTCCTTGAACTTTTAAGGTTTAAATTGTTATATTTCAGGGTATAATTAGTTTGTTATATTTCAGGGTGTAATTAGTTTGTTATATTCCAGGGTGTAATTAGTTTGTTATATTTCAGGGTGTAATTAGTTTGTTATATTTCAGGGTCTTATTAGTTTGTTATAATTCAGGGTGTAATTAGTTTGTTATATTTCAAGGTGTAATTAGTTTGTTATATTTCAGGGTGTAATTAGTTTGTTATATTTCAGGGTGTAATTAGTTATATTTCAGGGTGTAATTAGTTTGTTATATTTCAGAGTGTAATTAGTTTGTTATATTTCAAGGTGTAATTAGTTTGTTATATTTCAAGGTGTAATTAGTTTGTTATATTTCAAGGTGCAATTAGTTTGTTATATTTTAGGGTCTTATTAGTTTGTTATATACTACTCAAAAGAATTTAAGGGTCAAAAGTTTATAACCAAATAAGTTTCAAAGTGTATTAGATTGATGATGTAAACTAAACCAAATTTTTTATTTATTGTTCCATATTTACAAAAAACCACAAATAAACGTCACTGTATACAAGAAAGTCACATGACATGCTGTCAAAGTTGAAGGTTGTCAAACATGGATTTTACACATTAGAACATTCGTTTAATAGTGTGTGAATCCACCCCTGGCGCGAATACACTCGACACATCGTTGCCTCATGCTGTTGATCAGACGTCTGAAGAACTCTTTGGGAATGGCCTGCCACTCTGCCATAAGAAGTTGACCCAGATCATGAAGGTTGGCCGGAGGGGCATGGTTATCCCGAACTCTCCTGCCTAATTCGTCCCAGGCGTGCTCTATTGGGGCCAAGTCAGGCGAATATGCTGGCCAATCCATCCTGGCGATACCTTGTTGTCTGAGAAAGTCCGTTACCACCCTGGTGCGGTGGGGTCTGGCATTGTCATCCTGCAGAACTGCCCCGCCGCCAATCTGCTGAAGGCCTGGGAGAACCAACGGCCGGATAATCTCATTCAGATAGCGGATTCCATTCAGATTGCCATCTACCACATAGAGGGGGGTCCTGTGGTGGATAGAGATGCCGCCCCACACCATGACGCTGCCACCACCGAACCGGTGACGTTGTCTAACGTTAACGTCAGCGAAGCGCTCCCCAGGACGTCTGTAGACACGAACCCGACCGTCGTTGAACTGGAGACTAAACCTGGACTCATCAGTGAACATCACTCGACCCCACTGAACACGTTGCCACCGCAGATGAAGCATGCACCAGTGACGTCTGGCCGTTTTGTGACGTGGTAGGAGTGGTGGTCGAACAGCCTGGCGACGGCAGCGTAGATTATTGGCTCTCAGACGATTGCGTATGGTTTGATCAGACACTCGAGTTCCAGTCGCAGTCCGCAGATTGTCACGTAATCGGCGTGCAGTGGTTGTGTGTTGACGTAGAGCCATATTGGTGATGTAGCGGTCCTCTCTATTTGTAGTGCTTCGGGGTCTTCCCAAACGTGGACGATTTCGAACAGAATTCGTTGCTTGGTACCGTTGCCACAGTCGCCCAACGACACTCTGACTGACACCAAGTCTCAGAGCAACATTTCTTTGCGTATTGCCATCCTGAAGCCAAGTAATAGCCCTTCCTCGATCTTCGATAGTCAGTTGAAGTCGTACCATTGTCAAATTTGGAGTGTGCACCGCACACGAACGCAAGCTCCAATTATACGGAAATTCAGCATTGGGAACATGGAATACACGTGCAAAGCGTGCAAATGAAGCGCTTTGTGAAAAAGCAAGTTATGGGCACTTAGCAGAACTTTCGCTTTCACCCTAATTTACGTGCAAATGTAAGCATGTTTTTGCCATTAGAACTAGTCGACAGTGTCAATGACAGTGGATTTTAATTCATTTATGGGTTGCTTAGACCCACTTTCGTCAAAATGGAACAATACCATGCGTGACATTATGGTCTAGCTAATATAATTGACATTCAGAAAATAATGTCGAAAATATCGTCTGACCCTTAAATTCTTTTGAGTAGTATATTTCAGGGTGTAATTAGTTTGTTATATTTCAAGGTGTAATTAGTTTGTTATATTTCAAGGTGTAATTAGTTTGTTATATTTCAGGGTCTTATTAGTTTGTTATATTTCAAGGTGTAATTAGTTTGTTATATTTCAGGGTCTTATTAGTTTGTTATATTTCAGGGTGTAATTAGTTTGTTATATTTCAGGGTGTAATTAGTTTGTTATATTTCAGGGTGTAATTAGTTTGTTATATTTCAGGGTGTAATTAGTTTGTTATATTTCAGAGTGTAATTAGTTATATTTCAGGGTGTAATTAGTTTGTTATATTTCAGAGTGTAATTAGTTTGTTATATTTCAAGGTGTAATTAGTTTGTTATATTTCAGGGTCTTATTAGTTTGTTATATTTCAGGGTGTAATTAGTTTGTTATATTTCAGGGTGTAATTAGTTTGTTATATTTCAAGGTGTAATTAGTTTGTTATATTTCAAGGTGTAATTAGTTTGTTATATTTCAAGGTGTAATTAGTTTGTTATATTTCAGGGTCTTATTAGTTTGTTATATTTCAGGGTGTAATTAGTTTGTTATATTTCAGGGTGTAATTAGTTTGTTATATTTCAGGGTGTAATTAGTTTGTTATATTTCAAGGTGTAATTAGTTTGTTATATTTCAAGGTGTAATTAGTTTGTTATATTTCAGGGTGTAATTAGTTTGTTATATTTCAGGGTGTAATTAGTTTGTTATATTTCAGGGTGTAATTAGTTTGTTATATTTCAAGGTGTAATTAGTTTGTTATATTTCAGGGTGTAATTAGTTTGTTATATTTCAGGGTCTTATTAGCTTGAGAAGATCTGCTTCCCTAGGTGACACATTGCGGTCTCTCACAACACATCGGCTCATGTCTGTGTCATGTTTGGTGCGTATAACTGGTCACTGAGCACAGAAACCTAACACCAAAACATTGCAAGGGCTGTTTTATCTGCACCGTCGGATAGACAGAACAGTACATACAATGCCACTGGTTGGGATAAAACAATTATAACCCAATGCATTTAGGGTGAGCAAAGGTAGGGCTCTAGCACTAAGCTACATGCCGTCTCCTTATTGTGTATACACAGGTGTATAAGATGGGGGAAAGCAGGGCTTTGGGAGCCCCACTGCAATGACTACTGGTTCACTATGTAACTGTAATTCAGTGAGAGTAAGAGTACAAGGTAGGATTGCATGTTGTAATTGGTTTCTGTAACTCATATTGTTTCATGTAGCAATTATCTCAACAACAGGACTTCTCATCATTACCCCCTCCATCCCGAGTCAGGCCACCGATCTTATCGGAGGTCGGACTCGGGATGGGCGTGTTCGAAACCCTAGTGGTATATGGGCACGTTAAACTAGTTGTCATTATCATCATCATCATTACCTTTTTGGACATCTGTGGATGCATCTGTCAGTAACAGAGGCGGGATGTAGCCCACTGGTAAAGCATTTGCTTAATGCGTGGTCGATCTAGGATCGATCCCTGTCGGTGGACCCATTGGGCTATTTCTCGTTCCAGCCAGTGCTCCACAACTGGTGTAACAAAGGCTGTGGTATGTACTATCCTGTCTGGGATGTAGCATATAAAAGATCCCTTGCTGCTAATCGAAAAGAGTAGCCCATGAAGTGGCAGCAGCGGGTTTCCTCTCTCAATATCTGCGTGATCCTTAACCACATGTCCGACGCCATATAACCATTAATAAAATGTGTTGAGTGCGTCATTAAATAAAACATTTCTTTTCTTTGCTTCTTCTGTCAGTAACGTGGAATATGTTTAGTGTAGGCAAGACCTTTAATTCCTCTAGGCACTGATTGTCATAATGCGTTCATGTAATAGCCACTGATTAAACCTTGTTGTAATAGTCACTGATTAAACCTTGTAGTAATGGTCATTGATTAAACCTTGTAGTAATAGACACTGGTTAAGGCTTGTAGTAATAGACATTGATTAAACCTTGTAGTAATATACACTGGTTAAAGCTTGTAGTACTAGACACTGGTTAAATATTGTAGTAATAGATACTGGTTAAACCTTGTAGTAATGGTCATTGATTAAACCTTGTAGTAACAGACACTGGTTAAACATTGTATTAATAGTCTCTGATTAAACCTTGTAGTAATGGTCATTGATTAAACCTTGTAGTAACAGACACTGGTTAAACATTGTAGTAATAGACACTGATTAAACCTTGTAGTAATATACTCTGGTTAAACTTTGTAGTAATAGACACTGGTTAAATATTGTAGTAATAGACTCTGATTAAACTTCAGGTTCACTGGGATACTGTGCGGTCTCTGTTATCGTCGTGGAGTGAAGAGGACGATGAGTTGTTTTCTCATCTACACCAAGTGAAACATTGGTTTAACAGGTAACTCAGTTATACGCCATCCTCCCCCCGTTCCCCCGACTGGTTTAACAGGTAACTCAGTTATATGCCACCCCACCCCTGACTGGTTTAACAGGTAACTCAGTTATACGCCATCCTCTCCCCCA
This sequence comes from Gigantopelta aegis, assembly GCF_016097555.1. Classification (NCBI taxonomy): domain Eukaryota; kingdom Metazoa; phylum Mollusca; class Gastropoda; order Neomphalida; family Peltospiridae; genus Gigantopelta; species Gigantopelta aegis. The sequence goes on along the minus strand of NC_054712.1, from coordinate 40,895,604 downwards.
CCCACCCAACTGGTTTCACGGGTAACCCAGTTATAACACCCAACACCCATCCATCCATTGCTATTTGACCAGTATATCACAGACTGTACTTCACTGATGAGAAACAAATATGAGAACACATGGTGTTTGAGATCAAATTTGATCAGCTACTTAAGAGTGGATATATGCGTGTACAGAGCACAGAGCTCTGATGCTGGATTGAATGTCAGTACTGTGTTATTGACGGACTGTTACACAGTTAACTTCCGGACACTGTGGATGAGGATTTTGGTTGCTGTCCGTATGTGCTGTTCTGTATTCTCTTCTTTCTTTCCATCATGTATGTGCTGTTCTGTTTGTGGGAAAATCCATTGCTGAAACCAGCAGCCGGTATGTGTGGTCTGGGGTTTTTCTTACAGTCTGGACATATATGTACAATCTTCCAACCACTGCTGAATAGAGCAACCTACAGTCTGTAAGTATGTGGTGACTGCTTATCTGTTTCTGTTATTTATGGTTATCTCAATCTAATCTGTTCCTAATATAAACTGGCTTAAATTGATCATCAAACAAAGAATTATTTTATCAATTTGTTCAAAATTGGCACGCTTTAGTATCAAATTCCCCCAAATCTCTCTTTTATCGTATTATTAAATGTAATATTAATTAAAAAAATTACCTACTCTTGTTACCTAAGCCACTATCAATACCTATTACAAAATTGAGATTAGGTAACCATCAACTCCCTGTTGAAAAGGGCAGGTGGGAAAATAGACCACGAGAAGAAAGGAAACGTACCCTTTGTAACCAAAATGAATTAGGTGTTGAATATCATTATCTTTTTATCAGTCCATTTTTGGTCGATACTCGTAAGAAATATATTAAGTCAAAATTTTTGTTCAGGCCAAATATTTTAAAAGTTCATGAACTGTTTAATAGTAAAAGTTTGCCAGTATTAAGAAATCTATCTCAATTTGTAACTATCTTTTTTAAAATAACTTCTTAAAATTTAAATACTGTGTTGCAGGAAAATATCACATCCCTCGAGTGTTAGAAAAAAAGAAAGAAATGTTTTATTTAACGACGCACTCAACACATTTTATTTACGGTTATATGGCGTCAGACATATGGTTAAGGACCACAGAGATTTTGAGAGGAAACCTGCTGTCGCCACTACATGGGCTACTCTTTCCGATTAGCAGCAAGGGATCTTTTATTTGCGCTTCCCACAGGCAGGATAGCACAAACCATGGCCTTTGTTGAACCAGTTATGGATCACTGGTTGGTGCAAGTGGTTTACACCTACCCATTGAGCCTTGTGGAGCACTCGCTCAGGGTTTGGAGTCGGTACCTGGATTAAAAATCCCCTGCCTCGACTGGGATCTGAACCCAGTACCTACCAGCCTGTAGACTGATGGCCTAACCACGACGCCACCAAGGCCGGTCCCTCGAGTGTTAGATTTGGGGGTTTTCCTATGACAAATGTCTTCTCCGTCATGTCATATAATATGAACACTGGAGTAATAAAGTGTTTTGTTGTTGTTGTTTCTTACTGTAGTCTAAAGATAGTTTAGTAACGGTCATATAAAATGCTGATTGCTGTTATAATTGATTAGCCTGTATGGTGATTTTAGGTTTTCTTCTATCATTCATTGATGTTAGTTTATTAGAAGCCAGAGTTTGTACCCTGCTTTTTATGGAAACGTCAAGGTAAAAAGAAGCAAAAAATCCACTAAACACTTAAATAAAAAACCTTCAAGAAATTCTGTGAAAAAGAAAGCATTGAAGATAGTTAGATTTGAAAAGTAAGAATGTCAATGAATGTTAAAAACAGAACTTGCAATGAGCCGTCGATCACTGGCCAAGTGGTTGATATCCACGTCCATATTAACCCGAGTTGAAATTTCCTCGAGTGTTCCTTTCAAAGGATCTCTTTGATAAACAAGTTAAGTGCAGGAAATTGTACATTTCCTTCATAAACAAAATAAAATAGTTACCTTTGATTCACTTTTCACTTTGATTGAATTTTAGATACACTATAATACAGTTAGTTGTGTAATTGTTACAACTCAAGTGTCGGGTTTTAACTTTAACTTTTACTCTAATGGTGTGTACTGAAATACAATCCATGTTCATGGAAAGAAAGAACTGTTTTATTTAATGACACACTCACAACATGTTTACAGTTATATGGCGACAGACATGTGGTTTAGGACCACACAGATATTGAGGGAGGAAACCCACTGTCACCACATCATGGGCTACTCTTTTCGATTAGCAGCAAGGGATCTTTTATATGCACCATCCCACAGACAGGGTAGTACATACCACGGCCTTTGATATACCAGTCGCGGTGCACTGGCTGGAATGAGAAATAGCCCAATGGGCCCACTGACAGGGATCGATCCCACATCAGCCGCGCATCGAGCGAGTACTGTACCACTGGGCTACGTCCCGCCCCTTCCCTGTTCATGGAATGCATATCATACATAGTTTTCTCATGTTAATTTTTGTGATATGTTGGGGGGGTTTTTTGTTTGAGGAGGTGGTACAACATTGAGCAGAATATAGAGAAGGGTGGGAATTCATAATTCTATATTTAATTAAGATTACAATTTACAGGAGGAAAACATTCTGTATTTCAGTTTGAAATCTGTAATGCTGTTTAAAACTGAAATAAAAAATATATTTTCACGAGTTTAAAATCAAAACTCATCTTTCTCATGTTAGTTTTAACGCTATGTTTGTGGGTGGTACAACATGAGTAGAATGTAGAGGAGGTGTGGGAATTCATCATTCTTTACTAAATTAAAATTACAGGAGGAAAACATTCTGTATTTCAGTTACCTCGGTAACGCTGTGTAAAACTGAAAGAAGAAATCTATTTTCAGGAGTGTTGGATCAAAACATCTCGAGTCCATTCCTCATCATCTGCCGTCGTGGTTGTGTGCTGCAGAGTTATTTGCTGCTGTGGTTGACGGTAAACGTGTTGATGATGTCGCAGGTCTGTTGGCCAACTCTGACAACCATCACGTTGAGGTAAACATTGTTAGTACATGTATGTTGATGATGTAGCAACCATCATGTTGATGTAAACATTGTTAGTGTGTTGATGATGTAGCAGCCATCACATTGATTTAAACATTGTTTGTGTGTTGATGATGTAGCAACCATGATGGTCAGGTAAACATCGTTAGTGTGTTGATGACGTAACAACCATCACATTGATGTAAACATTGTTAGTGTGTTAATGTCACATTAAATTAATGTAAACATTGTTAGTGTGTTAATGATGTTACAACCATCATATTGATGTAGACATTGTTAGTGTGTTGATGTCACATTAAATTGATGTAAACATGTTAGTGTGTTAATGATTTATGTTGACGTAAACAGTGTGTCAGTGTGTTGATGTCACAATCATGATAGTCAGGTAAACATTGTGTTAGTGTGTTAATGGTGTAACAGCCATCTCATTGATGTAAACATGTTAGTGTGTTAATGATTGTCACGTAAACCTGTTAGTGTATTGAGGATATACATTGAGCTAACAATGTGTTGATGTGTTTGTGTTGTACATGTTTGTACATGTTGAGATAAACATTGTGTTACCATTGTGTTTGTGTTATGACCAGGTCAGTGTTTAACTTGCATATTCAGAACAAGCTGTTGATGACCATCACATTGTGATAAAGCCATTAATATTTTTGGTATAATTAAATGGTTTCGCAGATGGATTCAGCACATGGGGGGTGAGGAAAAACAACAATCCATGAGTGATTTTTCCAAACACAAGTTTTTTTAGTAGTGACATAACACAATGGTTTTATTACCGGTATAAAAATAAATTTTGACAACGTCAATTTTTGTTTAGTAATCTGCTTATCAAAATGCAGATACAGAAATGCACATTTCCATGTGCAGAAATGTGCACAATAAATCGCTACAGAATTGTTTGAATGAAAAGTCGGCCTTACACATTTTTTTCTGCTTTTCAAAGCAAAACGGAACAAGAATTTTTTTTAGTTTTTGATGTGTTATTAACTATTGTTTCTTTCCAATTTTGGCAGGTTATGGTGTCACTTTGTGAAATTCTTCTCTCATTTTTGAGTGGACTTCATACTTCAAACAAGGTATGTAACTGTTCACATAAACAATGATACTGGCTAAACAGCGCTGTGTAATAGATTGTTTATTATCATTCTTTTCATACAACTGATATATTGTATATTGCTTGGGATTGATGCCAGATATTAATATTGTCATAGCAACACATGATGACTATAGAAATTCAGTATTAAACCTTTGTTTTCTATTAATGTCTTACTTTTTTAAAGTCACTTGACATTATTCATGTAATGGGGCAGGATATAGTTTAGTGGTAAAGCTTTTGCTTGATGTGCGGTCGGTCTAGGATCGATCCTCCTCGGTGGACCCATTTGACTATTTCTCGTTCCAGCCAGTGCTTCACAACTGGTGTAAGAAAGGCAGTGGTATGTGTAACTATCCAGTCTGTGGGATGGTACATATAAAAGATCATTTGCTGCTAATCGAAAAGAGTAGCCCATAAAGTGGCGACAGCGGGTTTTCTCTCTCAATATCTGTGTGGTCCTTAACCCTATGTCTGACACCATATAACCGTTAATAAAATGTGTTGAGTATATCGTTAAATAAAACATCTCCTTCCTTCCTTCCTTTTTAAGTCACTTGACATTATTCATGTTGTAGAACATCTTTAACATCTATTGGTCTGTCCCACGTATAGTTTTTCAGACTAGTTTTTCACAATGCCTCGAGATACTGAGCTGAAATTTTGTGTATACCTTTATCATGTAGAGTTACATATTATCAAGTTTGACTTTTATTACAAAGTTATGGCCCTTGAAAAAATATTTTTGAGACCATTTGGAATCAGAGATGACAGTTTTCCAAATTTATAATTGTCTATTCAGTGATTCCGGGTTTTTTGCTGACTGTTTGTCCAAAATTTACTGTGGTCTCCATCCAAAACTTACAATATAGTTTCAGCTGATACTATGCATACAATCTTGAAAAAGGAAATCACCATTGTAGACCAGCATGCAACTATAACCCTATAGAGCTAATCTCAGTACCCAAGCATTAGTATTAAAAGGTGTGGGATGATGTAACCCAGTAGTAAAGTGCTCACTCGATGCACAGTCGGTCTGGGATCGATCCCTGTTGGTGGGCCCACTGGGCTATTTCTCGCTGCAGCCAGTGCAACACGACTGGTACATCAAAGGCCGTGGTATGTGCTATCCTGTCTATGGGATGTTGCATATAAAAGATCCCTTGCTGCTAATCTAAAAGAGTAGCCTATGAAGTGGCGACAGCGGGTTTCCTCCCTCAGTGTCTGTGTGGGCCTTAACCATATGTCCGACGCCATATAACTGTAAATAAAATGTGTTGAGTGCGTCATTAAATAAACCATTTCCTTCTAAGATTAAAATGTCTGGATTTTTTTGTGTAACACACATGTTTTCATATCTGGTGAAATTCTTGTATGACAATCTGTTATGCACTGGATACCCGATAGTCATGAATGTACCTGACTAGTAGAACAATCATATGAAATACGGTTTTATTTTCAGAAAAACAATGAAAATGTCACTTTAAGACAGATGTTTGTGAAGATACTGTCACGTCATCCAGGCATATTATCCGACATTCTGAATGAAAACAAAGAGATTGACCTAGTTAGCAGGTCAATGGCAACTCACACTGCTAGTGGTCATACTCTACTTGGGTAGGTTTCTTAAATGTTTAAGTCACACAGCTAGAAGTCATACTCTACTCGGGTAGGTTTCTTAAATGTTCCAACTCAAACTGCTAAAAGTCGCACTCTACTCCGGTTTCTTAGTGTAACAAATTACATTCCAGGAATAAAAGCCTATTTATTTCTAGAGTTAGCTGATAAAGTTTAATCAGTGATTGGCTTGTGAATAAAAACTGACAATTCTCTCGTCCTCACTCCCTCTTCCCTCCCTCCCTCTCTCCCTCTCTTTCTCTCTCACTCTCTCTCTCTCTCTCTCTCTCTCTCTCTTTCTCACACTCCCTCCCTCTCTCCCTCTCTCCCTCCCTCTCCCTCCCTCCCTCTCTCTCTCTCTCTCTCTCTCTCTCTCTCTCTCTCTCTCTCTCTCTCTCTCTCTCTCTCTCTCTCTCTCTCTCTCGCACGAGTGAAAATGTAGGCAGCCATGGTCTCTGTGGCATCTCCTAGTTCACACTGTGTAGTCAGTATTTTCTATTGGGTGTGAGTGACGGCCACTGTCTATTAGTCGTGTTATTGGTTGACAGGTAGATAAATAATGTGATGTGAAATATAAAAGAGCTGTGATTGGGTGACTGGGCATGCTCTGACTCTTCTAGTTTAACATGATGTAAAAACCTACTTGAGTGAATGTTTGCTAAAATAATTGAAAATGTCCAAAAGTAATTTATTTAAAAAAAAATTATCATAATAATTGTCCTCGTGAATTCTTGGAACTTTATATTATTTGTTTAGGTTCCAATGTAGCAAATATAACATTTACAGGGATTTATCCAGGCATACTGTGAACATAGGCCCCTTCCCAAAAGAATATGGTACTAAAAATTCCCAATTTCTATGGCATCTATGCTAAAAAGTCACAATATATATATATTTAATATATGTCTGTTGTACATAAATTCATATACGGTAGTGTACTGCATCATTCAGTGGCCAGGTTCGGGATGTAGCCCAGTGGTAAAGCGCTCGCTTGATGCGTGGTCGGGTTTGGATCGATCCCCATCGGTGGCCCCATTGGGCTATTTCTCATTCCAGCCAGTGCACCACGACTGGTGTAACAAAGGCTGTGGTATGTACTATCCTGTCTGTGGGATGGTGCATATAAATGTAGTAGTGTTAATATAAAGTGCTCCTACTGGCAGTAGCTAGTGGGAATTTCCCTATTAGCTCAGTTGGTAGAGCGCTGGACTCTCGTACTGAGAGTCTGTGTTTCAAATACCCTAAGTGGAAGTTGATTTTTATCTGTTACATAAAGATCCTTTGCTGCTAATCGAAAAGAGTAGCCCATGAAGTGGTGACAGAGGGTTTCCTCTCTCTATATATCTGTGTGGTCCTTAACCATATATCTGACGCCATATAACCGTAAATAAAATGTGTTGAGTGTGTCATTAAATAAAACAGTTCCTTCCTTTCTTCCTTCATGCTGTGGCCTGAAAAAAATATTCCAAGTATGATTTACTCTCATTAATTTTCCCATCAGACATGGCACTCTGGCAAACACTCCTGGGTAAATCTCTGATTTATACAAGGAACTTCACCAGTTTGTATTTGTGAACAGTTCTCAATTTTCAAAAAGTGGGATGGTTTTTTTTTTAAACAAGTATTTTTGTATTTATTTTATTTCTGTCTATTTGCAGACTCCTTGCTCTGCTAGACACTCAGCATGAGATGGACATATTCAAACATGAGTCAAACTTAAAATGTGTGGTACACATCTTTCAACAAGTCTGTGTCAGATTCGAAACTGGAGCTTCTGAAGTTACTAACAGGACTACACAGGTTTGTTTGAGAAAACAGTCGTGAGCTTCTCTTTTTTTTTTGTGGAGAGCATTTCAAAGAGTATACAAGGGCAATTTCATGGGAATGGTTGCAAAAAAGAGTCTCAACATGGTGAAAAAAATTAAATGAAATTTTGTGATGAAAATTGTTTGTGAATTTAAAGTACATACATGTATATACAGAAACCAGAAATTGTACGAATTGAAGTTTTAAACAGTTTAGTGTTATGTGGGATTTTCCCCAAGAACCGGCAATTAAACGAAATTTTGTGATGAAAATTGATTGTGAATTTAAAGTACATATATACAAGTACAGAAACCAGAATTGTATGAATTGAAGTTTAAACAGTTTTGTGTTATGTGGCATTTTCCCCAAGAACCAGCTGATATAGCTTATTTGACTGCTTGATGTATTGATTGGGCTAGTTAAAAACAAACCAAACACTTTATTTCTAATTAATTGTTTAAGAGTGGTTAAATATTTTGTGGGCACATTCATCTATTAAAGTTAGGAAAATGCTGTGTTGCTGACATAAACTGTGCTAACACCAAATTAAACATTAATGTCAATTGTTCCATACATAGTTTGACCATTGTCGTTTCAGCCCATCTCTTTGACAGAGGTGATGTCCCATGCAGAGTTCATCAGAAAGATCCTGCTCAGAGTTCCTCTGCCCTGTCTGTATACACTAGATAAGGTGAGATACTCTGCCCTGTTTTATACACTAGATAAGTTGAGTTCCTCTGCCCTGTTTTATACCCTGGATAAGGTGAGTTCCTCTGCCCTGTTTGTATTCACTGGATAAGGCGAGTCCCTCTGCCCTGTTTGTATTCACTGGATAAGGTGAGTCCCTCTGCCCTGTCTGTATACCCTGGATAATGTGAGTCCTCTACCCTGTTTGTATACACTGGATAAGGTCAGTTACTCTGCCCTGTTTGTATATCATGGATAATGTGAGTTTCTCTACCCTGTTTGTATACACTGGATACGGTGAGTTACTCTGCCCTGTTTGTATATCATGGATAATGTGAGTCCTCTACCCTGTTTGTATACACTGGATACGGTGAGTTACTCTGCCCTGTGTCTATTCCCTGGATAAGGTGAGTGCATACATTCAAGCCAGTTACTGTGTATAATGAATGCTGTAATTTAAAATTTTAATTTCTTGAAGTCAATTTTTAGTTTTAATCATTGATTAAAGCAACTCTTTATTTTTTAGGTTGTAAAAGTTTGTTATAATTAACTGTTGAAGAAATGCCATAAATACTAGATCTCTTTGGTGTGTATTGTTAGTAAATATTTTAACTCTTTGGCTTGTATTGTTGATAAATATATAATATTGTAAACACAGAACTATACATTTACCTGTACATTATATATTTGAAACCAATTTGGAAAATTATCATCGAAAGGCTTGTGATATATATAAAAAAAAAAAAATTCTCTGCTACTGACAATTCTATTGCACAAAAAGCTTGAAATAGCCTCACTGAAATATTCTTATTTATTTATTTTTATTTTAGAGTTCCTTACTGTCTTGTGGGTTTGACATCAAACTAACTGTTGATAGAAGACTTGCCTCAGGTCACTGACCTCAGAACTTGTGTTGCTGCTTGACAGACCCAAAGTAACTGATGTTTAAGACTTGCCTCTGGTCACTGGTCCAAAGTAACTGATGTTTAAGACTTGCCTTTGGTCACTGGTCCAAAGTAACTGATGTTTAAGACTCGCCTCTGGTCACTGACCCAAAGTAACTGATGTTTAAGACTTGCCTCTGGTCACTGACCCAAAGTAACTGATGTTTAAGACTTGCCTCTGGTCACTGGTCCAAAGTAACTGATGTTTAAGACTCGCCTCTGGTCACTGACCCAAAGTAACTGATGTTTAAGACTCGCCTCTGGTCACTGAACCAAAGTAACTGATGTTTAAGACTTGACTCTGGTTACTGGCCTAAAGTAACTGATGCTTAAGACTTGACTTAGGTCACTGACACAAAGTAACTGATGTTTTAGACTCGCCTCTGGTCACTGACCCAAAGTAACTCATGTTTTAGACTCGCCTCTGGTCACTGAACCAAAGTAACTGATGTTTAAGACTTGACTCTGGTTACTGGCCCAAAGTAACTCATGTTTAAGACTTGACTCTGGTCACTGACACAAAGTAACTGATGTTTAAGATTCGACTCTGGTCACTGACACAAAGTAACTGATGTTTAAGACTTGACTCTGGTTACTGACCCAAAGTAACATGTTTAAGACTTGACTCTGGTTACTGACCCAGAGTAACTGATGTTTAAGACTTGCCTCAGGTCACTGATCCAAATTACCAGATGTTTAAGTCTTGCCTCAAGTCACTGACCCAAAGTAGCTGATGTTTAAGTCTTGCCTCTGGTTACTGACCCAAAGTAACTGATGTTTAAGACTTGACTCTGGTTACTGGCCCAAAGTAACTGATGTTTAAGACTTGACTCTGGTCACTGACACAAAGTAACTGATGTTTAAGATTCGACTCTGGTCACTGACACAAAGTAACTGATGTTTAAGACTTGACTCTGGTTACTGACCCAAAGTAACATGTTTAAGACTTGACTCTGGTTACTGACCCAGAGTAACTGATGTTTAAGACTTGCCTCAGGTCACTGATCCAAATTACCAGATGTTTAAGTCTTGCCTCAAGTCACTGACCCAAAGTAGCTGATGTTTAAGTCTTGCCTCTGGTTACTGACCCAAAGTAACTGATGTTTAAGACTTGACTCTGGTCACTGACCCAAAGTAACATGTTTAAGACTTGACTCTGGTCACTGAACCAGAGTAACTGATGTTTAAGACTTGCCTCAGGTCACTGACCCAAATTACCAGATGTTTAAGTCTTGCCTCAAGTCACTGACCCAAAGTAACTGATGTTTAAGACCTGCCTCAGGTCACTGACCCAAATTACTTGATGTTTAAGGCTTGCCTCAAGTCACTGACCCAAAGTAATTGATGTTTAAGACTTGCCTCTGGTTACTGACCCAGAGTAACTGATGTTTAAGCCTTGCCTCTGGTCACTGACCCATACCAAGTATCTGTTAGTGCTACACTTGATTCAGTCATTTGTGTATTTACCCTTGTTTCACACCCAATATAATTGAATAGCCCATGTATTTGTTTGTGTTGGGAGAACATTAAACATTCATCCATTCATGATTCAAGGCGGGACGTAACCTAGTGATAAAGCATTCACCTGACATGCTGCCTGTCTAGGATCAATTCCTGTCAGTGGGCCTAATGCCTATTGTCACTAATTTAGCAGTTTTACTTTTAGAAATACATTTACTTAAAATATATGTATTCTGTTTGTTCTGTGGATCCGTTGAGGAAATAGCAATTACTAACTGCCAAAATTCATTGTAAAGAGGTTTAGTTATTAATGTTATGCTTTCTTCTCTAGCATTCCCACGTTTTATTTCCTTTTCTCGAAGAATGTTACAATTTCAGACAGATCATGTCCATGTCATGCTGACTATAAATATTGTATCTTTGTAAAATGCTGGGAGAGGCCTGTTGGCCAATCCCAAAACTGTTTATTTTTACAGCAATAAATATATTTAAACCACATGAAGAAAGCCTTTAAAAAGAACTGATTCTGGTATATACTGTATCTGTTTTGACACATTTGTAATGAAGAAACACAATTGATATCTATGCAATACCTTTATTTCACAACTAGATTTCTGTATTTATACTGAGGCATAAATAACGCAATGGGTATTTCACTGATATTTTTTTTATAGAAATAGTATGTCATCTATATTAGGAATGCAGACAAATGACATATTGGTAACAACTGTAACAGAAAGAAGATATTGTTAAAATTGGGAATTGTTTTTAATAAAATGTGGTTTTTGTTTAAACAAAAAACAAGTGGGGTTTTTAGCAATAAAACTGCAATTTTTTAACATTACTTACCATGGTATATTTAAAAAAAAAAGACAGAAAACAAAAAAAAATGGTTGCTTTTATAGGGAGATGAGAGCAGGCAATGCACAAGCAAAATGATTTTCATACGCATTGATGTGTTATTGCAATAAACACACAAGTTATTCTTTTTTGCTGAAAAGTCATTTTATTCAAACAAATTCTGATTTTAACAAAATCCTCTTTCACTTAGTTATTACCAATATGTTATTTGTCCACATACGTGTACTTATATATATGATTTGACATTTCTATAAGAGATTATTCAGTGAAATACCCATTGCGTTATTTATGCTTCTCAGTATATTTAATATGTACAAATATCAGGCTACACCCTGGTAATATGGTTGGTGATGTACACTGCAATGGGTAATGTCCCAGTAACTGTCCATTCATGAAACACTGGAGAGCAGACCACCATTTGTAAGGAATGGACAGTATCGAGACATTTCCCTACATGGAGTAAATAATATATGTCATGCATGTACATACCAATAAAGAATGATATATCTCATATATACCAGTAAATAATGATATATCTCATATACACCAATAAAGAATGATACAGGGCTTCTAGAATTTTATAAAAATCCATTAGCCATGGGATCAGTGATTTTTTTTTTTTTACTAGCCATGATTAGCCATTCATTAGCCCTACTTTAAATAAATAACATTTTACTAATAGTAATAATCAGATATGTCACCTAAAGAGGGAGATAGAGCTTAAAACTCCTTAAATTAGGGGTGGGAAGTGGGGCCAAGATATTCATATTTACAAAATAAGACTTAAATGCAGAATTTGACAAGGGTTTTTGTAACTAGCTGTCGGGCTAGGTATAGTAGTTATTTACTAGCCCAACACTGAATATCACTAGCCATGGGAGTGGGGCTACCATAATCTAAAAGCCCTGATGATATATATCATATACACCAATAAAGAATGATATATGTCATATACACCAATAAAGAATGATATATATCATATACACCAATAAAGAATGATATATGTCGTATACACCAATAAAGAATGATATATGTCATATACAGACTTCGACCTTAACTGTTTTTTAGTGGTAGCCCATCAGGCTATGAAACCTGGAAGCCATCAGTAGCTCATAATTTTAATTTAAAAAAATTAAAAATAGATAAAAGCAAGATCATTTATTTTTATTTAAACATGTTTTAGGTTTAAGCATCTTATTGATTGCAGAGTAACTAGGTGTGCAAAAAAAAATCTAGTAGCTTGGTGGACTATCGGGTTTAGACATCTGTTAGCCAAAACACTCTGGGCTTCCACTAAGGTCGAGCCCTGCATATATACACATGAAGAATGATATACAGTATGTCATATACATGTATAATAATATAATATGAGTTACTCTTTAAGATATTTTGACCACTGCTCATTAGTGGACTGAATGTGCCCATTACTGAAAGGCTGTGGGCAGATTTCATATTTGGTTTCATGGCACAGTGGTATTTTAACAGTATATACATACAGACACTACCTCTGTATAATTATATATTAACATATACGCTAATAATCACTACATCCCAGCCCACATCACACAATCTCCATCCCTTCCAAAGTGCAGAAAAGGGTATTTTATGTGCACTTTCCGATAGACAAGAGTGTACATACCACAGCCTTTAATGTACTAGCCATGGAGCATTGGCTGGGACGAGGGTAATCCTGAGTCCATTGAGTATGATTGACTCTACCTCTCATTATAGGCTGTACTATACCAAATAAAATCCCATAAGCGACCATGTTAACGTTTGTGCTTAAAAACTATATGCAATATATCAACCAAACTATGACCCATAAATATCAGTACTACAACCCCTACCTCAAAGTATTAACTGAAGAAAATGGTACCTTTCATGGCTCATTTTTGGTATAACCAGATGTTTCTACAACACCCCTAGTTTCGAACAAAATTTTAGTACTTTTTTTTACAGGTACCTCATGTTCCAAGCACAAGGCTACTTGACACAGTGGTACTAGATAAAATAAAATTGCATACATTTTTAGCCCAGATGAAACTTTTTCTTCTTTTTTTATACCACTGAAATAACGCCAACACTGTCGAACTATGGAAGACCAAAAGTGTCATACATGTATCTGTAATTCTTATCTGGCCTCTGTCAAACTGTGGACTGGCGCCATATAACCGTAAATAAAATGTGTTGAGTGCGTTGTTAAATAAAACATTTCCTTCCTTCCTGTCAAAATGTGGAAGACAATAAGTGCCTTTCGTGTATTGGTGTAAACTAATTTTATAATTATAAAAAATTTTTAATAAAGGAAGTCCTTAGTGGGGGGGGGGGGGGGGGGGGGGCAATTGCCCACTTTGCCCCCTTATAAATCCAGCACTGTACGTGTATCAGTAATTCGCACAGCTAACTGTCAAACTATGGGAGGAGACATCTAGCTCAGTTGGTAGAGTACACTACTTAGGTACTGTGGTCACAGGATCGAGCCTTCTCGGTGGAACCATTCTTAGATTGGCCACATACTACCCAGTGCCCAACGATTGGTATATCAATGGCTGTGTTATGTGATGTTCTGTCTGTGAGAAAGTGCACGAAAAAGATCCCATGCTGCCAATTTAAAAGTATAGTACTTCCTCAAAGACTGTCAGAATTACGAAATGTTTCACATTCAATAGCCGATGATTATGTAATCAATGTGCTCTGGTGGTGTCGTTAAACAAAGCAAAAAACTGAAACTATGGAAGACTACAAGGGGCATATAATATATATTATGTGTATCACTGTTCCTGCATTCTAACTATATAAATACACTAGATATATATACATGTACATATTAGTAACCGAACTATAAACATCTATTTCATTTTTAGCGTAACTGAAAGTCAAATAACACCACCCTCATGAACGAACTAGAAGTTCAAAACTATTCAAGATATAATAAATAGAACCCAAAACACACAACACAAACAATTAAAATAAAATAAATACATTAGAAAAGAAAGACTAAAGGGACATTTTATTAGATCTCGAGTTAAATGGGTGGAAGAGGGAGAAAAGCCAACAAAATATGTTTGTAACATGGAATCTAGGCACTTTTATAATAAATTAATTTCAAAAATAGAACAAGAAGATGGAAAAGTTATTACAGATCAAAAAGAAATATTGAAAGAAACCAAACTGTTTTATGAAAAACTTTATTCCAAACAAGTTGGGGAATATGAAAATATAGCAGAGAAAATTAAGGAATACAAATTTGATAAATTATCAGAGGATGATGCAAATAAATTAGAAGGAGAATTAACGTATTCAGAAATTTTCTTTTATCTAAAAAGTATGAAAAATGACAAAAGTCCGGGTTAAGATGGTTTCTCAGCTGAGTAATTTTTTAAATTTTGGATAGACCTAGGATATTTTATAGTTAGATCTATTAATTTCAGTTACAGTATCGAAGAAATGTCTAATGTGCAAAAGTTAGGTATTATAACATGTATTCCAAAACCAAATAAATCTAAGCAATTTCTTAAAAATTGGAGACCGTTAACACTTTTAAACTGCACCTATAAAATAGCATCAGGCTGTATTGCAAACAGGATAAAAAAAACATTTTAGATAAAATTATTGAAAAAGATCAAACTGGATTAATAAAAGGGAGATACATAGGCGAAAATATACGTTTAATATATGACATTATGCAATATACCGAAACACAAAATATACCAGGTCAACTTCTATTAGTAGACTTTGAAAAAGCTTTTGATTCTCTATCATGGTCTTTCATTCAAGAAGCTTTAAATATTTTTAATTTTAAGATTTTTATTAAAAACTGGGTAAAAGCAGTAATACAAAATGGACACTTATCAGAAGGTTTTAAATTAAATAGAGGTTGTAGGCAAGGTGACCCATTATCTCCTTACATATTTGTAATATGTGCGGAAATACTTGCAATTTTAATACGTAATAATAAAGAAATCAAAGGTATAAATATTGATGGAGAAGAATTCCTGATTTCTCAATATGCCGACGACACTACCTTTATCTTGGATGGATCCCCAAATACCCTGTATAATACACTTACTACACTGGATTTCTTTGCAAAAATATCTGGTCTGAAGCTAAATTATTCAAAGTCAAAGATAATATGGATAGGCAGGAAAAGATATTCAAAAGAAGTGTTTCATCATTCTAGATGGAAGCTAGCATGGTGTTCAATTAAATTTACTTTATTAGGTATTAATTTCTCTTTAAATTTACAAGATATTATTAAAGATAATTTCGAGCCAAAAATAGAAGAAATGGAAATTGTATTAAAAGCTTGGAGTACCCGTAAACTTACACCATTAGGCAGACTCACAGTGTTAAAATCACTAATATTACCAAAAATAACAAATTTGTTAATTTCGCTACCATAGAACAGTTAGTTGAAAAGTTAAATAAGCGATTTTTCAAATTCATTTGGCAAAATAAACCTGACAAAATTAAAAGAGATGTTATAATTCAGGACCATAAAAACGAGGGGTTAAAAATGATTAAATTATCTACGTTTATAACATCATTAAAGTCAACGTGGATAAGAAGGTTATTTTTAAACAACACAAAACTGGCATGTCTCTTCTCGTCAGTTACAGGTATATCGACCAAAGAACTAATTATATATGGTGATCATTTTATTAATTTAAAAATAAAAAATATGACTAACCCGTTTTGGGAAGATGTTCTAGATAGCTGGAGAAACATCCAGTGTAAACAACCAATAGAAAATAAAAACGATATAGCTGGTATAAACATTTGGTTTAACAGTAAAATATTAATAAATAAGAAGCCTATTTTTTATAATAAATATGCAGAAAATGGAGTTTGTTTCATTAGTGATTTAGTTAATACTGATGGAGGATTTCTAAATCTATGTGATTTTATTGCAAAATTTAATACAAAAACAAATGTTCTAGAGTATGCTTCTTTAATTAATGCAGTGAAATGTTTCATAGGAATGTATGGAAAACATAATGATGAAATAAACGAGTCAATTACAAACGAAAAACCAGTCTACCCCCACAAGCTAAAACAACTTCTTAAAGACAAAACGGGATGTAGAGAAATATATAAATTGTTATGCTACACAAAAACCATTCCAAAGTCTCAATTAAAATATAAAAATAAAGGTTTTTGTTATTCACCAGCAGAATGGAATATAGTTTACAATATACCATTTAAATGCGTTAGAGATACAACTTTACGTTGGTTTCAATATAAAATTCTACACAGATTTCTCGCTACTAACACATTTCTATATACAATACATTATATTAATTCAAATAAATGTACTTTTTGTAATCGTATGCCAGAGACAATTGAACATTTATTTTATGAGTGTTGCTATGTTAAAGAATTTTGGAAAGATATTACAAACTGGATATTCAATACTATAGAAGAGTGCATAATTATAGATAAACATATTGCCATTTTGGGTCTGCTTAAAAAAACAAATACATATGCAATAAATTGATTAATTATTAACATAAAATATTATATTTATTCCATGAAAATACAAAAACAAAAATTAAACTTCTCTGCCTTAAAAACTATAATTAAAGAAAAGTTGGAAACTGAAAAATGTATCTTATATAAAAATGGTAATTATGAAGATTTCAAGACAGTATGGGAGCAGTGGTATAATTTATTTCAAACATCATAAACATTTATTAAATCTATCAAATATTGAGATATATTTATTTCTAAAATACCTTCTTCGCACTTTATACTCCTTCACACATCTTTTTATAATACTTTCTTGTATCAATACTAATTCCGTACATAACATCTCCTTTTTCTTTTCTTTTTCCTTCTTGGACCCAGAAAGTAATAATTTTAAAAAATTAATAAAAAAACCGACCAAACAAACAAAATATCAACAACAACAATATAAATGGAATTTATCTATTCGTGTGTATATATTTTGCCATTTATATGTATGTATATAAAACTGTGTATATCATATGAAATTTAAAAAATATTGTGAGACAGTGAGCTCAGGGCACCCCAACCCTGACACTGCCTTTTTATATTCTGGGGACAATAAAATTTAAAAAAAACAATATTAAAAAAAAAAAACCTACATTTTAAAAATTATAATTAAAAGAAAGAACACAAATAAATAATAACAATGCAAAGGAAAAAACTGACGTCATTAAAGAAACATTCTGTTGATGAACAATGTTTATTTTAACTTTTACATTTTGATGGACAATTTCGCTTCCCCAAACCTGAAGTTTTAGCAAAATTTGCTAAGTCCACAAGATCAAAAATTGATCAAATGTTTTATGCACCAACCATATGCATTAACCTGCATATGCCACTGTTTTATATCCAACATATAAGGACATTTAAAGGGACTCCTAAATTTGCTGCCATTATACGATGTTTTGGACTAATAAGGCCCTTTTTAACGACTAAAATTGCACGTTAAATAAAATGTTCTTGTCTTAAATGCCAGTGTCTCTATATCCGGTGTATTCTGATAGTCCGAATGTTTATAATAGCTTAAACTTCCCTTTCTTTTATTTCCTAATTAAAAAATTCCATACGTACGAAATTATTGGGAGATAAAATCTGGATTGGACTACTACAAACATTAAGACGATCAGAAGTACATTGTTGTGAATTAAAACGTGTATCAAAGCTCTACTCCGAATTCAGCTTTGACAGATCACCGCTAATAAGGTAACGATTTTATTATCGGACTATGCAGTTTGAGAACATTATTGTTCGAGTTCGAGACCATCACTCGGAACTTCTCGGCTGATTCCGCGAATCATCTCTGAGGTACGACAGTTACGATTTTAGTGTCCACACATAACGAATCGTGACGCTGCTACATGTGTTAGCTACTGTTATAAACGTGAGAGCCACCCTTCACTGGTGTTACTGCACATACATAATCCGTTTTCCAAAATACACAAGTTAGTTTGAAGTGTCAATTCCCATAATGGTGAAACGGCATGGGAAAATAGTCAGGAGATTTTGATTTCGTACATATCGGACTCTTTAACCCAACATTTTCTTGCACGTAGGTTCATCTGTGCCTGGTCGCCATGTTGATTACCTCGAATTGTGTTCCCGCGGCCAAACTGATCTGTCTTGTGAAGAACAAATCGCTGTTACTACTTAGAATTTTCTTCCCGCGACCAAACTAATCTGTCTTTTTAAGAACAAACTGTATCGTCCTTTTAGCAACATAGGGTTCAGATCTCTGATTTAGTCTGTTATACTAACATGGCTGGAGGTTACGTGGTTATCCTTAACAGTCGGTCCACGACCGACTATTCAGTTCACCCCCCACCCCCTGTCTACTCGTCTCTAGAGCAACAGCAGCAGCAACAGGCACACCAGACTCGTTTGATGAGGTGTCTGGCGTCCCGCCTGAACGTGGCGTTGAGGAAGCTGTAGATGAGCGGGTTGATGGCGTTGTTGATGAAGAACGACTTGACACAGAACTTGTACACCACCTCCCCGGTCGGGCCGAGTTTCTGCTCGAAGTCCTTGATGACGCTCCTCAACACCATGACGACGAGGAAGGGCAGGAAGCAGAGGATGTAGGCGAGGGTGACGGCGAACAGCACGGTAGTCGTCTTCCCGACTCGCAGAGCCTGACCTCGACTCTGCTTCACCAGGGACTTCTGCATGGCGGCCAGCGACGTCTTCTTGTGGGTCCCGCTGCTGGTGGTGTCCTCAGCCTCCGAGGACATCTCCGTCGACGTCGGGTCGGACAGCTGACTGTTGGCGCCCGTCTTTGACGCGCTGCTGTTTATATTGGAACCAATGGGGATCCGCTTCCGCCTCAAGATCTCGTAGCCAATCCTGCTGTAGAGGATCAGGAAGAATGTCAAGGTCATGAAAAACAGGCCGAATAGAAAGGCGTAATACAGCATGGGGTAGATGGTTCCTCTCATTGAGTCGTCCGTGGAACAGTCTATTCCTACCACTCCAGGAGCGACCATTATCGTTTTGCGACCAAATAACAGACATGACGGCCACGACGTGAGTATTCCAAGGACAATCGCCAACATGCACAGAAGCTTGGCTTTCTTCACACTGTACTGCCGTCCTAGCTTGCAGATTCGGAAATACCTGTCGAAGGCGACCTCGATTAAAATCGTCGATGACGCGATGATCGTGGACGAATGTACGAACCGCAGAAGCTTGCAGGCGGCTGGAGCGTAGAACATGTAGGGAAAGCGGAGATCGGCGATTTCCGTGGGTACCCCGATGAGGCAGGTGAAGAGGTCGAGGAGGGCGAGGGACAGGATGAAGTAGTGAGACGATGCTTTGTACTGCTTGTTCCAGTAGACGCCGCACACGAGCAGGTTGCCCAGCGTCCCCACAACGACGAGCACGCCCAGGAACACGATCACGGGAAGGTACAGCGTCGCCTTGGCGTCGTTCAGCTCGCGCAGCACGCGCTGGGACGCGTTGTACATGACGTCATTCTCAGACACCGGCAGCAGTCGATGGGAGGCGTTGTACCCGACATCGGACGACCCCGTCACAGTTGTCGACTCGTTCAGCGTCGATTCAGACCTGCAAGGCAGAGAAAGAATTTTAAACTTCACTGGATCAAATACAACATATAAAAGCCATATCTATAACCATGCTTCAGAGGTAATACAAACGATAAATTGACATTCTGCCGGGACCGTTTTATTAATTAACTACATGGGCGGATCCAGCAAATATTTTTAGGGGGGGACCAAAAAAGAAGGGCACATTGACTCGTCAAAAGGGCACCTTACTACAAGTTTTGATATTTACAATTAATATGAATTCCTACAGTTCTACGTCATAATATACTAGCAATAATGAAGTAAATTGGCGTCACTCGCGTTAGAACCTCAATGGGGCCCCATTGAGACTCGATAACACAGACACATATCTGCAAGCTTGCGCATGTACACGAAAATCTTGATTTCATTTATCTACAATATAATTATTGTTTACTTAAAAAAAAAAAAATTCTACAAACAAAAAGGGCACTTGGACATTTTGAGGGCACTTGAACAATTTTTGGGGGGGACGCGTCCCCCTGGTCCCCCCCCCCCTTGGATCCGCCCATGAACTATACGATTATACTTGTTGATATTAAGCAATAATGTGCATTATTATATCGTTGAATATGCATACCAGGCCAAATGCCTTAATTGTCCCTTCCTTTAACACCGATAACATGTTAAATATATCTGGAAATAGATATCCCCATACTGCCAAAGTCGCTGTTTCTAAGTTTTTCCCGGCATCTTTCCCTTTTTGCTAAGTTCCTCGTCCGATTAGGACCACCACTTACAGTTGTCATACCGCTGTTCAGATTACCGCCCGCCATTAGACATAATGATAAAGAGTAACGGCTGTTTGCAACTGATTATGTTTATTTAGGGGCCGTGTAAAAATCGTATTCAGGAAGTGAAATATTTTATTAAAATTATATCAGTCGTTCTTATAAATTAAAGTTTCAAACTGCTTACATTTTATAATATACTCTGAAATAAAAAGAAGTTTTGTAATCGAATTCAGGTGACTGATTTCCATCATTAAAATAACTTCCGCGATTCTACGGCATAGCGGCTTACGATCGTTCTGATTGTCAGCCAGCGAATATTCCTTTGAAATAGGCCCTAAGTATGTTTAGACATGGACTTTTTTTTAATAAACAAATTATTATCAAGATCCAAACTGTACTGATATTACGTCCCCCATTGGTTCCCTCCCACGAACATTATTCGTACAATGCGATATGGTGGAAGTTTGAAACGAACCCTTAATTAATCATTTATGGTTTTAAATACCTACGGCAAAGTTGAAATTTAAAAACAAATGGTAATCATCTCTAAATGTGGGGTGGGGGTGGGGGAGGTTGTAGCGATCGCCGTGGGTCAATACAGTACAGGGACCGAAACATAAAATAAAAATAAAAAATAAATAAAAATTAAAACAATCTCGTCCCAAAACCTCAACATATTAATTAAATATAAGAGGCCTAAGTTAGATATTCGCTTCTGCAACTTTCATTGAATAGGTCAGAAACATAGTACTATGATTATCTGGGGTAGTTTTCACAAAATAATAAATTTTGAATTTGTGATTTTTTTTCTTCTAATTTTAAAAATTTTAATTAGAATTTTAACATGGTACATTTTAAAGTCTATCTTCTTTTAAAGATTGATTGGATAGTTCTGAAGAAAACACAATGATTGTTAGGGGCAGTTTTCACAAACTAATAGAGAAATATTTGGGAAATTGTGAATTATTATTTCTTTTTATTATTAAATTAAAAACAATTAAATACAAATTTAATATTTAAAGTTTTCCAAGTGTGTCTTCTCCTAAAGTTTTAATTTAAAAGACAAATAAAAATTTAACATTCAAAATTTCAAAGTCTATCGTCTTGTAGTTTTTATCTGATAGTTCTGAAACTTGGTACTATAAGATAACATATAATAGTTCCATACCTTGTAAAAATTTTGGTAGCGGAGCTCACTAGGTTGATTGTTTTTAAGTAGCCTAATTATTGCGTAACTACGGGCACATTTCATTTCAACTTATTTTCGTGCTTATATAAAATTAAGGTTCAAGCACGCTGTCCTGGGCACACCTCAGCTATCTGTGCTGTCTGTTCAGGACAGTGGGTTGGTTGTTAGTTAGTGAGAGAGAATTGGGTGTAGTGGTCTTACACCTACCTATTGCGCCCTTAAGAACTCGCTCTGAGTTGGAGCCGATACCGGGATGCGAACTCTGTACATACCAGCCTGTAGTCCGATGGCTTAACTACTGCGGCATCGAGGCTGGTACTAAGGACACCGCAAAACGACTTACCAGTAACGTTTTTTTTTTTAATCTGGTCAGCAATTCTATAATATTTATTGGAATTCGATAGATAAATAAATACATTTTATACTGTACGGTAGTTGATTTATTTGTTGAACGTTGAAACAAGAGAAAGAAAGAAAGAAGTGTTTTATTTAACGACGCACTCAACACATTTTATTTACGGTTATATGGCGTCAGACATATGGTTAAGGACCACACATATTTTTTTAGACGAAACCCGCTGTCGCCACATAGGCTACTCTTTTACGACAGGCAGCAAGGGATCTTTTATTTGCGCTTCCCACAGGCAGGATAGCAAAAACCATGGCCTTTGTTGAACCAGTTATGGATCACTGGTCGGTGCAAGTGCTTTACACCTACCCATTGAGCCTTGCGGAGCACTCACTCAGGGTTTGGAGTCGGTATCTGGATTAAAAATTCCATGCCTCGACTGGGATCCGAACCCAGTACCTACCAGTCTGTAGACCGATGGCCTGCCATGACGCCACCGAGGCCGGTACAAACAAGAGAATACCGATTATGACTTACAATCAAACATGACTGTACATGAAATTATTTATTCTTTATGACTACTAAATAGAAGTGTAATATATAAATAATATAAAAGTTATTTAAAAATCGTCTGTTCATATTTAATTTATCATACTATACGCTTAAAAAATTGCTACACAAAATTAGTAATCGGTATTCAATTTTCAGATTGATTAGCGACTGTCGCTAATAACAAAAAATGAAAATAAATGTTCCCTGTATGATAAATAAATAAAACAAAATAATAAATGCGTGGATCCGACCCTGGACAGGGGCGGGACGTAGCCCAATGGTAAAACGCTCGCTCGATGTGCAGTCGGTCTGGGATCGATCCACATCGGTGGACCCATTGGGCTATTTCTCGTTCCAGCCAGTGCTCCACAACTGGTGTAACAAAGGCCGTGGTATATACTATCCTGTCTGTGGGATGGTGCATATAAAATATATATTGCTGCTATCGAAAAGAGTAGCCCATGAAGTGGCGACAGCGGTTTTCATATTATATATATATATATATATATATATATATATATATATATATATATATACGCACACACACACACACACACACACACACACACACACACACACACACACACACACACACACACACACACACACACATATCTGTGTGGTCCTTAACCATATGTCCGATGCCATATAACCGTAAATAAAATGTGTTGAGTGCGTCGTTAAATAAACCATTTCATTCCGACCCTGGACAGTCATTTGTTAAGCTTTATGTTTTGTTATTACAAGTAGGGCTATTAAATGCGGCACGCTGTAATCTGGAGCTCTGTCAACATGGGTGCATTTAAACGCATTCTGCTCCTTGGAAAAGATGGAATGCTACGGAAAGCTATGATGTCAAAACTGGCCACATTCAAGTATGAGAAAGGAATTTGTAACCTTACACGGACGGATGTGATTATTGGAAAACACGACTCAATTAGGCACTCGGCATTTTCTCACGCCGCGATGTATGTATGATAAGTGTTGTGCGCTGAACCAATACGAACAAGCGATGTGAGTCAGCGACGATAAAACCGTCTATCGGCGTCCATCGATCAGTAAACACGGACTCGGGCTCTCCCGAACACTCGGCTACTGTGTGCGCATTCTCACTATCCTTCTCTGTCAAACCGATAAACGCGCTGCATGCTGGGAGATATCTAGTCTGAAAGAGTACTGGATTGTGTAAGCCATTACAGAGTTGTGTGTTGGCGGATTAGAAAGATAAACAATATTTTCTGAGTGTATTTTTTATTGTCGTCTGTATCTCGAAACATTTGATCAGACGTTAACAGTCGCGCTTTGTGTATGTACATTTTTTGCTGCTGTCATAGAAGTTATCAGTTTGGTATGTCGGGTTGGCCAGATTACTGTGATGGGGGAAAAGGTTCTCAGTACACTAGTCCATTTCACAGATGCACCCAGCCGTCATTTAAATATAAACAATCAAGGCTTTTTAGAAAGTGAGTAACAAGACTGGTAATCGTTGGGTTAGATTCACAGAGCAACACTATTTCTGTCTTGTTTCTTTTTCTTGGGGTTGGGAGGGCAGGGTATTCTATTCCCAGACCCGGCCCATTCATAAAGGAAACCCTATTTCTAGTGCTTTATCGCTGCCGCCACAAAATAAAAATTTATTATAAGTCCATATCTGGTCTCGGGGTCTAATTTGGCTACAGACGACCCTGAGTCATGAGTACTTTTAATAATAGCAGAAGAATTGGAATAAGACTAGTTGTGCAGTGAGTCAGTTATTGTTAATGTTACTGTTACTTTATTAACGTGCCTATATCCAAAAGAGGTTCAGGCACGTTTGTGAGTTACAATAAACACAATTACATTAAACAATTAGGATGACAAACATTTGTGCAATAAACAAAATATAAATTCAAATATACCAATACGTACAGTTACAAAGTTTGATTTTGGTTTACCTGGAGGATAAACATTAAACACTATTATTAAAGGAATGATTAAGCAAGGCTTGTGAATTGGTATGCATATTCAACGATATATAATGCACATTATTGCTTAATATCAACAAGTATAATCTTATATTTAATTAATACAACGGTTAAATGTGACGGCTATTATATATAACGGGCGCAGCCATTTTGTACCATCCCAGTGAATACGCCCTCTGGCGAGCCGGTGGTTACGTAATACTTAAAGTATCACGTCAGGAATTAGTCTTAGAACTGAAAAACAAAACGTACCTGATTTTTGCGGATGCATCGCAATGTTCTGTAATAATATCCATCCCAGTAAGCCAGCAATAAGTATATATTATTTTTCAATACAAATTTAACCACCATTGTCAAAGTGTTGAAATAACTGTATTACATTTTGTCCATACATTAACCCAAGTACTGAGGTTTGTTTTTACAATATTAGTTATATCTTTCTATTATTATTATTATTATTATTATTATTATTATTATTATTTAATTATCAGAAGTGCTAAGTTTGAAGACTTTACAAAAGGTACATGTTTAGGACAGTTTGTACATTTTCTTTAATCACCTGGCCATTTCAAGTTCAAGTGGATGCGTAAACTAGTTAGACCTGTTCTAGTTTTTAACATGTTTAACATGCAGAAAATAATCTGATATTTCGATGTTATGTTTTTTTTTATCTCGCCATATGAGTGAGTTTATGGAATTGTTCTGTGCATTGTATGAACAATTCTTGGAATTGTTTTCTCAAATTATTAAATTTACTAAGTCTTGCTATGGTGTTGGTGGGTGGTATATCGTGATGCATGATACTGTCTTAAATGTTATACTATTCCAAATAAAATCCCATAGGCGACCATGTTAACATTTGTTTTTAAAAAGTAATAAAACACTATATTCAATATATTAACCAGACTATGACCCATATATAGATATATATAGATATATATAGATATATATATATATATATATATATATATATATCAATACTACCACCCCTACCTCAAAGTATTAACTGAAGAAAATGTTACCTTTAATGGCTCATTTTCGGTATAACCAGATATTATTTTTACAACACCCCTAGTTTCGCACAAAAGTTTAGTACTTGTTTGTTACAGGTACCCCATACATGTTTCAAGCACTTGTAAGGCTACATGGCACAGTGGTACCAGATGAAATAAAATTGCATACGTTTTTTGTCCAGATGAAACTTTTCTCTTTTTTTTTTACAACAAAAAGTCACATTTATCACCAATGACAGGACTTGTGGTATTAACTGTTCTATTAAAAGTTAGGTGCACCTCGAACTTTGACCCAGCCGGATGTTATTTGGTTTAATACTATCGTAAGACTTTCCTGGCTCTCATTTCGTGCGTTGTGAGATTTGATTGTGTGATGTAGCGTGATTTACGTGGACTGATTGTGGGGAGACTGGCTGACACCATCAGGCCACCCACAGATCCGCCACGCGCCGTCCTCGAGCTGCCAGCCTCAATGGGCGACTGACGGATCGATGTACGGACGTTTGTTAAAATCATCAGTCGCACTCGGGGTCGGCAGCCAGTCGCTATTAATGTAACTGTAGAAGATTCAGATAGCGGCTTCGAGCTTTTGGAATTTATGTTCATTTTAGTTTCCCCTTGTGGAGGGAAACCGTGAACAAAAAATAACAAAAAAGAGAAGAAGAAGAAAAAAACAGAGGGACAAATAATAAAGCTAGATATGCTCTGATATGGCTGGAGTCAGTATAAGTTCAGTGCGTAAAGCAACATACAGATGTCAGCACTCTGGTCGTAACACACGTAACAGTAGACGTCTGTATAACGTGCTACTACATCTGTGTCATGACAGGCCGCAGTGGCGCTGTAGTTAAGTGGTTATATTTAAGACTGGTAGGTACTGGGTTCGTGTGTCGGTACCGGATGACGCCCAGACTGAATGGGCCACTACTGGTTATTTGCGGAAATAACATGTTATGAAATATTGAATTTGGAGTGTTGGGTGGAGAGGTATGGATGCATGTACTGGTTAGAATTTTGGGGATGGGGAGGTATGCATGCAATTAATGATTAGAATTTGGGGGATGGGAAGGTATGAATGCAAGTCGTGCGTACAATTTGAGGGATGGGGAGATATGAATGCAATTAATGGTTACAACTGAAAATGTAAGGCACTCGTGTTTTATTTTTAATCGCTTTAATACTGAGTTTGATGGAGAAGTGTAACAGACGTCAATTCGCTTTGACATGGGGAAAAAAATCACAAACACGAATACTGGACAAATATTGTTCATAAAACACCTCACCACAAATACTGGACAAATATAGTAACACCATATAACAAATACTGGATAGATATAGTTAACCAAATACCCCACCACAAATAATGGACAAATATAGTTAGCAAAACATCCCACAACAAACACAAATACTGCGCCAATTTAGTTCATAAAACACCATACAACAAATACTGGATAAATATAGTTAACCAAATACCCCACCACAAATACTGGACAAATATAGTTAGCAAAACATCCTACCACAAATACTGGGAAAATATAGTTACCCCCACCACAAACACACATACTGGATAAATATAGTCAATAAAACAGCCCACCACAAACACAATAGTTCATAAAACAGCCCACCACAAACACAATAGTTCATAAAACAGCCCACCACAAACACAATAGTCCATAAAACAGCCCACCACAAACACAATAGTTCATAAAACAGGCCACCACAAACACAAGAGGTTCATAAAACAGCCCACCAGAAACACAATAGTCCATAAAACAGCCCACCACAAACACAATGGTTCATAAAACAGCCCACCACAAACACACAATAGTTCAGCCCACGACAAACACAATAGTTCATAAAACAGCCCACCACAAACACACAATAGTTCACAAAACAGCCCACCACAAACACAATAGTCCATAAAACAGCCCACCACAAACACACAATAGTCCATAAAACAGCCCACCACAAACACAATAGTTCATAAACAGCCCACCACAAACACACAATAGTCCATAAAACAGCCCACCACAAACACAATAGTTCATAAAACAGCCCATCACAAACACACAATAGTTCATAAAACAGCCCACCACAAACACAAGAGGTTCATAAAACAGCCCACCACAAACACACAATAGTTCATAAAACAGCCCACCACAAACACACAATAGTTCATAAAACAGCCCACCACAAACACACAATAGTCCATAAAACAGCCCACCACAAACACAATAGTTCATAAAACAGCCCACCACAAACACACAATAGTTCATAAAACAGCCCACCACAAACACACAATAGTTCACAAAACAGCCCACCACAAACACACAATAGTTCACAAAACAGCCCACCACAAACACAATAGTCCATAAAACAGCCCACCACAAACACACAATAGTCCATAAAACAGCCCACTACAAACACACAATAGTTCATAAAACAGCCCACCACAAACACAATAGTTCATAAAACAGCCCACCACAAACACACAATAGTTCATAAAACAGCCCACCACAAACACAAGAGGTTCGTAAAACAGCCCACCACAAACACAATAGTTCATAAAACAGCCCACCACAAACACACAATAGTTCGTAAAACAGCCCACCACAAACACACAATAGTTCATAAAACAGCCCACCACAAACACACAATAGTTCATAAAACAGCCCACCACAAACACACAATAGTCCATAAAACAGCCCACCACAAACACAATAGTTCATAAAACAGCCCACCACAAACACACAAGAGTTCATAAAACAGCCCACCACAAACACAATAGTTCATAAAACAGCCCACCACAAACACACAATAGTTCATAAAACAGCCCACCACAAACACAAGAGGTTCGTAAAACAGCCCACCACAAACACAATAGTTCATAAAACAGCCCACCACAAACACACAATAGTTCGTAAAACAGCCCACCACAAACACACAATAGTTCATAAAACAGCCCACCACAAACACACAATAGTTCATAAAACAGCCCACCACAAACACACAATAGTCCATAAAACAGCCCACCACAAACACAATAGTTCATAAAACAGCCCACCACAAACACACAAGAGTTCATAAAACAGCCCACCACAAACACAATAGTTCATAAAACAGCCCACCACAAACACAAGAGGTTCATAAAACAGCCGACGACAAGCAAAAACATTGAGCAAATGCATTTCGCATGTTCTGACTACATGAATTTGATTCGAGTTGCAATATAAACAAGTCTTACCGCACTTTAACTAAACCCACATGTAGATCGGCATGGCGTGGAAACAAGTCAGTTTCCAATCAAAGGAAACCGGAGAGTTCTACAGAAACACATACGATTACTTATAGAAATATCTTAGAGAAACCCAGCTTTACAAAGTTAGATATAAACAAATAAGAAATCCTGTTTTCAAAACCGCGATAAAAACAGCGGCAGTGTGTGTGTGTGTGTGGGGGGGGGGGGGGGGGGGGGATGAAAAATAAACAAACACGTGAAGTGAGGATAAAGTAAAAGGAATTAATGATTTCGCCAGCATGTATTAAACAGTTCCATTCATTGCTTTCTTTGTTTCATGTACACATCATTTGATATTAATCAACCTGACCATGTATTAAACAGTTCCATTCACTGTTTTCTTTGTTTCGTGTACACATCATTTGATATTAATCAACCTGACCATGTATTAAACAGTTCCATTCATGGCTTGCTTTGTTTCGTGTACACATCATTTGATATTAATCAACCTGACCATGTATTAAACAGTTCCATTCATGGCTTGCTTTGTTTCGTGTACACATCATTTGATATTAATCAACCTGACCATGTATTAAACAGTTCCATTCACTGCTTGCTTTGTTTCGTGTACACATCATTTGATATTAATCAACCTGACCATGCATTAAACAGTTACATTCATTGCTTTCTTTGTTTCGTGTCCACATCATTTGATATTAATCAACCTGACCATGCATTAAACAGTTCCATTCATTGCTTTCTTTGTTTCGTGTCCACATCATTTGATATTAATCAACCTGACCATGTATTAAACAGTTCCATTCACTGCTTGCTTTGTTTCGTGTACACATCATTTGATATTAATCAACCTGACCATGTATTAAACAGTTCCATTCATGGCTTTCTTTTTGCCGCGTACACATCATTTGATATTAATCAACCTGAGCATGTATTAAACAGTTCCATTCATTGCTTTCTTTTTGCCGCGTACACATCATTTGATATTAATCAACCTGACCATGTATTAAACAGTTCCATTCATTGCTTTCTTTGTTTCGTGTCTACATCATTTGATATTAATCAACCTGACCATGCATTAAACAGTTTCATTCATTGCTTTCTTTGTTTCGTGTCCACATCATTTGATATTAATCATCCTGACCATGCATTAAACAGTTCCATTCATTGCTTTCTTTGTTTCGTGTCCACATCATTTGATATTAATCATCCTGACCATGTATTAAACAGTTCCATTCATTGCTTTCTTTGTTTCGTGTCCACATCATTTGATATTGATCAACCTGACCATGTATTAAACAGTTTCATTCACACATCATTTGATATTGATCAACCTGACCATGCATTAAACAGTTTCATTCACACATCATTTGATATTGATCAACCTGACCATGCATTAAACAGTTTCATTTATTGCTTTCTTTGTTTCGTGTCCACATCATTTGATATTAATCATCCTGACCATGCATTAAACAGTTCCATTCACTGCTTGCTTTGTTTCATGTGCACATCACTTGATATCAATCAACCTGACCATGTATTAAACAGTTCCATTCATTGCTTTCTTTGTTTCGAGTCCACAGCATTTGATATTAATCAACCTGACCATGTATTAAACAGTTCCATTCACTGCTTGCTTTGTTTCATGTGCACAGCATTTGATATTAATCAACCTGACCAAACTATTTTGTCCTTTCAAAATGGAATCTGCAGAAAACAGACCTTAAGGATGCATACCACCATTACATCCTCCATGCATTTCAATGTAAATGCTGCCTCAGAATAAATAGTGTCAAAAATAGCATGTATGATGTATGAATGTATGATTGTTTGTTAAATATGAATGTGCGATTGTTTGTTAAATATGAATGTGCGAGTGTTGTTGTTTGTTGAATATGAATGTGTGTTTGTTTGTTAAATATGAATGTGTGATTGTTTGTTAAATATGAATGTGTGGTTGTTTGTTAACTATGAATTTATGATTGTTTGTTAAAATATGAATGTGTGATTGTTTGTTAAATATGAATGTGTGATTGTTAAATATGAATGTATGATTGTTTGTTAAAATATGAATGTATGATTGTTTGTTAAATATGAATGTATGATTGTTTGTTAAAATAAAATGTCTGATTGTTTGTTAAATATGCATGTGTGATTGTTTCTTAAAATATGAATGTGTGATTGTTAAATCTGAATGTATGATTGTTTGTCAAAATATGAATGTATGAATGTTTGTTAAATATATATGTGTGATTGTTTGTTAAAATATGAATGTGTGATTGTTTGTTAAAATATGAATGTATGATTGTTTGTTAAATCTGAATGTGTGATTGTTAAATCTGAATGTATGATTGTCTGTCAACATATGAATGTATGATTGTTTGTTAAATATATATGTGTGATTGTTTGTTAAAATATGAATGTATGATTGTTTGTTAAATATGAATGTGTGATTGTTTGTTAAAATATAAATGTATGATTGTTTGTTAAAATATGAATGTGTGATTGTTTGTTAAAATATGAATGTGTGATTGTTAAAATATAAATATATGATTGTTTGTTAAAATATGAATGTATGATTGTTTGTTAAATATGAATGTGTGATTGTTTGTTAAAATATAAATGTGTGATTGTTTGTTAAAATATGAATGTGTGATTGTTTGTTAAAATATGAATGTATGATTGTTTGTTAAAATATAAATGTGTGATTGTTTGTTAAAATATGAATGTGTGATTGTTTGTTAAATATGAATGTGTGATTGTTAAAATATAAATGTGTGATTGATTGCTAAAATATTAAAGTGTGATTGTTTGTTAATATATTAACGAGTGACTTTGTTAAAATATCAATGTGTGATTGTTAATATATTAATGTGCGATTGTTAATATATTAATGTGTGATTGTTAATATATTAATGTATCATTGATTGTTAAAATATGAATGAGTAAGCTATTTTGTGTTTTAAAGAATAACATTTGATATTAGACCATCGTTAAGTAATTCTCGTTATACCAGATCTAAATGTGGAAACAGGTTCTTCAAGACTGACAAAGCGTTAGTTGTTCAAATACACTGCCCCTTTGCGTCAACAGTCAACCTATGGATGTAGCTTTATAACGAATAATACTAAAACTCATATACGAACGTATCAATGTCGAACTCGCACCAACAGTCCAGTTAATTTAACCCACAAATTACGTAAACCCCAAATAAATTAGAATAGAAATGTTTGGGGTTTTTTTGCATTCATATATGTATCTAGTATAACATATCAAAACTCCGCTATTGAAACTGCGTGCTAAATGTGATTTTTGGGGGTAAAATGTTAAAATATGTTTCATAAAATGTAGTGTTTTTGGAATATGTTTTATAAATGTTTATTATCATTATATTCCTTCTTCATTTGTTTGTTTATCATTAAAGAGCATACAAACACGCATAAAATGTTGCCTTCCAGTGTTAAATAAGTAAAATCAGTAATATTTAGAAATTAAAAAATGCTTGTTTAACACAAATCGTGCAAGGAAACCTCAACTTAATTTTTTTTATTAAAAAAACCCCCCAAACGAACCCCTTTCGTATCAAATTGCCATTAAATTGCATACATTATATATCCAATTTGATAGAAGAATGAAGAAGAAGAGCTGTTTCTTTTAACAAAGCACATAACACAGGGATGATGACAATTCCTGGAATAGTCATGGTAAAACCATTGCACGTGCTGTTCTGTTTGTATCAAAACGGTCATTTGATGGCAGTTTGTAAGGAAACTTGTTTTATTTACAGTCACATTATTATTATATTTTCATGTGAGTTGGTATGTCTTTTAAATTTAATAACATTTTAATAATATTCCTTATCGAGGTGCATATCAATTATTGGTTTCCTTTTGGTGTGCATGTTTGTGTGCGTGTGTGTGTGTGTGTGTGTGTGTTTGTGAGAGAGAGAGAGAGAGAGAGAGAGAGAGAGAGAGAGAGAGAGAGAGAGAGAGAGAGAGAGAGAGTGTGTGTGTGTGTGTGTGTGTGTGCGAATTTGTATTATGTGTATGTGTGTGTGTGTGTTTATGTGTGTGTGTGTGTATATATATACAGTCAAACCTGTCTTAAGCGGTCACACAAGGGAGTAGATAAGACAGGTGGCCGCTGTGTACAGGTTGCCATATATGTAGTCTTTAAAATATTTGTTTTCTTTTTCCATTTAATTATTTAATTCCTACTTCATGCGGTGTATTGTCATAGTAAGTGAATCTACAACCGTCAATCATAGCCTGCCCAGAGGCAATTAGATGCATTCCAGATTCATACTTTCTTAACTGATACACAGTAGAGATGTCGGTACTGAATGGGTACTAGTATTCCTGAAGGTGTGAAGACCGGTTATTTGCTGCACCTTATCGTTGTTGTTAAAATATATCTTTTATATAAATGTAAAACTTTACTGTGGCCGCTTAATACAGGTATTTTAGCGATTTGAGATCCGATTTAGGTGGCCGCTGGCCACGTTAGACAGGTGACCGCTTATTACAGGTGCATTTACATTATAAATCGTTTGGGAGGGAAAAAAGTGGCCGCTTAAGGCTGGTGACCGCTAAGTACAGATGGCCACTAGGACAGGTTTGACATGCGTGTGTGATGAGCGACATGGCATTTAGTTGTGGACGGCCATTATTAACTTTAATTCGCGTAGACAGACATGACATCCTGAACAAAAAGGTCAAAAATTATATCACAACATTGAATAAAAGTGACTAGCCTCCATTTGTACTAGATACAAATCAAACTGAAGAAAAACTGACTCGCCTCCATCTGTACTAGATAGCAATTCATCTAACTATACAAGGAAGGAAGAAAAAGTAATGTTTTATTTAACGACACACTCAACACATTTTATTTACGGTTATATGGCGTCGGACTTATGGTTGAGGACCACACAGATATTGAGAGAAGAAACCCGCTGTCGCCACTTCATGGGCTACTCTTTTCAATTAGCAGCAAGGGATCTTTTATATGCACCATCCCACAGACAGGATAGTACTTACTACGGCCTTTGTTACACCAGTTGTGGAGCACTGGCTGGAACGAGAAATAGCCCAATGGGCCCACCGACGGGGATCGATCCTAGATCGATCGTGCATCAGGCGAGCGCTGTACCACTGAGTTACGTCACGCCCCTCCAACTATACAGGACGACAATAATAATCCATCATCATCATAGTTCATCATCATCATCATCATCATCACCCATTATCATGATCGTTGTTGTCATCACTATCATCACATTCTTAAAAACATTTAAGATAATAAAGCAATAATTTATTGTTTTTACGATGTTAAGGAAGCAACGATCTTTCAAAGGACAAAATTTAAAAACAAGAAAAACAAAGAATGAATAATAAACTATTGTTTGTAGTAATCGAAACTAGATTTGTTTACTAGTAATTTCGTACCTACGAAAAAGAATTATTAGTACATTTTATTTAAGGACTAATTTTATTAGCAACATAAAAAAAAAAAAATGAAATAAACATAAAAACAGCAACCGAACATTCCTTTAAAACTAATAACATCAAATAACAATAATATAATAATAATAATAATAATAGTAGTAATAATAATAATAATAATAAATAAATAAATAAATAAATAAATAATAAATAATAAAAAAATTATAATAACAAAAGCAATAAATAATAATAAAGGCTAAAGCGAATAAATAATAAATTAATTAATTAAATAGTTTGTACTTACATATTATTAACTGTTTCTTCCGACTTGATAAATGTCCCACCTTCTGTTTGTGGCTCCAGTGTGTTCCTCAGATTTGCTGCTGACGGAACATTGAACCAGTCGTTATCCTCGCCTGGTATCTGTCTCACGAATGAAGCTGTCTAATAAATGTCAATTGCTTTAAAACACCGAGCATGTTCGTCTTTTTGACATTACGCACGTTTCATTCGATACCCCAGTGTGCCAGCTCGCACGTGAGTGGCCAGTTCTGACTCACTCGCTCCTGGTTCAGAAGAAAAAAAGAAAGGTCTTCAAATCGACTCAATTGACTCTTGAACTTCAACCTTTTTAATATCTCGGGTTGCGCTGCGATCAAATGCATGCTTGAAAACACATCATCAGAATGACTTCCTATTTGTCTACTTGAGGACGGGTTTTCGGAAAGTAGTTCTCTGGGGAGGACTAATTATCGATAACACTGTTTTTAACCAGTGCTACAAAATGCATTTTGAGCATGCGTTTGAGACTTTCTCCAGTAACACGTGGAGAGAAGTGCCAGGAAACGCGACACTGCCCCAAGAGGCAGTACAGGAAATAAAAGCCGTTAAAAAGCTAATGTACTTACGAAACGATTGGAATTTACTTGGACGTTAAGAACTGGACTCGTGGGAACATGTCGGCTTAAGACATCACAGTTATACACCGTTTAATTACTGATTAACGCTAGTGCACACATGGTAAAAAGGTAGGGGGGGGGGGGGTGTAGAGAAAACAAAAACAAAATATCTCCACCCCAGCCCACTCCACCCTACCCACCCCGCATCACCCCACCCCAAGTAAACCTGTTCAATCGTCGTGTGTGTAGCCAGTAGCCAAGTAAACCTGTTTAATCGTCGTGTGTAGCCAGTAGCCAAGTAAACCTGTTTAATCGTCGTGTGTAGCCAGTAGCCAAGTAAACTTGTTTAATCGTCGTGTGTACCCAGTAGCCAAGTAAACCTGTTTAATCATCGTGTGTAGCCAGTAGCCAAGTAAACATGTTTAATCGTCGTGTGTGTAGCCAGTAGCCAAGTAAACATGTTTAATCGTCGTGTGTGTAGCCAGTAGCTAAGTAAACCTGTTTAATCGTCGTGTGTGTAGCCAGTAGCCAAGTAAACATGTCTAATCGTCGTGTGTGTAGCCAGCAGCCAAGTAAACCTGTTTAATCGTCGTGTGTGTAGCCAGTAGCCAAGTAAACCTGTTTAATCGTCGTGTGTAGCCAGTAGCCAAGTAAACTTGTTTAATCGTCGTGTGTACCCAGTAGCCAAGTAAACCTGTTTAATCATCGTGTGTAGCCAGTAGCCAAGTAAACATGTTTAATCGTCGTGTGTGTAGCCAGTAACCAAGTAAACATGTTTAATCGTCGTGTGTGTAGCCAATAGCTAAGTAAACCTGTTTAATCGTCGTGTGTGTAGCCAGTAGCCAAGTAAACATGTCTAATCGTCGTGTGTGTAGCCAGCAGCCAAGTAAACCTGTTTAATCGTCGTGTGTGTAGCCTGTAGCCAAGTAAACCAATTTAATCATCGTGTGTTTAGCTAGTGGCCAAGTAAACATGTTTAATCGTTGTGTGTGTAGCCACTATCCAAGTACACTTGTTTAACCACCGTGTGTGTATCCACTGTCCAAGTAAACATGACTAATCGTCGTGTGTATAGCCACCATCCAAGTAAACAGGTCTAATCGTCGTGTGTAGCCACTATCCAAGTAAACATGTTTAATCGCCGTGTGTGTAGCTACTATCCAAGTAAACATGTTTAATCGCCGTGTGTGTTGCTACTATCCAAGTACACATGTTTAATCGCCGTGTGTGTAGCTACTATCCAAGTAAACATGTTTAATCATCGTGTGTGTAGCCACTATCCAAGTAAACCTGTTTAATCGCCGTGTGTGTAGCTACTATCCAGTAAACATGTTTAATCGTCGTGTGTGTAGCTACTATCCAAGTAAACATGTTTAATCGCCGTGTGTATAGCTACTATCCAGTAAACATGTTTAATCGCCGTGTGTGTAGCTACTATCCAGTAAACATGTTTAATCGTCGTGTGTGTAGCTACTATCCAAGTAAACATGTTTAATCGCCGTGTGTGTAGCTACTATCCAAGTAAACATGTTTAATCGCCGTGTGTAGCTACCATCCAAGTAAACCTGTTTAATCGTCGTGTGTGTAGCCAGTAGCCAAGTAAACCTGTTTAATCGTCGTGTGTGTAGCCAGTAGCCACAGTAAACATGTTTAGCAAGATAGCTTTTATATGCACCATCCCACAGACAGGATAGTACATACCACGGCCTTCGTTACACTAGTTGTGGAGCACTGGCTGGAACGAGAAATAGCCCAATGGGTCCACCGACGGGGATCGATCCTAGTCGGAACGCGCATCAAGGGAACGCTTTACCACTGGGTTACGTCCCGCTCCCAGTCGAAAGAATACACCGCCAGAATCGAGCTCAAATGAGACCTTGAAAATTTAAATATTTAAAACAAATTCTTAGGTTAACAGTCTAAAGTTTCTTTTGGTTGACAACACAACTAGAGCGTATTGAATTCGCATGGCATTTGTAAAAAAAATACTTGTAAAAATCACCAAAGACATTCGGAGTGTATTTATCTCTTTGTTTAGAATGTCTGGCTTCCATAAACTATCCAAACATTCAGACGATATTGGTTCACATGGTAGGTGACATTTTGCAAAATCAGAAAGCAACGAAATTATTTTTGCTTGATCTTTAAGCCTTTATTTTCATTTGTGTACATATTTTAAAGGCTAAAAACTTCCTTATTTGGATATTTTATTATTCATTTATTAAAACACTACTCCCAATCTTGTGCATTTTGTTTATGACGTTCTAAGCAATAAAACATGTCAGCAAGCAAAATTTTATTAAGACAGACCACTGGAAATTTCAGTATTGTTGCCAGCTATTTGTAAAATGAATCTCATAATGTTATTTCGGAAACCGAGACAGTAAGATATGAATGTAGTTGTAAATATAATCGAGTAGTGGAAACCGAGACAGTACGATATGAATGTAGTTGTAAATATAATCGAGTAGTGGAAACCAAGACAGTAAGATGTGACTATAGTTGTAAATATAATCGAGTAGTGGAAACCGAGACAGTAAGATATGAATGTAGTTGTAAATATAATCGAGTAGTGGAAACCGAGACAGTAAGATGTGACTATAGTTGTAAATATAATCGAGTCGTGGAAACCGAGACAGTAAGATTTGAATATAGTTGTAAATATAATCGAGTCGTGGAAACCGAGACAGTAAGATATGAATGTAGTTGTAAATATAATCGAGTAGTGGAAACCGAGACAGTAAGATTTGAATATAGTTGTAAATATAATTGAGTAGTGGAAACCGAGACAGTAAGATTTGAATATAGTTGTAAATATAATCGAGTAGTGGAAACCGAGACAGTAAGCTATGAATGGAGTTGTAAATATATTCGAGTAGTGGAAACCGAGACAGTAAGCTATGAATGTAGTTGTAAATATAATCGTGTAGTGGAAACCGAGACAGTAAGCTATGAATGGAGTTGTAAATATATTCGAGTAGTGGAAACCGAGACAGTAAGCTATGAATGTAGTTGTAAATATATTCGTGTAGTGGAAACCGAGACAGTACGATATGAATGGAGTTGTAAATATAATCGTGTAGTGGAAACCGAGACAGTAAGATATGAATGGAGTTGTAAATATAATCGAGTAGTGGAAACCGAGACAGTAAGATATGAATGTAGTTGTAAATATATTCGAGTAGTGGAAACAGAGACAGTAAGCTATGAATGGAGTTGTAAATATATTCGAGTAGTGGAAACAGAGACAGTAAGATATGAATGGAGTTGTAAATATAATCCAGTAGTGGATATACGTCATTGAGATATAAATACTTGGCGCGACGCGGTCTAGATAGCGGTCTGGCCATCTCTCTCTCTCTCTCTCTCTCTCTCTCTCTCTCTCTCTCTCTCTCTCTCTCTCTCTCTCTCTCTCTAACATACCCACTTTGTGTCTCTTTGTCTGTCAGTCAGAACCTGAGATCGATCACTCCAGGAGAATATACCCGAACACTGACTGAGATCGATCACCCATCACCCACGCGGATATACCAGAACACTAACTGAGATCGATCACCCAGGGGGATATACCAGATGACTGACTGAGGTCGATCACCCAGGGGATATACAAGAAAACTGACTGAGATCGATCACCCAGGTGGGTATACCAGAACACTGACTGAGGTCGATCACCCAGGGGGGTATACCAGAACACAGACTGAGGTCGATCACCCAGGGGGGTATACCAGAACACTGATTGAGATCGATCACCCAGGAGGATATAACAGAACACTGACTGAGGTCGATCACCCAGGGGGATATACCAGAACAGTGACTGAGGTCGATCACCCAGGGGGATATACCAGAACACAGACTGAGGTCGATCACCCAGGGGGATATACCAGAACATTGACTGAGGTCGATCACCCAGGGGGATATACCAGAACACTGACTGAGGTCGATCACCCAGGGGGATATACCAGAACACAGACTGAGGTCGATCACCCAGGAGGATATACCAGAACACTGACTGAGGTCGATCACCCAGGTGGGTATACCAGAACACTGACTGAGGTCGATCACCCAGGGGATATACCAGAACACTGACTGAGGTCGATCACCCAGGGGAATATACCAGAACACCGACAGGTCGATCACCCAGGGGGGTATACCAGAACACTGACTGAGGTCGATCACCCAGGGGGATATACCAGAACACTGACTGAGGTCGATCACCCAGGGGGATATACCAGAACACTGACTGAGGTCGATCACCCAGGGGAATATACCAGAACACTGACTGAGGTCGATCACCCAGGGGAATATACCAGAACACTGA
Organism: Gigantopelta aegis; assembly: GCF_016097555.1. NCBI lineage: Eukaryota > Metazoa > Mollusca > Gastropoda > Neomphalida > Peltospiridae > Gigantopelta > Gigantopelta aegis. The sequence goes on along the minus strand of NC_054712.1, from coordinate 40,855,793 downwards.
CTGAGGTCGATCACCCAGGGGGGTATACCAGAACACTGACTGAGGTCGATCACCCAGGGGGATATACCAGAACACTGACTGAGGTCGATCACCCAGGGGGATATACCAGAACACAGACTGAGGTCGATCACCCAGGGGGATATACCAGAACACTGACTGAGGTCGATCACCCAGGGGGATATACCAGAACACAGACTGAGGTCGATCACCCAGGGGGATATACCAGAACACTGACTGAGGTCGATCACCCAGGGGGATATACCAGAACACTGACTGAGGTCGATCACCCAGGGGGATATACCAGAACACTGACTGAGGTCGATCACCCAGGGGGATATACCAGAACACTGACTGAGGTCGATCACCCAGGGGGATATACCAGAACACTGACTGAGGTCGATCACCCAGGGGGATATACAGGAACACAGACTGAGGTCGATCACCCAGGGGGATATACCAGAACACTGACTGAGGTCGATCACCCAGGGGGATATACCAGAACACTGACTGAGGTCGATCACCCAGGGGGATATACCAGAACACTGACTCCAGGGGCCTAGCTTGGGATTTTCAGGTGGTACGCAGATTTTTTCAGCGATGGAATAAAACATAGAGCATACACGCATTTTACATCTTATATTTTACTAATAACAAAAAATATTTGCAATCTCAGGTGTACCTGAGCAGCGTACCTGCATATATGGAAGCTAGGCTCCTGGACTGAGATCAAACATCTAGGAAGATATTCTAGAACACTGACTGAGATCGAACCCCAGTGGCGGATCTTGTATTCAATGGGCGGTCACACAACTCTAATGAGGACAAGTTTGAGTTTGCCAAAGGAATTTGAGCGTGGCTCCCAAAGGGAGGGACATCTTTAAAGGGCCTGCTTCCCGAGAAATTATTAAATAAAAATTCCTCAGAGACGCGTTTTAAGGGCAGTTTAGTATTGTATTTTGTGGATGAGATTTTTTTTTAAAGTAAATAAACAGAACACTTCAAACGGTGAGGGCGGTGGGTTTGGGGTGGGTGTGGTAGTCCAGCATTGCTCCTGTGTTCCGCGGCACCTGCAAACAGGCTTAGTGCAGACTGCTTGTACTTAGTCACACGCAATTAGACTGGAGTGTTTTCATCAGCCCGGAAACAAAACTTACAACACAAACGAGGCACAGTTATGTAATGTCACAGATAGCTTCATCATGTCAAAACATTACGAACTACAGCACAATACACAAAGTACGTTATTAAAGTTATTAAACTTTTAACCCGTAAACAATGAACACCGAGTTTAGTTAATCTACAAACCTGTAACTTATTTGGATATAGTTTAGAACAGAGTGAAAGAAGAGTGTGGCGTTAAAACCTGGAAATGTCCTTGAAAATAGACTAAAACTCGAATATATAACCGCTACTTCTTAGACGCACGCGCGTTTTTAAAATTATGAAAAATGCATTTTATGGTATTAGGAACACCAGGATGACTAGAAACGCTTTGGTTCTACGGAAATGGATATTATAAACAATACAATATAAGTAACGTTTGATTTCAGTGATCATAAACGATAAAAAATATGCTGTAGTGTTTAAAAACTAGGGTATGTCCCTTTAATAAACTCGTCTTACCAATAAACTGAGAAATCCTGTATCATAACTTCACTTAGCTGTCATATAAGAATTGTTTGTCTTTTTTTTGTGAATTTATAGATGCATAAAAGTCACAAATTGTATAAAATAGCGTGGCGGAGTGAAGACATTTTAAAGTAAATTTGTGACTGTTATACATCGATAAATTCACCAAAAAATTACAATTTTTATAATTACAAACGACACAACTTATTTTGCTAAAAATACACGAAAAACAGTTTCTAAAAGTCTTTTCTATTACCTGTTTTACTTAATGACGCCGTTTGCACAAAACGTGACATTTCGACCACTGCCAAATCTGCTACCTATGGCCGTGTGGAGTTCACCGCGGGTGTTAACATAAATGTGTTAATGCTGTCGATAAATCAGGCGGGCACACGGCTTTTTCTTGGGAGGATGAATCACTGAATGTCTAATACCGACACGTAATACACATCGGCTATTGGGTGTCAAACCAAGGTAACATTCAAAACTTATATTAAAATGTGGTGCGTTCAAAAATATATTATCACAAATATATTTAAAATTTGTAATACAATTCTGCATCTAGCAGGAATTTTAAAACACGCTTGGGGGGGGGGGGGGGGGGTGTACAATATAGATTGGGTGTGTAATGTGAAATTTGTTCAACACACAAGGAACTTGAAATTTCACTAGAGCTGTTAAGAACAAGATTTTGTTCATGGGTTCATGTGTCCAGTCAGTGGTTAGGGAAACCTTTTTAAATGCACTGAGTTCAGTGGATCCACGGGACTAATTTCCCATTTCAACCAGCTGTCTAAAATGTGAAGAAACACCACGAGGGAAGAAGTGTTTGTGTAACGACAATTTAACTCATTTTAACCTACACTAATTTGGTGTCTAACATTTTAACATACACCAATTTAGTGTCTAATATTTTAACCTAAACTTACTTGGTGTCTAACATTTTAACATAACCAATTTGGTGTCTAACATTTTAACCTAAACTTACTTGGTGTCTAACATTTTAACCTACACCAACTTGGTGTCTAACATTTTAACCTACACCAATTTGGTGTCTAACATTTTAACCTACACCAATTTGGCGACTAACATTTTAACCTACACCAATTCGGTGTCTTAACATTTTAACCTACACCAATTCGGTGTTCAACATTTTAAACCTACACCAATTTGGTGTCTAACATTTTAACCTAAATTTATTTGCTAACATTTTAACCGAAACGTATTTGCTAACACTTTAACCAAAACGTATCTGCTGACTAACATTTTAACCTAAACGTATTTGCCGTCCATCATTTTAACCTAAACTTAGTTGCTGTCTAACACTTTAACCAAAACGTATCTGCTGCCTAACATTTTAACCTAAACGTATTTGCTGTCCATTATTTTAACCTAAACTTAGTTGCTGTCCAACATTTTAACCTAAACGTATTTGCTGTCTATCATTTTAACTTGAACTTAGTTGTTGTCTAATATTTTAACCTAAACGTATTTTTACTGTCTAACATTGTAACCTAAACTTAGTTGCTATCTAACATGCGAGCGAGGCGACCATGTGCCGAGACAGCGGCGACGCCGTCACGTGAAATCAGAAAGGATCTGGCACACGCACTTCCCGTCCATTACTTGAGGTCGTGGGCTGCCGTTACACAAACATCCCGCTCTTAGCATTCTCAGTATTTCACAAACAACATTCTTTAATTCATTTTGCACACGCACAAATGTTTAAAGCATTTTATTTCGTTTCTTCTCACACATCAATTCGAGTGATCTTTCTCTCCCTTACAGAAACCCGCCAAACAGCCATGTAGGCGGGCTCAGTGAGGTGGACAGTTCATGTTTATGGTTATACCCCGAACACTTCAGTGATGTGCATGGTTATACACCGAAGAGTTCAGTGAGGTGTATGGTTATACCCCGAACACTTCAGTGATGTGCATGGTTATACCCCGAAGAGTTCAGTGAGGTGTATGGTTATACCCCGAACACTTCAGTGATGTGCATGGTTATACCCCGAGGAGTTCAGTGATGTGCATGGTTATACCCCGAACACTTCAGTGATGTGCATGGTTATACCCCGAACACTTCAGTGATGTGCATGGTTATACCCCGAGGAGTTCAGTGATGTGCATGGTTATACCCCGAACACTTCAGTGATGCGCATGGTTATACCCCGAGGAGTTCAGTGAGGTGCATGGCTATACCCCGAACACTTCAGTGATGTGCATGGTTATACCCCGAACACTTCAGTGATGTGCATGGTTATACCCCGAACACTTCAGTGATGTGCATGGTTATACCCCGAACACTTCAGTGATGTGCATGGTTATACCCCGAGGAGTTCAGTGATGTGCATGGTTATACCCCGAACACTTCAGTGATGTGCATGGTTATACCCCGAACACTTCAGTGATGTGCATGGTTATACCCCGAGGAGTTCAGTGATGTGCATGGTTATACCCCGAACACTTCAGTGATGTGCATGGTTATACCCCGAGGAGTTCAGTGAGGTGCATGGCTATACCCCGAACACTTCAGTGTTGTGCATGGTTATACCCCGAACACTTCAGTGATGCGCATGGTTATATCCCGAACACTTCAGTGATGTGCATGGTTATACCCCGAACACTTCAGTGATGTGCATGGTTATACCCCGAAGAGTTCAGTGAGGTGCATGGTTATACCCCGAACACTTCAGTGATGTGCATGGTTATACCCCGAGGAGTTCAGTGAGGTGCATGGCTATACCCCGAACACTTCAGTGATGTGTATGGTTATACCCCGAGGAGTTCAGTGATGTGCATGGTTATACCCCGAACACTTCAGTGATGTTTATGGTTATACCCCGAACACTTCAGTGATGTGCATGGTTCTACCCCGAGGAGTTCAGTGATGTGCATGGTTATACCCCGAACACTTCAGTGATGTGCATGGTTATACCCCGAACACTTCAGTGATGTGCATGGTTATACCCCGAGGAGTTCAGTGATGTGCATGGTTATACCCCGAACACTTCAGTGATGTGCATGGTTATACCCCGAGGAGTTCAGTGAGGTGCATGGCTATACCCCGAACACTTCAGTGTTGTGCATGGTTATACCCCGAACACTTCAGTGATGCGCATGGTTATATCCCGAACACTTCAGTGATGTGCATGGTTATACCCCGAACACTTCAGTGATGTGCATGGTTATACCCCGAAGAGTTCAGTGAGGTGCATGGTTATACCCCGAACACTTCAGTGATGTGCATGGTTATACCCCGAGGAGTTCAGTGAGGTGCATGGCTATACCCCGAACACTTCAGTGATGTGTATGGTTATACCCCGAGGAGTTCAGTGAGGTGCATGGCTATACCCTGAACACTTCAGTGTTGTGCATGGTTATACCCCGAACACTTCAGTGATGTGCATGGTTATACCCCGAACACTTCAGTGATGTGCATGGTTATACCCCGAGGAGTTCAGTGAGGTGCATGGCTATACCCCGAACACTTCAGTGATGTGCATGGTTATACCCCGAACACTTCAGTGATGTGCATGGTTATACCCCGAGGAGTTCAGTGATGTGCATGGTTATACCCCGAACACTTCAGTGATGTGCATGGTTATACCCCGAGGAGTTCAGTGATGTGCATGGTTATACCCCGAACACTTCAGTGATGTGCATGGTTATACCCCGAACACTTCAGTGATGTGTATGGTTATACCCCGAACACTTCAGTGATGTGTATGGTTATACCCCGAACACTTCAGTGATATGCATGGTTATACCCCGAGGAGTTCAGTGATGTGCATGGTTATACCCCGAACACTTCAGTGATGTGCATGGTTATACCTCGAAGAGTTCAGTGAGGTGCATGGCTATACCCCGAACACTTCAGTGAGGTGCATGATTATACCCCAAAGAGTTCAGTGAGGTCCATAGTCATACCCCGCAGAGTTCAGTGAGGTGCATGGTCATACCCCGCGGAGTTCAGTGAGGTGCATGGTCATACCCCGCAGATTTCAGTGAGGTGCATGGTCATACCCCGCAGAGTTCAGTGAGGTGCATGGTCATATCCCACAGAGTTCAGTGAGGTGCATGGTCATATCCCGCGGAGTTCGATGAAGTGCATAGTCATACCCCGCAGATTTCAGTGAGGTGCATGGTCATACCCCGCAGAGTTCAGTGAGGTGCATGGTCATATCCCACAGAGTTCAGTGAGATGCATGGTCATACCCTACAGAGATCAGTGAGGTGCATGGTCATACCCTACAGAGGCCAGTGAGGTGCATGGTCATATTCCGCGGAGTTCGATGAAGTGCATAGTCATATTCCGAGGAGTTCAGTTGTGTAGTCTCTCGTATTCGCGTTGTTTTCTCCGTCTAGGAACACACAGACACGCTGTCAGTGATACAACAAACACCAGTACGATTCCTCCACCCACCCCCATGAGGATGAGATCAAGGGTAGATAACCCGTGACAGTGGCTTTCATCAGAGTTATTCACACAGTTGTCGTAGCCGTTACACCTGAGGTCTGCACCAATACACCGGCCACTTGAGCACTTGAACATTTCTGTTGCATTTGGGCAGTTCCCTGAATTACGGAGGCAAAGAAAAGAAAAATCATCGAATAAATAAATAAATAAATCAATCAATAGTACAAATTGTTTGTAAAAAATGCCTTTCCTTAGTTTTGGTAAAGTCCTATAATTTAAACTATGGACATGATAGGTGTAGGCTGTGCTCATAACAGGTGCAGGGAATGCTCATCTTTCGAGAATACCTGATATCATCACTGTTGTTTACATGCCATCATAACTGTATATATCAAGCTCTATCCTTATGCATTGACATCCAATAGCCGATGATTAATATACCAATGTGCTCTAGTGGTGTTGTTAAACAAAACAAACTATTCTCATGCAATTTGGGTTTTCTAAGCTAGTCTTGAGAGTGGCAGTCCTACAACAAGGGGATTAAACATCCTGTTACTGATCTCCTAGGGGAGTGGCGGTCATCCTACAGCGGGGGTGGGGTGGGGTAGGGGTGGAATAAACATCCTGTTACTGATCTCCTAGGCGAGTGGCGGTCATCCTACAGCGGTGGTTGGGGGTGGTGGACTAAACATCCTGTTACTGATCTCCTAGGGGAGTGGCGGTCATCCTACAGCGGGGGGTGGGGGTGGTGGACTAAACATCCTGTTACTGATCTCCTAGGGGAGTGGCGGTCATCCTACAACGGGGGTGGGGTGGGGTGGGGGTGGACTAAACATCCTGTTACTGATCTCCTAGGCGAGTGGCGGTCATCCTACAACGGGGATGGGGTGGGGTGGGGTGGACTAAACATCCTGTTACTGATCTCCTAGGGGAGTGGCGGTCATCCTACAACGGGGGTGGGGTGGGGTCGGACTAAACATCATGTTACTGATCTACTAGGGGAGCGGCGGTCATCCTACAACAGGGGGGTGGACTAAACATTCTGTGACTCATCTCCTAGGGGAGTGGCGGTCACCCTACAACAGAAGGGGGAGGTGGACTAAACATCATGTTACTGATCTCCTAGAGGAAGTAAATAAGGGTAGAAGTAAAAGGCAACAAACTTAGAACAAAAATATAATCTAAATTTACTTACTTCCTTTGACGTTTGTTCATATTATGACTTAGCCTCTTATTCATCCATCATTCATTAATTCAGTTCAACGTATTTTCGTGCTTATATACAATTAAGGTTCAGGCAGGCTGTCCTGGGCACACATATCAGCTATCTGCGCCGTCTGTCCAAGTTGTTAGTGGTTAGTGAGAAAGAAGACAGTGTAGTGGTCTTACACCTACCCATTGAGTCGTTAAACCTCGCTCTGGGTGTAGCGAATATCGGGCTGCGAACCCAATACCTACCCGCCTTATGTTCGATGACTTAACCACGACACCACCGGGGCTCCTTGTTTTAAGAGTTTTTATATACCTGTATTTATATTTGTTGATACTAATTTAATGTTATTGTATTTACCTTCTATTAGTTCCAATAATAAAAGTCATAACAGCCTATATATTTGACAGATAAACACATATAATTAACGATTACAAAGAGTCCCCAAGTTTCTGTTACAGTATTGAGTAAATTCTTTGAACGCGATAGCTTTTTGATATTCCTGTCTTAAGTACCGTTTGGGAGCTCTGACCGGAAGGATGTTGCGATGATCTGGAAACTTCCGGTGTGTGTCGTGGTGGTGTTAATCTGCACGTGGATCCACGAGTACTGACCCGTCGTGACGTAAGCTGACCCCGGGGCCGACGTGCCGCAGATACCGTCCTTACCTGAATATAACAATACACTGTAACACAAACATACGCACACACACACACACACACACACACGGACGCACACACACACACACCAAAGCAAACAAAATTACAAATATATATAGATATACACAGAACCGTATTTTTAAACAGGCCGACTAGACCAAGGCCTAGGGCGCCAAATTTTAGAGGGCGACAAAATTCTGTAAAATTGTTTTCGAAAATTCACTTTTCCACCAAGTGGAATCAGCTCTTTATGTTCCACCGAACCGATCGAACGCGATATGATGATTTGACGTGTCCGATCGAGTCTGCTGATGAATATCTGTTGTTACAGGGGGCGGGACGTAGCTCAGTGGTACAGCGCTCGCTCGATCCGCGGTCGGTCTGGGATCGATCCCCGTCGGTGGGCCCATTGGGCTATTTCTCGTCACAGCCAATGCACCACGACTGGTATATCAAAGGCCGTGGTATGTCTGTGGGATGGTGCATATAAAAGATCCCTTGCTGCTAATCGGAAAGAGTAGCCCATGAAGTGGCGACAGCGGGTTTCCTCTCTCAATATCTATGTGGTCCTTAACCATATGTCTGACGCCATATAACCGTAATTAAAATGTGCTGAGTGCGTCGTTAAATAAAACATTTCTTTCTTTCTTTCTGTTGTTCCCCTGCGCATGCTGTAACCTCACCGTGGTGCAGGGGTGTAACATTTTCTTTGAGAATGGCCAATATAGCACAAAATTGACGTTTTGAGTAAAATTCAGTATCTATCTGTGATATTTGTGTTTTTGCACAGTTCTTTACACTATGTTTGTTTAAATCTTGAATTTTTATATTGATGTTGATCATCACTTTATTTATTTGCATTACCATAGTTTGACACCCAATAGCCGATGTATTTTTCGTGCTGGGGTGTCGTTAAACATTCATTCATTCATTCATTTCTTTCTGTTG
>NC_054712.1:40819425-40841925 GCF_016097555.1 Gigantopelta aegis | reverse complement strand
GCGCTTTTTTTCAGTTTTTTTTTAAAGATTATATTATACTAAAGATATTATTACCCTCGTGTGTTTCGGTATAAAAAAGGAAGGGGTGTTTTTTTTTGTAACGATACCACTAGACCACATTGATTGCTTTATTAATCATCGGCTATTGGATGTCAAACATATGGTCATGGAGAGGAAACCCGCTACATTTTCCCATTAATTACAAGGGATCTTTTATATGGACCATCACACATACAGGACAGCACATACAACGGCCTTTGATATACCAGTCGTAGTGCATTGGTTGAGACGAGAAATAGCTCAATGGGCTCGCCAACGGGTGTGTGTCGGTATCGTCAATACCTTAATGTATCATGCTCTCCAGCAGCTTGGATAATACAATTTGTTTTCGTAATATATTATAATATAAATATTATGATATTGACGATACCGAAATACTCACTGGTAATAACTGCAGACTAACCACGATGCGTTCTGAGCTATTGAGGCATCCATAAAAAGGATGCTCTTTAATTCAACCACATGCATGGGGCCTACAGTCTACGCGGTCGATCCCGTTTACGTACATGAAACAGTGGGCAGGCCTAGCCTGGCTAGTATGTATTGATGTATGAATATCTCTATATTGCATGTATGTCGAGGTTGACTGTTATATACATAGATAATAACGTGTGGCACCGAATCGCCCGCAAATTGCAGACTTGCCACGATACATTTTGAGCTATTGTATGTATGTATGTATGTATGTATGTATGTACGAATATCTATATATTGTATCTATGTCGAGGTTGGCTATTACATACATAGATATTAACGCATCGGCGCAGGGGATAATTAAATCCTTTCTGTCCTCACAAATTTTCCCATGCCGTTGCTGGGACTCGAACCTGTGGCACCGAATCGCCCGCAAATTGCAAGACTAACCACGATACGCTCTGAGCTGTATGTATGTATGTATGTATGTATGTATGTATGTGACACTTTGTGAGGCCACAAATGATTTAATTATCCTCTGCGCCAGTGTCTTAATATACACCCCTATTTCAGTTATTTAGTTCTATGAAAAGAGTACCATTTCTCTTTATATATTACATCTTTATATATTGGAACCGTAACATTACCTCATGATTATGGTATATCAAGTTTAGCTACACGCAAGACCACTGCGCGTTGCCTATTCTTCACGAGAGTTGCCTCCTCTGGCCCGAGTAGTGATTCGTTCGAGAGCTATACGAACATAACAACGGTTAAGATCGCTCTCTCAGCCTACGTATTTAACCGGAACATTATTGAAAGAGGCTGCTGTCGGGTTTCTACCTGTAGTGTGTACATGTATATTAGTGGTTAATAAGTGAAATATTATGTATTATCGGCGAACTGGAAAATCATCAATGTAATGGCATTTTGCGTCAAACATAGGAGGACTATTGTTGTGTTAGAGTGAGAATCTTTGACTACATGGTGGTAGGAAGCCATTCCGTGTTTTCACTATGTAGTTATCTCTGGCTGAGGAAGCGATCATAACCTTCCAAATGTCCGTCCAGCTCTCGAACGATTACTCGGGCTACATCCCCTCAGTTACCCCATGTGTGAAGGCATAGGCACACGAACTCCCTTTTTTTTAGGGGGACAGACTGACTTTTGCCCGAATTAAACCAAAATGCCCCAATCTGGATTACAATAGTTATTCATATTAGTATATTACCAAACAACTATATAGGTTTGCAAACGAAATCACTACGCAATTTTACATGGATATCAACTAGTTTTAAGGGTAGAATGATGGAAATACATGGTGAAAAGGTGTCAGGTTAGCACATTTTGCCCGAATATCTTTATAATTTTGCCTGGATTATTAAAGTTACGGGTGACGAAGTATCAATTAAATTTTATTTGCTTAAATCATGTCACAAAGGCTGTTCTCTTCTGCTCAGGTAGTATATAGCACCTATTATTAATACTTCAGTTAATGTTTGGCTTTATGTTTGTATTGTCACCGATGTATAATACCAATAGTGTTGAGATACCTAAATATTTTTCAGCGCTATCGCATCCAACAAAAATACAAATAAGACTGAGTCTTCATGTTTTTAGATTTTAGATTTTCGATTTTCGATTTTTTTTGGTGTAAATAATTTCAGTTTGGTTTGACATAAAAATAAAAGTAAAAGTGTTTTGAAAATAACAAATACTATTATTGTGTGTAATTTAGAAAACAAGCGGCGCAGAAATAAATAACTTGTAGTAAATTCCACAGTATGAAACATTGCTTTCCCCGTGGGACGCACTATAAACATATCTTTCTATTATCTAACTATTACAACTATTACAGCCGGTAGTAGGGGTGCATAGTAGGTGGTTACAAGTGTCTCTTAACAATGCCAGAAGTAACTACTGAACACTCCCCGAAGTGGTCAGACTAAGCCCACAGCTAAACGCTGATGGGGAACAGGTGTGTGGCACAGATAGCCACAAGAGACAAGCACATGTCGCGGTTGGGGAGACAAGGACTGGGTTGTGGAGGTGGATAACGAAAGAAGTTGTAAGATAGGAGGAGTTGCCAGATCGGGAAGAAACGAGATGGAATTCAAAGGAGAGAAAGGAAAGGGGGCACTGGGATAAACAACAAAAAAAAAAAAAAAAAAAAAAAAAAAAAAAAAAAAAAAAAAAAAAAAAATCTATTACAGCTGTGTTACTGTCACACACAATTCATTAAAACTGTTGGTGTGTTTGTGTATTTAAATTAAATTATGATAATTAATGTGAGGCGAGATTGCAGTTTAAAAAAAAAAAAAAAAAAAAAAAAAAAATCTAAAAGTTCCATGCACAATAAACCCCAAAACAACCAGGTGGGTAATTGCTCGCTAGATTCATCTCCTATATTTAACACATGGTCAATTATAACAAAACGCAATTTCATCAACTTAATTTTTACCTGTATCATTCTTTATTTTTAAAGCATAGATGGGGACATTTATGATGCCAGGGGCTGGCATGCATAAATCTCAGCTGAAGATTCACAAACAACTGTCGTCATCGGCCATGCTTGCTGCTAGCGGAACGCGCCGGAACTGGAGAGCGGTTAGGGTGTGGGTAGACCATACTTACACCAACACCGCCTTGTGGTGTTTCGCTAATACCCACTACCGATATTTCACTCAATACATGTTTTGTATCCACTCACACATCGACCATTGCCAGCTGATTATAACAGGTGGTCGGTTACAACAGGTAACTGATTATAACACGTGGTATGTTACAACAGGTAACCTTTTCTTTAATCAATTAGTCATGCAATAGCATTCACTGATTTAAACAACAACAACAAACAAACACACACACACACACACACACACAAAAAAAACCCCACAACCAACAGATTTGAGATATTCTGTAACTTTTCCACACCCAAAACGACCGCAGTCTTTTAAAGGGACATTCCTGAGTTTGCTGCAATTTTTGAGATGTTATCGAATAACAGAGACTTTATAACGATTGCAATTACATATCAAATATAATTTTCTGCATAAAATATTAGTGGCTGTATATTAAACGTGTTTCTGATCGTTCTAATATTAGTACTAGGTTAAATTTAATTTTATTTCCTAAAACATGTTTTTTCGTACGTACGACAAAATCCAGTTTGGGCTTCTTACAAATATTAAGACGACCAGAAACACATTTAATATACAGACACTGATATTCTAAACAAAAAAATATATTTAATATGTAAGTTTAATCGTAGAAATATTTTATTAGTCGGAAACAGCTTACAATGCAGCAAAGTCGGGAATGTCCCTTTAACATACTCAACATTCGGTTCACACCTGGGGTAAGTTCATCTAGCTGTTTTTGAGAAACGCTTTGCAGATGATTTTTTTTGTGTTACACCGTAAACCGAATGACTACTTCTGGAACCTTGGGGGCGGAATGTAGCTCAATGGTACAGCGCTCGCCTGATGCGCGATCGATCTAGGATTGATTCCAGCCAGTACTCCACAACTGGTATAACAAAGGCCGTGGTATGTACTATCATGTCTGTTGGATGGTGCATATCGGGGCCGTAGCTAGGATTTTTTGTTGGGGGGGGGGGGGGGGCAACTGAGTAGTTAATAGTCTAAAACTCCTTAAAGGGACATTCCAGAGTTTGCTGCATCGTAAGATGTTTCCGACTAATAAAATATTTCTACGATTGAACTTATATATAAAATATATTTTCTTGTTTAGACTATCAGTGTCTGTATATTCAGTGCGTTTCTGGTCGTCTTAATATTTGTAAGAAGCTCAAACTGGATTTTGTCCTCAAATCATTCCGTACGTACGAAACAATCTTTTTTAGAAAATAAAATGAAAGTTAACCTAGTACAAATATTAGAACGATCAAAAACATGTTTAATATACAGCCACTAATTTTTTATGCAGAAAAATATATTTGATATATAATTACAGTCGTCAAAAAGTCTCTATTAGTTGATAACATCTTCAAAATTGCAGCAAACTCAGGAATGTCCCTTTAAACGGTTAAGAAGAGAATTTTCTTTAAGTTTCTATTATTTCTTCCCACTAGCTATGGCCCTGCATATAAAAGATCCCTTGCTGTTAATCGAACAGAGTAACCCATGAAGTGGCGACAGCGGGTTTTCCTCTTTCAATATCTATGTGGTCCTTAACCATATGTCCGACACCATATAACCGTAAATAAAATGTGTTGAGTGCGTCGTTAAATAAAACATTTCCTTCCTTCTACTTGAGGAACCAGTGATAATAGTTTGCAAACATTTAGCGAAAAACAGTGTTCTGAACGTAGGCCTACTCGATCCCCAGGCGTTCTGGGCGGACTAGTGCTCACAGGTGTGCGGTTGTATGACGTCATCCAGGTGTTGATTACCCGCGTGTCGGACGCCATGTAACCGTAATTTAAAATTGTGTCGAGTTCGTCGTTAAATAAAACATTTTTTCTTTCTTCCTTCCTTCATCCAGGTGTATGCAGTGGCGGATCCAGAAAATCCATTGGGGGGGGGGGGGGAGGGAACAATGACATGAGGCAGAATGCCAAGGGAACTTTGGGGGAGGTTTGGAGAGGGATCGTATATATATATATATATATATATATATATATATATATATATATACAATGTATATATGTATAATACAATTATAACTCACAAAATTTAGGGAGGGGGCGGGCCCCTGCCCCCCTCCCCTCCCCACGATCCGCCTCTGGTATGTAAAACTCTGTTTACTTCGCTGTCTATCCATCAACCATCTTCATTAGAGTAGAACACTCGAGTGTTTATAAGCTCGCCAAACAAAACTCTGGGCGGTGTTTTAGACTCAGAGGTTTGTTATGATGCCAGCGGAGAGGAACTGGTTTGTTTCCAAATATCGCGAATGCAGGTGCTCTGTACACAATGGAGGAAGTGTGCCATATCGCAGATGGCTACAGACCAGAATTAATTACGCTATATGTTTCTATATAGCGTCAGTGGCTATACCATTTTTATTAATATCAGCATTAATATCAGGCCCGTGGATTTTTGTATGTATCTTCGCCTATCTGGGAGACACATACCCTTGTTGTCCAGCTCGTTCTCCCAGGATATTGGTTTAAACAAACACACCCACTAAACCTGGCCGGAGTACACCCATTTTACACAAAAACCACTACTTTTGCATGGCCGGAATTACCACAAACAAGTCTTCAATGTCAACACATTACACATGTTTGCAAACTACATGCTCTCCCCTGTCAACTTCAGTGAAATAGTTGCCACTTCACAGCTGTCTGCCATGAAATAATCAGTCAAACTGGAGACTACTTGCGCGGACAAACTTATATTTCATTCTTTAGATGATCCATTTCCGTAGAACCGAAGTGTTTCTGGTCATCCTGGTGTTTCTAATATCAAAAAAGGAGTATTTTTCATATTTTCTAAAAGGCACGTGCGTCTGAGAAGTAGCGGTTTATTGATTCGAGTTGTAGTCTATTTTTTAAGGATATTTCCGTTTTAACGTTACAGAGTGTTCTTTTACTCTATTGTAACTTTATCCAAATGAGTTGCAGGTTTGTAAATTAATTAAACTTAACGTCCATTTTCACGAGTTAAAACTAGGGCCTGCGCCTTTAATCACCCTGTGATAATAATATCCCTGACCTAGTGTGTGTACGTTTCGGTTATGATAATCCGGCAGAGAAATACGATTTTTCTCGGAAGTCGAAATTGGGGTATTAAGGGTTTTTTGTATTGTTGATTTTGTTTAATGACATATCCCAGAACGTATTTCCGGCAGATGACATTGTGTCACCTTTGGGCCTTTTGAAATATATTGCTTTAAACCATCACCCTGTTCCCAGTGTTTATTATTATTATTATCATTATTGTTATTGTTATTGTTATTATTATTATTATTATTATTATTATTATTATATAGATAGATAGATAGATAGATAGATAGATAGATAGATAGATAGATAGATAGATAGATATAGATAGATATAGATATATATGTATATATATATATATTTGTTTTGTTTTTTTGGGGGTTTTTTTTAATATTTTTAAATTTATTTTATCCCCCCCCCCCCCCCTACTGGTAATATATGATCCCAGGTATTTGTTTCAGTCTATAATATAATACGCAAGACTAATTTGACATTTGTCATCGTTCTCACCGCTTAGGCCTATCCTCTTTTGATTTGCACTGCCGACATTATTTGTATTTATCCAATGCCGCATTCGTAAGGATCATCTTTTTGCGTCCAGAACCAGTCGACTATAGTACACGTGCTAAATATTGTGTACACATATCAATTCCATAAATACAACCGCTGTGTGGAGGTCGCCATATTTGTTACTTAACACTTAAGTGGCTACATACATGTAGGGCTACACGGCGGTCGTGCATATAGCTTCGGTTAATGAGTATTTGCTGCCTACATGGCAGTCGTGGTTGTGTTTTGTTGTTTTTTGTTTTTTTAAATTTATTTTGGGGTTTTTTTTGTGTGGGTTTTTTTTGTGTGTGTTTTTTTTTTTTTGGGGGGGGGGAGAGGGCAACCCTGTGTAGGGCCACCACACCCCATTTAAACATTTCCGTGGGTACCACGGGTTACATCTAGACTCTAGTTCAGATATAATATGAATATTGAAATATTGCCTTCAGTTTCGTGATCTTCTGCTTGCATCTGTATGTTTAATAATTTCAGCAATCATGTGATGATATTCGATTTTCAATTTAGTTTTTTATTCGATTATGTCCACGAACAAATATCTTAATGTTGGAAAGTAAATTTGTAACAAATTATGAATTATCAACGCATCATTATCATTATATTTAGTTTAACTGATCTTCATAAATTGTTGCGAAACATAATTATAATGAATGATGAATTTCACTGTAACCAATTTATGAACAAAATATGCATGCACCTATGAAGGCTGCCGTTTGATATTTTCGCAGTTAATTTAATTAAAGAATTTGCCGTTCCTAGTAAAGTTCTTTCCAGTAATTACATTCTTCTCCTAAAACGTCATTTGGGCGATCGGCTGGCAATCATTTAAAGTTTCGAAGGTGCTTGGCTATAAATCGCATTCCAAACATGAATGGCTAAACATGTTATTAAACTATGATAACCATATGGGTTTCATTAAGAAAGAAACAAAGCTGCTATTACTAAGCCTAGATATAGATCTAGGTATCTACTGCACTCCATCAATAAAGATGTAACGGCCATAGAAAGGATCATTTGAAGACAATGTCCATTACGCATGTTGGAACATAGGGCTCTATATGTTTGTCTACCGGCCTCGGTGGCGTCGTGGTTAGGCCATCGGTCTACAGGCTGGTAGGTATTGGGTTCGGATCCCAGTCGAAGCATGGGATTTTTAATCCAGATACCGACTCCAAACCCTGAGTGAGTGCTCCGCAAGGCTCAATGGGTAGGTGTAAACCACTTGCATCGACCAGTGATCCATAACTGGTTCAACAAAGGCCATGGTTTGTGCTATCCTGCCTGTGGGAAGTGGAAATAAAATATCCCTTGCTGCCTGTCGTAAAAGAGTAGCCTATGTGGCGACAGCGGGTTTCCTCTAAAAAACAGTGTCCGAATGACCATATGTTTGACGTCCAATAGCCGATGATAAGATAAAAAAAATCAATGTGCTCTAGTGGCGTCGTTAAATAAAACAAACTTTACTATATGTTTGTCTGATTTCGCAAGGGGTCAAGTGTCGCTACCTGGTCTTTGGACAATAAACCACAACAAGAACACATATATTAAGAAAACAGTTTGTACACAGATAATCTTGTATTGCATTTGAAAACCTCAAACAGAGGAAGGTTGCTTGGACAATCTTGAATCACTTGTTTTCAAAACGAAAGGCCAACATGGAACTGATGTCACTGGACATAGTCACTGGGTTACTTTCAGAGATACATGCGTATACACCAGGCCATCAGTTGACCCTCGTTAGGAAGATAATGTAGGACCTGGCCTAGTTAACGCGTGAGGATAAAATGCTGTTCACCTCTCCACAAGCGTAATTATTGTTGTAATAAATATGGTGTCACTGGTTATCACACTATTGAATGGTACAACCTATAAAAGTCATTTTTGTTCTTTAAAACCTTTATCAGCGCTCGCACTCAGATGCTAGCTAATTAAATGAATTACATATACAATAATATTAGGGGACATATTCCTACAAGTACCACTAAACACAATCAAGAATGGGAAAGTTTCAAGACGATATATCTAGTTATAAAGGTCCAAGAAGCAGTGCCCTTGTAAGCAGATTCACATATGCCAGGCCTGGAACAAACTGTACAGCAAGTATTGTATTATGTTATCAAATAGCGTGTACCCTAAGACCCAAACGGTAGAGGGTCCAGAATGTTGCATACCAGGCCACTAGCAACCGCCAGCAATAATTAAGGTCTACAGCCACTGGTGTAGCCAGGATGGTGATGGAGAGGCTCAGGAGCATGGTATAATGCTCCCCCAAATCACACCTCTTGTTTCTCACCAAGTTTTATGTTTGCCTGTCGTGTAGAAGATTCTGATACAGTGTGGTTGACCCCTCTAGTGTGATAAAACACTCAAATACAACATGTTTTACATTTAATTTCTAGTTATAACTTTCACCTAAAATGTTTTTAAAATATAAAGTACACAATAGACTACATAGCGACTTTTTAATGTTCTCTCTAAGTAAAGTTTAACCCAGCCGCACACCATTTAGAAATCATGACCGGTTAGAAGGCAACCGATTACGGGCATTGCCATCTTCCAGATGGCCGCCATTCTTAGGGAGGACAAAGATTTTTTTTTAGATAAACAAAATCGTTGGGGTTTGAACCCATATAATCTCGTTCTGTCTGCTACTTTTCTCTGCCTTTCAGTATGTCACTATTGGCAGGAGGGAGCGAGACGTAGGTCAGTGGTAAAGCGCTCGCTTAATGCGCGGTCGGTTTGAGATCGATCCCCGTCAGTGAGCCCATTGGGCTATTTCTCGCTCCAGCCAGTGCTCCACGACTGGTAATCAAAGGCCGTGGTATGTGCTATCCTGTCTATGGGATGGTGCATACAAAAGATCTCTTGCTGATAATCCAAAAGAGTAGCCCATGAAGTGGCGACAGTGGGTTTCCTCTCTCAATATCTGTGTGGTCCTTAACCATATGTCTGACGCCATATAACTGTAAATAAAATGTGTTGAGTGCGTCGTTAAATAAAACACTTCCTTCCTATTGGCAGGACTCCGCGTGCCCCGTTAGTGTAACTCACCACTAATATGATCGGCAAAAGTAAAGCAACGGAAATGTCAATTTTGTAAACATTACTGAAACTGACCACATGCATTAGTTTTTTTCTGTATGATAAATAAAGCACTTTTTCTAATTAATGTGATACGCCATCTTGACGAAATAATCCACTATGTACATCTCTTTTATTCATTCAGAAGGGGCTATTTCTCGTTCTAGCCGGTGCATCACGACTGGTATATCAAAGGCCGTGGTATGTGCTATCCTGTCTTTGGGATGATACATATAAAAGGTCTCCAGCTACTAATGGAACAAATTTAGCCGATTTTCTCTCTAAGACTATATGTCAAAATTACCAAATGTTTGACATCCAATAGGCGATGATTAATAAATCAATGTGATCTAGTGGTGTCGTTAAACAAAACAAACTTCATTCAGAGGGAGGAAACGTATTCACGAATACAGCCTTTTCATTGTTTTACAAACTGAGTCAGTTGTTTTTATCTGTTGATCAATAACTCCTTCCTGTTTTGCACACAAACACACACTTCATTTTCAACAGTTGGGAATACTAAACGTATACATTGAAATTGCATACATCTAGAATAACAATATAGCTTCTACAAACTAGTTAGGCCTCATTATGTGTATACCTCAACATAAGCACATGATAGAAAGGAGGGGAGGAATTTACCAACAGACAAACATTAAAGTTTGTTTTGTATATGGACACTACAAGAGCACATTAATTAATAATCGGCTATTGGATTCAAACTTGACGATAGACAGTAGTCTTCAAAAGAGACCCGCTACGTTGTTCCATTAGCATCAAGGGCTCTTTTATATGCACGTTCCCACAGACAGGACAACACATACCACGGCCCAGACAATAAGGCCAAAACTCTCAAACAAGTGCTCTACCGACTGAAGTAGTCTACCAAATCGACTGATCTAGTATACCGACTGAACTAGTTGGTAGTCTAGTGACAGAATTAGTCTACCAACAAAACTAGTCTGCTGACAGAACTAGTCTCTACCGACTGAAATATTTGGTACTGATGATGATGATGATGATAACTAGTTTAACGTGCCCATATACCACTAGGGTTTCGAACACGCCCATCCCGAGTCCGACCTCCGATAAGATCGGTGGCCTGACTCGGGATGGAGGGGGGGGAGGGGGGGTTGAAAATGGGCAGAATTTTGAAAATAGCAATTAGTAAAAAAGTTAATAGAATAAATAAAAACAATTAAAAGGTTACAAGCCAAAAATAAAAAAGAATTGACTGCTCGGCCGAATATTTATATAATTTGGAGCATTTTAGAAGGACAGTCCAAAATTAAATAAGAGAAAGAAGAGAGGATCGGACTATTTAATAATATTTAAAAAAAAAGAAAAAAAAGAAGTAATTTCGACATAACATTTTGAACGCAGATCTGAAAGTTTAAAGTCCGATCGATATGTCCACGCGAGTGGCCTCGTTAAGGCCGTTTGGGTGCACAGCTTAAAGGGACGAGATGGGTTACATCCCGTCAAGAAAACCCATAGATTGACAGTCGATAGACGTTGAAGGTGTAGTGCTGTGCTGAAATACAGATCTTGAGAAGCCGGATCCGTCTGAACTAGAGAGAGTGTCAGACTAGGGTATAGTCCAGTCGTCATGGGTTGGTATAGTGGTGCGGACGGGCCCGACTCTGAACTAGTCTAGTGACAGAACTAGTCTACCGACTGAACTAGTCTACCAACTGAACTAGTCTACCGGCTGAACTAGTCTACCAACTGAACTAGTTTAACGACTGAACTAGTCTACCAACTGAGCTAGTTTAACAACTGAACTAGTCTACCAACAAAACTAGTTTACAGACTGAACAGACGGTAGTCTGCTGTTCTTGTGAATCATGTTACAACCTGGACTAATATAGATTAGGGGGCAGTCTGATCGTCTTGTGAATCATGTTACAATCTGGACTAAAATAGAACAGAGGACAGTCTGATCGTCTTGTGAATCATGTTACAATCTGGACTCAAATAGAAGAGAGGGCAGTCTGATCGTCTTGTGAATCATGTTACAACCTGGACTCAAATAGAACAGAGGGCAGTCTGATCGTCTTGTGAATCATGTTACAATCTGGACTGAGAAGAGAGGGCAGTCTGATCGTCTTGTGAATCATGTTACAACCTGGACTCAAATAGAACAGAGGGCAGTCTGATCGTCTTGTGAATCATGTTACAATCTGGACTCAAATAGAACAGAGGGCAGTCTGATCGTCTTGTGAATCATGTTACAACCTGGACTTAGAAAGAGAGGGCAGTCTGATCGTCTTGTGAATCATGTTACAATCTGGACTCAAATAGAACAGAGGGCAGTCTGATCGTCTTGTGAATCGTGTTACAATCTGGACTCAAATAGAACAGAGGGCAGTCTGATCGTCTTGTGAATCGTGTTACAATCTGGACTCAAATAGAACAGAGGGCAGTCTGATCGTCTTGTGAATCGTGTTACAATCTGGACTCAAATAGAACAGAGGGCAGTCTGATCGTCTTGTGAATCGTGTTACAATCTGGACTCAAATAGAACAGAGGGCAGTCTGATCGTCTTGTGAATCGTGTTACAATCTGGACTCAAATAGAACAGAGGGCAGTCTGATCGTCTTGTGAATCGTGTTACAATCTGGACTCAAATAGAACAGAGGGCAGTCTGATCGTCTTGTGAATCGTGTTACAATCTGGACTCAAACAGAACAGAGGGCAGTCTGATCGTCTTGTGAATCGTGTTACAATCTGGACTCAAACAGAACAGAGGGCAGTCTGATCGTCTTGTGAATCGTGTTACAACCTGGACTCAAATAGAACAGAGGGCAGTCTGATCGTCTTGAGAATCATGTTACAACCTGGACTCAAATAGAACAGAGGGCAGTCTGATCGTCTTGTGAATCATGTTACAACCTGGACTCAGATAGAACAGAGGGCAGTCTGATCGTCTTGTGAATCATGTTACAACCTACAACCTGGACTCTGGACTCAAATAGAACAGAGGGCAGTCTGATCGTCTTGTGAATCATGTTACAACCTGGACTCAAATAGAACAGAGGGCAGTCTGATCGTCTTGTGAATCATGTTACAACCTGGACTCAGATAGAACAGAGGGCAGTCTGATCGTCTTGTGAATCATGTTACAACCTGGACTCAGATAGAACAGAGGGCAGTCTGATCGTCTTGTGAATCATGTTACAACCTGGACTCAGATAGAACAGAGGGAATCAGTCTGACTCGTCTTGGGAATCTGATGTTATCATGTTACAACCTGGACTCAGATAGAACAGAGGGCAGTCTGATCGTCTTGTGAATCATGTGGACTGAGAAGAGAGGGCAGTCTGATCGTCTTGTGAATCATGTTACAACCTGGACTCAGATAGAACAGAGGGCAGTCTGATCGTCTTGTGAATCATGTTACAACCTGGACTGAGAACAGAGGGCAGTCTGATCGTCGTGTGAATAACGTTACAACCTGGACTCAGATAGTCTCAAATAGTCAATATAGGTTTTCCTGTTATGCAGTTACGCAAACGTCTAGATCTTGAACATTTCTATTTGCATTAACTTTCTGTATAATAAGTTGTTTTAATATGGAAACTGTCTTGTGTACTTCCCGGGGGTCTGCACTAATAAAAAAAATTGTACTAAACCGGAAGAGACCTGTCTACTCGGACTGTCGATTTACGAGGAAGTATGTGTGCGTATGTGTGTGGTGTGTGTGTGTGTGTGTGTGTGTGTGTGTGTGTGTGTGTGTGCGTGCGCGCGTGTGTGTGTGTATGTGCGTGTGTGTGGAGGTGGGGTGAGATAGACTCGAAGGAAGCAGAAAGGAGAGCTGGACGGTAAAGAAGATAGACGGGTATCAATGGAGAATGTAAATGAGAAGACAGACAATGAATATGGGGGAGAGGGGTGGTGGAGGCAGAAGGCAATAAAAGACAGACAAAAGTGCAATGAAGTGAGCTGCCATTTGGAAGAGACAGACACGGACAAACGGGGTGGATTATGGGGCTAGGAGGGAGGTGGAAAGTGGCTGTGTTGAAGTATTTCACTTCAATCGTTAGAACATTTCGTTTGTATGAATACACCATTCTCTCTTTCCACTCTGAGTATGGTTTTCATTATTTCGGTTAAAGGGACAAAAACAACACGAACGACTAACGAATCAGCAGGAATGTTAAAGTATGTGAAAATCTGCCATGAAGAGCGCTAAGAATTGAAAACGAACACGTTCGTCGGATTCCGGAAAGAGCCGATCGCCTGACACGTGTCGGTGTTTGACGTCGACGACACAGGGAATGTTGCCCGCCACTCATTAGCGACTCGTATGTCAGCGGCGCAGGTCCGTATCCTCATCACGGGTCGTGTTCTAGCCACGACGAGTTGCACACCTTGTACAGGAAAACTCGGCAAGACTCTTATCCTCATTAGGAAGACCTCGGCCGATTACGGATTCTTCGGCGTACCGCCTCGGATGTAGTTGTGTCTGACCGACAGTTTACAGCGTGACAGTACGACCAGCAGAGGACATGGGTGCGAGTGTGAATAAGTTTTATATGCTCATATACCACTAGAGTTTCGAGCATGTCCGTCCCGGGGCCTGTCTCTGGATAGCCAGGGGCTTGTCCCGGGACAGAAAATTAGCGGACAATTTTGAAATTTACATCCAAAAATTAAATAGTGGGCCTTTAAAATTTTGATGCGGATCTCTAATATAATTAATAAAGAAAATTCTACTATTAAATTTGGTCGCTAGATTAGATCGGGTGGTAAAAAAAGAAATTAGATAACATCGGTGGCCTGACTCGGGATGGAGCGGGGGGGGGGGGGGGGGGGGGGTAGAGTTGAAAATGGTCAGAATTTTGAAAATAGCAGTTAGTAAAAAAGTTAATAGAATTTAAAAAAAGAAAAGAAGAAAAAGTTACAAGCCAGAAATAAAAAGAATTGACTGCTCGGTCGAATATTTATATAATTTGTAGCATTTTAGAAGGACAGTCCAAAAATAAATAAGAGAAAGAAGAGAGGATCGGACTATTTAATAATATTAAAAAAAGAAAGTAATTTCGACATAAACTTTTGAACGAAGGTCTAAAAGTTTTAAAGTCCGATCTATATGTCCACGTGAGTGGCCTCGTTACGGCCGTTAGGGTGCACAACTTGTAGGGACGAGATGGGTTGCATCCCGTCAAGGAAACCCCTAGATTGACAGTCGATAGACGTTGAAGGTGTAGTGCTGTGCTGAAATACAGATCTTGAGAAGCCGGATCCGTCTGAACGAGAGAGAGAATCAGACTAGGGCATAGTCCACTCGTCATGGGTTGGTATAGTGGTGCGGACGGGCCCGACTCCGGAGGATACGAGATGGTATCACAATAAAACAAAGTAAAGTCTAGAAAAGGAGTAGTAGGGGCCGACCCCGCTTCCTATTTCTTCTTAGAGTGGGGCGGTCAATCTTCCAATGCTGCTAGGACAGGCTCGGACATGTAGAGACTAAACGCGAACAACCGTGGCGTTCTGCAGAATGGCCGTCATACGAGTCACGAAAAATACAAGTCAACATAGTCAGACGGAGAAATGACGTGGAGGCAAAGAATCTCGCTAAAAAAGAATCCAACCTGGTGGTGCAGACTGTCGAAACGAGAACCGTTCCAGCGTTCAGTCAGTTCCAATGGCCGCATACATCCCAGTAGAAAATTTCACTTCGTTGACAAAAACAACAAAAGTGAAGGATCCCCAAGTCGAGCCGCGAAAGCACGTGCAGTGTGCACAAACACGTCTTAGCGCGACGAGCTGCAGACTGGGAATGAGAGACGACAAGGCCGAACTCGACTGTTCACGTCAGAAGTGGGGGGGGGGGGGGGGGGGAGGGGGGATTACTCCGATGATAATATATTGTCCCCTCCCACCCCCTTCCAGTTAAAAAAAAGAAATGAATATATAGCTGAAGTCGCTTTTATTTTCCGACGGCATTACATAAAAAAAAAAAATCCCTTTTGTAGGATACTGTTGCCATATTAACAAAATAATCACACAAAACATGCACAAATATTGTTTTCTTTTTCAACAACAACAACAAACAACAACAAAACAACAAAACAACAACAACAACAATAATAATAACAATAATAATAATAACAATAATAATAATAAATAATCTATTATGGTATGTGAATGTATTTTTCAGTTTACAATATACAAATTTGTCTTAATACACCCACAGTTTGACACCCAATAGCCGATGTATTTTGTGTCCTGGGGGAGAAAAAAAAAACCAGTCGCAAAATAACAAAAAAAAAAAGGGGAAAAAAAGAAGAAAGATTATTTGTAACAGGCGCTTTCACCAACTGATCGTGTTTTTAAACCGGAAGCCGTCATTCTATCATTCAGCACCTATCATCGACTGGTATCTAATCAGCAACATCTACACCTCCTGTGTTACCGTGTTACACGTGAAATCGAAGTAGGTCATTCTATTAGTTTAAACAATAGGCAGGGTGGTCTGTAGCTGGCTAAACTCAACTTCACGTGAACTGTAAGTCTCGTATACACATACTAAAAATACTCGCAGCTATCAATTATTTCTTTTTGTCGTTCAGAAATACATTGAGAAAAGACAGAAATACCAGAAGTAGATGCGGACTTTATAGGTCATTCGTTATTACTTTTATGTTACATTTAATGTAGGAACGACTGTGGGTGGGGTGGACATGTTTTTGCTTTATATATTCATTATTATTATTATTATTATTATTATTATTATTATCATTATTATTATTATCATCATTATCATTATTGTTATTATTACTACCAGAGTGTGTTTCGGTATCTTCAATATCGTGTATTAGGAATAACAATTGTATTATGCGATCATCCAAAGACGGAAGGAAGGAAGGAAATGTTTTTTTTAACGACGCACTCAACACATTTTATTTGCGGTTATATGGCGTCGGACCATATGGTTAAGGACCACACAGATATTAAGAGAGGAAACCCACTGTCGCCATTTCATGGGCTACTCTGCAAGGGATCTTTTATACGCGCCATCCCACAGACAGGATAGTACATACCACGGCCTTTGTTACATCAGTTGTGGAGTACTGGCTGAAACGTGAAATAGCCCAATGGGCCCACAGACGGGAATCGACCCTAGATCGATCGCGCATTAGGCGAGTGCTGTACCACTGAGCTACGCGCCGCCCCGTCTCTGAAGAGGTTCATTGCAACTGTGAACGTTCGTGGAATTATATATACTACTCAAAAGAATTTAAGGGTCAAAAATTTATAACCAAATAAGTTTCAGAGTGTATTAGATTGATGATGTAAACTACACCAAAAATTTAATTTATTGTTCCATATTTACAAAAAAAAACAAATAAATGTCACTGTATACAAGAAAGTCACATGACATGCTGTCAAAGTTGAAGGTTGTCAAACATGGATTTTACACATTAGAACATTCGTTTAATAGTGTGTGAATCCACCCCTGGCGCGAATACACTCGACACATCGTTGCCTCATGCTGTTGATCAGACGTCTGAAGAACTCTTGGGGAATGGCCTGCCACTCTGCCATAAGAAGTTGACCCAGATCATGAAGGTTGGCCGGAGGGGCATGGTTATCCCGAACTCTCCTGCCTAATTCGTCCCAGGCGTACTCTATTGGGGCCAAGTCAGGCGAATATGCTGGCCAATCCATCCTGGCGATACCTTGTTGTCTGAGAAAGTCCGTTACCACCCTGGCGCGGTGGGGTCTGGCATTGTCATCCTGCAGAACTGCCCCGCCGCCAATCTGCTGAAGGCCTGGGAGAACCAACGGCCGGATAATCTCATTCAGATAGCGGATTCCATTCAGATTGCCATCCACCACATAGAGGGGGGTCCTGTGGTGGATAGAGATGCCGTCCCACACCATGATGCTGTCACCACCGAACCGGTGACGTTGTCTAACGTTAACGTCAGCGAAGCGCTCCCCAGGACGTCTGTAGACACGAACCCGACCGTCGTTGAACTGGAGACTAAACCTGGACTCATCACTGAACATCACTCGACCCCACTGAACACGTTGCCACTGCAGATGAAGAGTGCACCAGTGACGTCTGGCCGTTCTGTGACGTGGTGGAAGTGGTGGTCGAACAGCCTGGCGACGGCAGCGTAGATTATTGGCTCTCAGACGATTGCGTATGGTTTGATCAGACACTCGAGTTCCAGTCGCAGTCCGCAGATTGTCACGTAATCGGCGTGCAGTGGTTGTGCGTTGACGTAGAGCCATATTGGTGATGTAACGGTCCTCTCTATTTGTAGTGCTTCGGGGTCTTCCCGAACGTGGACGATTTCGAACAGAATTCGTTGCTTGGTACCGTTGCCACAGTCGGCCAACGACACTCTGACTGACACCAAGTCTCAGAGCAACATTTCTTTGCGTATTGCCATCCTGAAGCCAAGCAATAGCCCTTCCTCGATCTCCGATAGTCAGTTGACGTCGTACCATTGTCGAATTTGGAGTGCGCACCGTACACGAACGCAAGCTCCAATTATACGGAAATTCAGCATTGGGAACATGGAATACACATGCAAAGCGTGCAAATGAAGCGCTTTGTGAAAAAGTAAGTTATGGGCACTTAGCAGACCTTTCGCTTTCGCCCTAATTTACATGCAAATGTAAGCATGTTTTCGCCATTAGAACTAGTCGACAGTGTCAATGACAGTGGATTTTAATTCATTTATGGGTTGCTTAGACCCACTTTCGTCAAAATGGAACAATACCATGCGTGACATTATGGTCTAGCTAATATAACTGACATTCAGAAAATAATGTCGAAAATATCGTCTGACCCTTAAATTCTTTTGAGTAGAATATACATTTTAACATGTTCCATTTCTTGACAGGTTTTTTTTATATATTTTCTTACCAGGCCCAATCCACATCGTAAGCCTAGTTTCGCACGTGAATGTAATTCTACGACTAGACAATAATTCTTATTACCAGGCGCGGATTTAGTGGGGGACCCAAGAGGTCCGGGCACCCCCCCCCCCCCCCTATTTTTGGGTCAAGTTTTTTTTTTTTTTTTTAACTATAGCATACACTAGAGTGGAATTACACAAAAATGCACTTATTTCCCAAGAGTCTTTAAATTATATTTTGTTTCGATATTTCTTCCCATTTACCGGCAGCCGCAGTCAACGGAAAACCAGCCTAATATGGGAAGGAGAGATGACCACTTTAACTTTAAAAAAAAGAAGAGACCAGAGTTTATGAAATTTTGAAGATAACAAAAACAGTATGACAATATCAAAAACATACGTTAATATAGCTATTTTGTTACTCAGATGCGAGGAAATCGCGTTTCAGGCCACTTAAATTTCAAAAATTCGCGGGGGAGCATACCCCTGGACCCCCCTTAGGAATCTCGGGCGCTTCGAGCCCTCGGGCCCCCCCCCCCCCCCCATTTAAAAATTCTGGATCCGCGCCTGATTACTACTTAAAAGTACAACTAATATAGTTTGAAGTTCACATTTTTCATTTTCTTTATCTTTAAAATGCTCCATCTTCCATAATGATGTAATTTTCTGCGTGAAATGGATATGAAACACATGTAAACGTATGGCCGTTTTAACTGCTAGTCGCAGACGTAATTTATGATGTTTTGTGAAATAGGGCCCTGGACCCAATTTCACAAAACATCGTAAGCCTAGTTTTGCACGTAAACGTAAATCTACGACAAAACCACAATTCTTTTTTCTTTTATAGTACAACAGATATAGTTAGAAATACACATAATTCATTTCGTTTCGTCTTTAAAATGCCTCATCTTCCGTAATGATGTAATTTCTGAATGAAATAGATACCAAACACGTGTAAATGTATGCTCGGTAAAACTGCTAGTTGCAGACGTAAACTTACTGGATGAAACTGGTCCCGTGCTAAATTCTTATTTTCAATTATACATAAATATTTATTTATTTATTTATTTATTTATTTATTTAAGAATTGTCTGTTATTTATTTTACATTCATTGGAGTATGAGCAAAATAAAGTATCCGCAAACTATGTGAATCGGCGAAGCCGTTCTCACATACGTATGCGGATGATTTGTTTTTTTGTTCATACCCAGATGAACATAAAAGGAATAACAGACAACTCTTATAATTAAATTTGAATCGTGTTACAACCTGGACTCAAATAGAACAGAGGGCAGTCTGATCGTCTTGTGAATCGTGTTACAACCTGGACTCAAATAGAACAGAGGGCAGTCTGATCGTCTTGTGAATCGTGTTACAATCTGGACTCAAATAGAACAGAGGGCAGTCTGATCGTCTTGTGAATCGTGTTACAATCTGGACTCAAATAGAACAGAGGGCAGTCTGATCGTCTTGTGAATCGTGTTACAACCTGGACTCAAATAGAACAGAGGGCAGTCTGATCGTCTTGTGAATCGTGTTAATAATAACACTAAAAGTTCATACTTTATTTTGAATTAGTTTTGGTCTTTAAATAATAATGCTCAACAAGACAACTTGCCCATATAAAATGACGTCATCAGATATGACGTTCCCCGATGACGTATTTTATCCGTTACTATGTCTGGACCAATGGGATGACGTCATGTTGCAATTAATTTGACGGAAATTTAATTATGTATGTATGTATGTATGTATGTATTTAAGAATGTATGTATGTATGTATGTATGTAAGCATTTAAGAATGTATGTATGCGTATTGATATATATATATATATATATATATATATATATATATATATATATATATATATATATATATATATATATATGTATGTGTGTGTGTGTGTGTGTGTGTGTGTGTGTGTGTGTAAAACACATACTTCTTACTTTTGTTATGTGTTGCTAAGTTTGAGTTAAATCTGGTTGTACATATTAAATATCAGTTTTGGTGATTCGTTTTTTGTCTGTGCAGGGTTCACACACAAGATCATATTCCACCTATGGATCGCGCGTTTCGTTCCCGCTAACGCTGGTCCATGCAGAGCGAGTGAATTTTACATTCCAGAGGTCAATGATTTGTAACGTGCCGAAGTCTCGTTAAACAAACACGTATTTCATATATCATCACGGGTGTGGTTCTTCGAGGTCAGCGTCCGGCTTTGTCACTTAGTGGCACTTATTGTGAAGTACCGGTTCCTTTATTGGAGAACTCGGAACTGAACACTGAAAGAATGCGTCTTCAATAAAGGAAAGCCTATGAAATGTTGTTTAGCAGCAAGTCAGCTGCATTTTAGCACTAAAGATAAACCGCGATACTGAGTTCAATAGATGTGCAGAAAACGTTAGCGTTGTTGTTTGCAGGGTTTAACAACATCCTCTTTTGTGTTAGGTTTGGAAGATGGCAGCTGTAACTTCCTGCTGGACTTGTATTTTTAACAAAACGAATACTAGTAATATTAATAAATGTCATCCACGTGTCCAGATCCAGATAGTGAAGTTAATCCCTAGGTAAAGAGAAATACCTGTCCCTGCTTCCTTTCCATGGCGTAACAGGGTGTAATACCATCTTACTTTCCTTGAAAACAATTAAAAAGACTGAATGGAACTGCTACACTGATGTGACCAGTGCCTTTATATAACACCTGTGTTTTTGCCTTACTGTATGCAAATGATCTACACGCCAGTTACCGAACCGCTTACGGTAAGCTTGTATGATAAGACCATGTTGACGTAGCAAGGAATAGTTTGTACTTCCAGAATGGGACAACCATTCCACCCACCTAGGGTGCCCTATTACAGCACCAGCACCCATCAAGCTGGAATATGGGTCACCAGTGGACAGAATGAATAAATTGCATCTACTCCAGAGGGGTGAGGATGGTCTTTTGATAAGGCCAGTCCTGAGTTCCTATATTCAATATCATACCTGTGACCATCAAAGCCTGCAGTGTTGTTACACAAGTCTAATTAGATGTAGCACCATATGTATATGCCAAAATACGTCCAATGGAAGTGCACTGAACTATGTATTTGTTATTGTGAGAAGTAAACCATACATTTGAAACTCCACGCATCTTCACTAGTCTATGGAGTCAGTAAAGATTTTGCTCAGTATATGGACCTACATATTGCAATTCTTAATGGGATTGATCTATGCTGTGACTACATTTTATTATTTATTTCCAAAGAAAGTTCTCATGAATAAATTGATTGTCATGTACTTAAAGAACAGCATGATATCAAAGAAAGACATGTTTTATTTAACGACGCACTCAACACATTTTATTTACGGTTATATGGCGTCAGAAATATGGTTAAGGACCACATAGATTTTGAGAGGAAACCCGCTGTCGCCACTACATGGGCTACTCTTTCCGATTAGCAGCAAGGGATCTTTTAGTTGCGCTTCCCACAGGCAGGATAGCACAAACCATGGCCTTTGTTGAACCAGTTATGGATCACTGGTCGGTGCAAGTGGTTTACACCTACCCACTGAGCCTTGCGGAGCTCTCACTCAGGGTTTGGAGTCGGTATCTGGATTAAAAATCCTACGCCTCGACTGGGATCCGAACCCAGTACCTACCAGCCTGTAGACCGATGGCCTAACCACGACGCCACCGAGGCCGGTCAGCAAGCTATCAAACCAAGACACTGGCAAGACTCTCAATAAGAACTAATCATTCATCGGCTGTTGGATGTCAAACATTTGGTAAATCTGACTCGTAGTCATTACAGGAAACCCGCTAC
>NC_054712.1:40799425-40814425 GCF_016097555.1 Gigantopelta aegis | reverse complement strand
CTCGGACTAACACATAGTGCGGTGGTTGAATCTAACAGTAATCGGACTAACTTACAGTGTGGTGGTTGAATGTCTCAGTTTTCAGACTAACATACAGTGCGGTGGTTGAATCTAACAGTAATCGGACTGTCACGGGGATTCTATAATTCCCGTAACTGAATAAAACACGATTATCAAAATATCTCTCCTAACTGTATATCTATTAGATCTCTCTGTAACAGGCTGTTAAACCCTAGTATGGCTCGTCTCTAGGTATGATCAGAGATACGATCTTATATAAAGTATATATATTTATAGCACGTTTAGCTCACTAGAAACACAACAAAACACAATACACTTTGGAATCTGTATTAATCTACGCTGACAAATGTACAGCCGTAGTAGTAAATTAATAACAGCAATAATAACAACCCAGAACTGATCACTTAATTAGTTAATCTCTAGGTGTCTAGTTACACAATATGCGAATCACTTCACCGTTACACCACACCCACACGTGTGATAATTGAGAAACGCTTCCAGGAGAAGTTAATTAATAAAGGAATTACAACACCATTCCTAACTGGTTAATTTTTAATTAACCCTTACTACTCGTTCAGTAACGTGTGATAATTTAGGAACGCTTCCAGGGGAACTTAATTAATAAAGGAATTACAGCTCTATTCCTAACGGGTTAATTTTTAATTAACCCTAACTACTCAGTCAGTAACCTTGTAACACAGAATTAATACTTATCACAATAAAGACAATAACCTACAGTTTACCTAGGTCGTCTAGGATGACTGGCTAAGCTTTATATTACCAAATACTCGTATAATGTTAGAACAAAAAGTCTACGATTTACTTCGTCAGATGACCGAAGACACTGTCTAAAGAATATTGGTATAATACAGTATTAAACTATTTAAAGTCACATCAATCACATCAAGGTTATACACAGAGCAGAAAATATATAATTACCAAAGTCCCGTCTGAACTAATATATTTCGTTCAGTGGACGACGTCCGTGATCCCCTGGAGCCTTCCTAATTCGTTCTCCTCGATATCTCTAAAACACTAGCTATTTATTATAAATCAGGATTTTGCCTGGGGGTACAAGGCGGTACCTCACGTATCATCTCATATTCCATCTCTACTAGAGTCGGTATATTTCTCTCTGATCGTCAGACTTACTGACGCCATCGTCGCCAAATCACGGTTGTAAAACCCGCACTCGCAGAGGTATTACGTAACTACTCGCCACATGGCCTCCACAGCTGGACTAAGTGCATATTGGAATGCCCGATCGCGCGAAGTATTACGTAACAAGTTGCCCACCTGGGCTACGGGCAATGAAACTGCACACGGCCCTCTAACACAATTAAAATCGCCTCAGGCGAAACAAATTTAAGAGCATGTACCGTCACACGGACTAACATACAGTGTGGTGGTTGCATGCCACAGTACTCGGACTAACACACAGTGCGGTGGTTTAATCTAACAGTAATCGGACTAACATACAGTGTGGTGGTTGCATGTCACAGTACTGAGACTAACATACAGTGTGGTGGTTGAATGTCTCTGTACTTAGACTAACATACAGTGTGGTGGTTGAATGTCACAGTACTCGGACTAACACACAGTGTGGTGGTTGCATGTCACAGTACTCGGACTAACACACAGTGTGGTGGTTGAATGTCACAGTACTCGGACTAACACACAGTGTGGTGGTTGAATGTCACAGTACTCGGACTAACACACAGTGTGGTGGTTGCATGTCACAGTACTGAGACTAACACACAGTGTGGTGGTTGAATGTCTCAGTACGCGGACTAACATACAGTGTGGTGGTTGAATGTCACAGTAATCGGACTAACACACAGTGTGGTGGTTGAATGTCACAGTAATCGGACTAACACACAGTGTGGTGGTTGAATGTCACAGTAATCGGACTAACACACAGTGTGGTGGATGAATGTCACAGTACTCGGACTAACACACAGTGTGGTGGTTGCATGTCACAGTACTCGGACTAACACACAGTGTGGTGGTTGAATGTCACAGTACTCGGACTAACACACAGTGTGGTGGTTGAATGTCACAGTACTCGGACTAACACACAGTGTGGTGGTTGCATGTCACAGTACTGAGACTAACACACAGTGTGGTGGTTGAATGTCTCAGTACGCGGACTAACATACAGTGTGGTGGTTGAATGTCACAGTAATCGGACTCACATTGTGGTGGTTGAAGTCACAGTAATCGGACTAACACACAGTGTGGTGGTTGAATGTCAATACGGACTCACAGTACTCGGACTAACACACAGTGTGGTGGTTGAATGTCACAGTACTCGGACTAACACACAGTGTGGTGGTTGAATGTCACAGTACTCGGACTAACACACAGTGTGGTGGTTGAATGTCACAGTACTCGGACTAACACACAGTGTGGTGGTTGAATGTCACAGTACTCGGACTAACACACACACAGTAATGACTAACACACAGTGTGGTGGTGAATGTCACAGTACTGTCACAGTCACAGTACTCGGACTAACACACAGTGTGGTGGTTGAATGTCACAGTACTCGGACTAACACACATGTCACAGTACTGACTAACACACGGTGGTTGATTGTCACAGTACTCGGACTAACACACAGTGCGGTGGTTGAATGTCACAGTAATCGGACTAACACACAGTGCGGTGGTTGAATGTCACAGTAATCGGACTAACACACAGTGTGGTGGTTGAATGTCACAGTACTCGGACTAACATACAGTGTGGTGGTTGAATGTCTCAATACTCACAAGGATCGATTCCTGTCAGTGGGCCCATTTGGGCTATTCCTCGTTCCAGCCAGTGCTCAACAACTGGTTTCACAAAGGCCGTGGTATGTACTATCCTGTTTGTTGGATTTTGCATATAAAAGATCCCTAGCTGCTAATCGAAAAGAGTAGTCCTTGAAGTGGCAACAGCGGGTTTCCTTTCTCATATCTGTGTTGTTCTTAGCCATATGTCCTCTGCCATATAACGGTAAATAAAATGTGCTGAGTGCGTCGTTACATAAAACATTTCCTTCCTTCCGAAAGAAAAAATCCAAAACATGCAGTGGCAAAGTCATGGCCTCCGTGCTTTGGGATTGCGAAGATGTTATCACGATTGACTACCCACAGAAAGGTTCAACAATCACTGGTGAAAATTATGCAAACGAGCATCGCCAACTCCGAGAAGAAAATAAGAAAAAAAACGTCGTGGAAAACTGCGAAGAGGTGTCTGTATGCTTTAGGACAATGCTCCAGCTCATTCCTTGATAGTTGCGGTTGGTGCTGCCAGTGACTGTGGCTTTCGAATTCTTCCCCACCTTGCTTATTCTCCAGATCTCGCCCCCTTCAGACATTTACTTGTTAACTAGGCTCAAATCTGAGCTCAGGGACAGTACATTTGAGACGGATGAAGAGGTGATAAGTGCTGCAGAGGAGTTTTTAGGGGTGCGAGACAAAGCCTGGTTTAGAGGGGTTACCAATGCTGTAGAAAAATTGGACAAAATGTATTGACATCAAGAGAGACTATGTAGAAAAATGATCGAATAAAACATTTTGTGCGAGCTGCGTTTCATAGTCAGGCCGGAAACCTTTGGGACACCCATCATTGGTTAAAACATAATCCACGTTTCCTTAGGAGTGTAATAGCCGGTAGCACACTATGCTACACGGTTAACTTATTAATGTTCAAGCGTGTTACATATATTCTGGTGTTTTCTGTTCTCGCGCAGTTACATGGGACTCATCATCTCCGAGTCTCACCGACTTCAGGTCACGTGGCCGCCAGACCGGACCACGTCCAACATTCCGTGCTGCTACAGCATGGCGCAGCCAAGGGTACATGGAACGGAGAGGAACGATGCCCAGCACGACTCCGACAAACAAGTGTTCACAATTAGAGCCGGGAACAGAAGACATTAGCCGTGGTGCCGCGGACCTTGAAGCAAATTTCACGAGTGACCCGAGGTAATTAAACACGCCGACCACGTAATTAAAACATACTGTCGAGTCGGTGAGGGGAGAGCGCGCCGTCTTTGATTTCACAGCGAAACGTGCTACATCAAACTGTTGTTCAAGTCACAGATTCCCTCGATTAATAACCCTTATCTAACCATAACCCTAGGTTAATAACCCTTGGTTATTAACCCTTGTATAATAGGATAGGGAAGCCTTAAACCAGTGGCGGTGCACTGGTTGGGTCGATTAAAAAAAAAAAAAAAAAAACCTATCAGTTGAATGGATCCACCAAGGTGGTTCGATCCTACGACGTAATTCTTCTGACATGTGTGATATTGCGTTACCCACCCCTAAAATGGATGAAAGTCAGAAAACTGATATAAATATCACTTAGATAATTAAATACTAATTAAAAACTCACAGAGAAATATTTATCTGAATTTATGAACAAATGTTTGATTTAATAGGGTTAAAAAACCCACCTGAATTTGTCATGTTACATATCAAGACCACGATACTAAACCTAAATCAAAATAGCCCAAAACTGATTTCATTCAGTATTTTATAACAAATCAGTCCATTAAAAAATAAACATGTATTTTCAGGCTGAAATTACATTTATGGTTTATTTTTTGAGATTATCCTTCTATGTTACTCATTTTGCAAATAACACGTCAATACCGTATCGCCTGTTAGCACACAGCCTATGATGTTTAATGATAAACCAAGACATGATACACGATTCCTTTCCAGTAGAGGAAACCACAATGTTTTTAAATGATATTAACGAAAAGTGCCGTCAATTTAAGTTTTCTGCAAATGACCAGGCAAAAAAGGAAGGGGTCACTGCGTATGTTTATTCACTGTCAACACAGTAACGGGTATAATTAATATATCGATGTATTAAATGAATATGATTCATTCAGAGATCATCATAAATGGATGCTTCGAATATAGCATTCAACATAGCTAATCAACAATAATGAGATAAAAAAATGTGTTTTTGTTAAATTGTGTCAATACCTTAACGGTCAAAACCGTAACATTATTATGTTACAATTTTGACCAAGTGTCTAAATAATCATGTTCAACATGAAATAGCTTAAAATGTACTCAGGTATCGCTAAACACATATTCCTTTGCACTCCTGTTGTTTTGGTAATTTAATATCGTGAACATGTAATAATTGCGTCCAACATTCTATTTTCGTGGCATTTGGAAGCTTTCTCAGTGTTCCTTGTTAAAAGAAATGAAATATGTTCATGCTATTTTGCTCTTTGGTGGGTTACCGGCCTCGGTGGCGTCGTGGTTAGGCCATCGGTCTACAGGCTGGTAGGTACTGGGTTCGGATCCCAGTCGAGGCATGGGATTTTTAATCCAGATATCGACTCCAAATCTTGAGTGAGTGCTCCGCAAGGCTCAGTGGGTAGGTGTAAACCACTTGCACCGGCCATGGTTTTTGCTATCCTACCTGTGGGAAGCGCAAATAAAAGATCCCTTGCTGCTAATCGGAAAGAGTAGCCCATGTAGTGGCGACAGCGGGTTTCCTCTCAAAATCTATGTGGTCCTTAACCATATGTCTGACGCCATATAACCGTAAATAAAATGTGTTGAGTGCGTCGTTAAATAAAATCTTTCTTTCTTTCTTTCTTTGATGTAAAGATCGCTGCTTGAATTTGGAATACATTCACCTGACCCCAGAGACATGACCATAAAACATCACATTTTTAAAACATTATTTTTACAAAGGTAGGCCTACTACTATGCAAAGTGGCAACTTCTGGGAGAATGGCCTGTACAAAACGATGACTAGCGTTAGATAATGAAGAAGGTATTCGAATGTTAAACGACAAAGAGCGTCAGATAAAGAGGAACGTACTCGAATGTCAACGACAAAGAGCGTCAGATAAAGAGGAACTTACTCGAATGTTAACGACAAAGAGCGTCAGATAAAGAGGAACGTATTCGAATGTTAAACGATGGCGAGTGTTAGATAAAGAGGAACGTACTCGAATGTTAAACGATGGCGAGCGTTAGATAAAGAGGAACGTACTCGAATGTTAAACGATGGAGAGCGTTAGATAAAGAGGAACGTACTCGAATGTTAAACGATGGAGAGTGTTAGATAAAGAGGAACGCACTCGAATGTTAAACGATGGAGAGTGTTAGATAAAGAGGAACGTACTCGAATGTTAAACGATGGAGAGTGTTAGATAAAGAGGAACGTACTCGAATGTTAAACGATGGCGAGCGTTAGATAAAGAGGAACGTACTCGAATAGTAAACGACAATGTACGTCAGATAATGCGGAACGTACTCGAATGTTAAACGACGGCGAGCGTTAGATAAAGAGGAACGTACCCAAATTGTAAACACCAGCGAGCGTTAGATCAAGAGGAACGTACTCATATATAAAAGGACGGCGAGCGTTACGTGAAGAGGAACGTACTAGGATGTAAAAGGACGGCGAGCGTTAGACCAAGTGAAACCTATTGGGATGTATAACGACGGCGAGCGTTACGTAAAGAGGAACGTATTGGGATGTAATACGCGTTGTAATACTCTACCTTAGAATTTAGTTTTTGTGGTCACAACTTGCAGTGAAAATTAAGCCATGATATTTGATTATGCGCAGAGGGTCGCCTGGTTGAAGCACAGACGGGTTGGGTTTCGTTTAAAAATGTTCTAATAGGATGTTTTGTGGACGTGAAGCGAGTTAAGATGTTTAGCTGCGAACCCAGCACCGTGGCGGCCATGTGCAGCGCGTTAAGTGATGTCGGCTTGTCGTGAGGCCCGGCCTCGTGCCGCGAGCAGACGGACAGGACGAAAACACGGTGATTAAACAGCGCCATCTGCCGGGCCTCGCGCACCATGCGGCACGTCGCGCAGCTTCACAATTACGTTTTCTATCAAATAGTTCAGACCGGGGGGTCAGAGTCACAAGTTTGGGTAGTTCACACCGGGAAAGGCGCGCGCGCGTGTGTTGTGTTGTGTGTGTGTGTGTGTGTGTGTGTGTGTGTGTGTGTGTGTGTGTGTGACGGTGTATGTGTTGTGTATGTGTGTTGTGTGTGTATGTGTGTGTGTGTGTTGTGTGTGTGTGTGTGTGTGTGTGTGACGGCATATGTGTTAGTATGTGTTGTTTGTGTGCGTGTGTGTGAAACCCACACGCTTGGGTAGTTCAGACTGGGGGTCAGAACCACAAGTTTGAGTAGTTCAGACCTGGTGCCAGGCTCACATGTTTGGGTAGTTCAGACCGGGGGGAGGGGTGTCAAACACACACGTTTAGGTAGTTCAGGAAGGGGGAGGGTGGTGGTCAAAACCACGCGTTTGGGTAGTTCAGACGTTTTGTCCATTCGATAAGTTTGAGACATTCAATAAAGACTGTGTAGCTTCTACACAGTGCTGAACAATCCCATCTGATTAACACATATTTTGTCATGATATGGTCAGTTTTGTAATTATGTTCGTGTTAAAACCTGACTTAGTGAAAATCTGAACGTGATAGTACAATACAAATAGTACAAAGAAGAGAATGTGA
Source organism: Gigantopelta aegis (assembly GCF_016097555.1). Taxonomy (NCBI): domain Eukaryota; kingdom Metazoa; phylum Mollusca; class Gastropoda; order Neomphalida; family Peltospiridae; genus Gigantopelta; species Gigantopelta aegis. Next base: position 40,806,904 of record NC_054712.1, on the reverse strand, counting down.
TCGTGATAGTACAATACAAATAACAAGAGAAAGTGGACGTCATAGTACACTACAAATAACAAGAAAAATGGACGTCATAGTACAAACTACAAATAACAAGAGAAAATGGACGTCATAGTACAATACAAATAACAAGAGAAAGTGGACGTCATAGTACAAACGCAAATAACAAGATAAAGTGATCGTGATAGTACAGTGCAAATAACAAGAGAAAGTGGACGTCATAGTACAAACGCAAATAACAAGATAAAGTGATCGTGATAGTACAGTGCAAATAACAAGAGAAAGTGGACGTCATAGTACAATACAAATAACAAGAGAAAGTGGACGTCATAGTACAAACGCAAATAACAAGATAAAGTGATCGTGATAGTACAGTGCAAATAACAAGAGAAAGTGGACGTCATAGTACAAACGCAAATAACAAGATAAAGTGATCGTGATAGTACAGTGCAAATAACAAGAGAAAGTGGACGTCATAGTACAAACGCAAATAACAAGATAAAGTGATCGTGATAGTACAGTGCAAATAACAAGAGAAAGTGGACGTCATAGTACAAACGCAAATAACAAGAGAAAGTGATCGTGATAGTACAGTGCAAATAACAAGAGAAAGTGGACGTCATAGTACAAACGCAAATAACAAGAGAAAGTGATCGTGATAGTACAGTGCAAATAACAAGAGAAAGTGGACGTCATAGTACAAACGCAAATAACAAGAGAAAGTGGACGTGATAGTACAGTGCAAATAACAAGAGAAAGTGGACGTCATAGTACAAACGCAAATAACAAGAGAAAGTGATCGTGATAGTACAGTGCAAATAACAAGAGAAAGTGGACGTCATAGTACAAACGCAAATAACAAGAGAAAGTGGACGTGATAGTACAGTGCAAATAACAAGAGAAAGTGGACGTCATAGTACAAACGCAAATAACAAGAGAAAGTGGACGTGATAGTACAGTGCAAATAACAAGAGAAAGTGGACGTCATAGTACAAACGCAAATAACAAGAGAAAGTGATCGTGATAGTACAGTGCAAATAACAAGAGAAAGTGGACGTCATAGTACAAACGCAAATAACAAGAGAAAGTGGACGTGATAGTACAGAGCAAATAACAAGAGAAAGTGGACGTGATAGTACAATACAAATAACAAGAGAAAGTGGACGTGATAGTACAATGCAAATAACAAGAGAAAGTGGACGTGATAGTACAATGCAAATAACGAGAGAAAGTGGACGTGATAGTACAGTGCAAATAACAAGAGAAAGTGGACGTGATAGTACAATGCAAATAACGAGAGAAAGTGGACGTGATAGTACAATGCAAATAACAAGAGAAAGTGGACGTGATAGTACAATGCAAATAACGAGAGAAAGTGGACGTGATAGTACAGTGCAAATAACGAGAGAAAGTGGACGTGATAGTACAATGCAAATAGTACAAACAAGAGAAAACGTAAAGTTTGTTTTATTCAACGACGCCTCTGGAGCATACGTCAAACATATGGTCATTCTGACATATTTCTTTAGATAAACCCGCTGCCGCCACATAGGCTACTCTTTCCAATAAGCAGCAAGGGATCTTTTATATGCACTTTCCCACAGACAGGACAGCACATACCACGGCCTTTGATGAACCAGCTGTGGACCACTGCAATACAAAGAATAGAAAACGCTGGGCACGTGACTTCGTCATCACGTTATTTGCTGATAGTGCCGAGTTGATGCCCGATCCAAACCCGAGTGAGAGCAGTGCAGTCCAGACTGTGAAATGGTGCATATACAAGATCCCTTGCTGCTAATTGAAAAGAGTAGCCCATGAAGTGGCGACAGCGGGTTTCCTCTCTCAATATCTGTGTGGTCCTTAACTATATGTCTGACGCTATATAACCGTAAATAAAATGTGTTGGGTGCGTCGTTAAATAAAAACATTTGCTTCCTTCCTCTCACCAGCCACCCCTTACCTCGGCAGAGATGAACATCTCATACAAGTGTCCGGAACAGCGGGCTTTTCACTTAGTTAGATACAGACAGAACAGCGAGCTTGTCACATAGATGCACGGACTGAACAACGTGCTTGTCACTTATAGTCCGTCTCACAGCGAACGCCTTTTTTGAAACTATGGAATTTACTACATGTTATACATTTCTGAGTCGATTGATTTGTAAATTATTTCCAAAACACTTTAATGTTCTTCTTACGTCAAACCATACTAAAGTTATATACAAAAAAAAGAAAAAAAGATACAACGATACATGGACATAACAGCGTACTTGTCACTTAGATACACGGACAGAACAACGTGCTTGTCACTTAGATACACAGCGTGCTTGTCACTTAGACACACGGACAGAATATCGTGCTTGTCATTAGATACACGGTCAGAACAGCCTGCTTGTCTGTTAGATACACGGACAGAACAGCGTGCTTGTCACTTATAGTCCGTCTCACAGCGAACGCCTTTTTTGAAACTATGGAATTTACTACATGTTATACATTTCTGAGTCGATTGATTTGTAAATTATTTCCAAAACACTTTAATGTTCTTCTTACGTCAAACCATACTAAAGTTATATACAAAAAAAAAGAAAAAAAGAAACAACGATACATGGACATAACAGCGTACTTGTCACTTAGATACACGGACAGAACAACGTGCTTGTCACTTAGATACACAGCGTGCTTGTCACTTAGACACACGGACAGAATATCGTGCTTCTCTGTTAGATACACAGACAGAACAGCGTGCTTGTCACTTAAGATACACGGACAGAACAGCGTGTTTGTCTGTTAGATACACGGACAGAACAGCGTCCTTGTCACTTAGATACACGGACAGAACAACGTGTTTGTCTGTTAGATACACGGACAGAACAGCGTGCTTGCCTGTTAGATACACGGACAGAACAGCGTGCTTGTCTGTTAGATACACGGACAGAACAGCGTGCTTGACACTTAGATACACGGACAGAACAGCGTGTTTGTCTGTTAGATACACGGACAGAACAGCGTGCTTGTCTGTTAGATACACGGACAGAACAGCGTGCTTGTCTGTTAGATACACGGACAGAACAGCGTGTTTGTCTGTTAGATACACGGACAGAAAAGCCTGCTTGTCTGTTAGATACACGGACAGAACAGCGTGCTTGTCTGTTAGATACACGGACATAACAGCGTGCTTGTCTGTTAGATACACGGACATAACAGCGTGCTTGTCTGTTAGATACACGGACATAACAGTGTACTTGTCACTTAGATACACGGACAGAAAAACGTGCTTGTCACTTAGATACACATCGTGCTTGTCACTTAAACACACGGACAGAATATCGTGCTTGTCACTTAGATACACGGTCAGAACAGCCTGCTTGTCTGTAAGATACACGGACAGAACAGCGTGTTTGTCTGTTAGATACACGGACAGAACAGCGTGCTTGTCTGTTAGATACACGGACAGAACAGCGTGTTTGTCTGTTAGATACACGGACATAACAGTGTACTTGTCACTTAGATACACGGACAGAAAAACGTGCTTGTCACTTAGATACACAGCGAGCTTGTCACTTAGACACACGGACAGAATATCGTGCTTGTCACTTAGATACACGGTCAGAACAGCCTGCTTGTCTCTTAGATACACGGACAGAACAGCGTGATTGTCTGTTAGATACACGGACAGAACAGCGTGCTTGTCTGTTTGATACACGGACAGAACAGCGTGCTTGTCTGTTAGATACACGGACAGAACAGCGTGTTTGTCTGTTAGATACACGGACAGAACAACGTGCTTGTCTGTTAGATACACGGACAGAACAGCGTGTTTGTCTGTTAGATACACGGACAGAACAACGTGCTTGTCACTTAGATACACAGCGAGCTTGTCACTTAGACACACGGACAGAATATCGTGCTTGTCACTTAGATACACGGTCAGAACAGCCTGCTTGTCTATTAGATACACGGACAGAACAGCGTGTTTGTCTGTTAGATACACGGACAGAACAACGTGCTCGTCTGTTAGATACACGGACAGAACAGCGTGCTTGTCTGTTTGATACACGGACAGAACAGCGTGCTTGTCTGTTAGATACACGGACAGAACAGCGTGTTTGTCTGTTAGATACACGGACAGAACAACGTGCTTGTCTGTTAGATAACCGGACAGAACAGCGTGCTTGTCTGTTAGATACACGGACATAACAGCGTGCTTGTCTGTTAGATACACGGACAGAACATCGTGCTTGTCACTTAGATACACGGACAGAACATCGTGCTTGTCACTTAGATACACGGACAGAACAGCGTGCTTGTCACTTAGATACACGGACAGAACAGCGTGCTTGTCACTTAGTTAGATACACGGACAGAACAGCGTGCTTGTCACTTAATTAGATACACGGACAGAACAGCGTGCTTGTCACTTAATTAGATACACGGACAGAACGATACGAATCGCCACTGGCGATGTCGTATGTTTCTAATTTAGAGTTCGTTTACGGAAAATCACGAAGTGTTTAGCACTCGCAACTTTTGAAGTCTTTAGCCACATGCGCGCTGTGGATTTATGTAAAATGACGTCATTGCCTTCATCGCAATTTATCATGAGAAGGTCCTGTAACATCTACTGCCATCTGGCGGCCAGTTCGCACATTACCACATCTGTACACGCCATTATCGTCCATCAATAGCAGAATAGTCTTGCAGCCAATGTGGACCACTTTAAAGAGGCAATCAAGACGTAATTTGCGCAGTCACGTGATTTGTGCGCCGAGCGTTATGGGAAATGTTTAGATTCACATTGACACGCACTACCATGTATTATGGCAACACGGCCACCAGGTGTAGCGATTTGCCTTTACGAAACGGGAGGCAGGACGTAGCCCAGTGGTACGGCGCTCGCTCGATGTGCGGTCGGTCTGGGATCGATCCCCGTCGGTGGGCCCATTGGGCTATTTCTCGTTCCATCCAGTGCACCACGACTGGTATATCAAAGGTCGAAGTATGTACTACCCTGTCTGTGGGATGGTGCATGTAAAAGATCCCTTGCTGCTAATCGAAAAGAGTAGCCCATGACGTGGCGACAGCGGGTTTCCTCCCTCATTATCTGTGTGGTACTTAACCATATGTTTGACGCCATATAACCGTAAATAAAATGTGTTGAGTGCGTCATTAAAGAAACCTTTTTTTTTGTGGCTCGAGTGCCAGTCTGTTTGTAATGTTTCTTCTGACACGAGACAACGTGTCTTTTAATGACTAACAGACCAACTACAGAGGGAACGCCGGCGGCAAAAGTACATTTTAAACCGTTGAATTCAATTACTTTATGAGCATTGCATATATATTCGCATACGATGTATATACACATACTGGAAAGACGTACACGCTACTGGGATGGGTGGGAGATGGGAGGCACGTAACAAATTAGATGCAGTACACCCTACTGGGGACGGGACGGGAGGCAAACTAATCCACGTATACACAACTGGGAGGGGGTGAGGGAGACGGAAGACACGTAACAAACTCGATGCACGTATACGCTACTTGGGGGGAGGCTGGGGAGACGGGGGGGGGGGGGCGCGTAACAGACACACATTTTGCAACTTCTTAACGCAAATACTTCCAAAAGTTTGAGATATTCTAAACGCAAACTTAGCTCTGGAAGGCAGATCGACGCATGCATTTGGACTGCTTGTCAGTGTTCATCATGTTCAAATATTCATATCTATTTCACAAACACAACTTACATGTCTGCTTTGGCTAGACCACGCAGCAAGAAGCTGTAAAAACGTATGTTCAGTTTATGTTTATTGACCGGTACAACACGGAGGACTGAGTGGTATGACACGGAGAGAGACGTGTTTTATTTAACGACGCACTCAACACATTTTTATTTACGGTTATATGGTGTCAGACATATGGTTAAGGACCACACAGATATTGAGAGAGGAAACCCGCTGTCGCCACCTCATGGGCTACTCTCTCCGATTAGCAGCAAGGGATCTTTTATATGCACCATCCCACAGACAGGGTAGTACATACCACGGCCTTTGAGATACCAGTCGTGGTGCACTGGCTGGAACGAGAAATAGCCCAATGGGCCCACCAACGGGGATCGATCCCACATCGACCGCGCATCGAGCGAACACTGTACGACTGGGCTACATCCCGCCCGGTATGACACGGAGGACTGAGCGGTACAACACAAGAGGACTGGCTGGTATGACACGGTGGACAGGCTGGTATGATACGGAGGACAGGCTGGTATGATACGGAGGACTGACTTGTACAACACGGAGGACTGAGTGATACAACAGGGAGGACTGGCTGGTATGACACGGAGGACTGGCTGGTATGGTATGGGGGACAGGCTGGTATGACATGGCGGAGTGGCTGGTATTACACGGAGGACTGGCTGGTATGACACGGAGGACTGGCTGGTATGACATGGAGGACTGGCTGGTACGACACGGAGGACATGCTGGAATGACATGGAGGACAGGTTGGTATGACTCGGAGGACTGGCTGGTATGACACGGAGGACAGGTTGGTATGACTCGGAGGACTGGCTGGTATGACACGGAGGACAGGCTGGTATGGCACGGAGGACAGGCTGGTATGACATGGAGGACTGGCTGGTATGACACGGAGGACTGGCTGGTATGACACGGAGGACTGGCTGGTATGACACGGATGACTGACTGGTATGACATGGAGGACAGGCTGGTATGACACGGAGGACTGGCTGGTATGACACGGAGGACTGACTGGTATGACACGGAGGACTGGCTGGTATGACACGGAGGACATATAGAATACTATACGAGTTTTCGCTAGATATCATTTTTACGAAACGAGTGAACTTCCCAAGGTATCTGACCTCACTTTCGTTCGGTCAGATACCTTGGGAAGTTCACGAGTTTCGTAAAAATTATATCTAGCGAAAACGAGTGTGGTATTTTATTTATTACCTACCTTCAAACAATTGAATATTTGTCATAAAAAATAGAAATTCCTGCATTTCGAATATGTAAACATTTTACACTGTGGCGGAATGATATCACAAGACTGTGCACTATGGTATGTCCCAAAGATCGCCGCTTAACAAAATAGTTTGTTCTACTTCCGGGTTTTTTTTAATCCATATTTCGTTCCTAAACCAGTTTGCTACCTGTCTGGTCGTCCCAGTTTTACATATATACATGTATATTTTTATTACAGAAAAAAATGGCACAAATGGTGCGCGATATGGTTATGAAATATGTTTTAAATTACATGCATTTTAAAATTTGGTAGGCGTGTGTAGTTTATGTGTACGTTATTTTAGTTTTTTTGTTTCTTTGTTTGTTCTTTGTGGTGGAAGGGTTTGTGGTTGTTATTTTTGTTTTACCCCTGACAATTTGTGTATTGTGATTTAGAACAATTTAATTGCATTGACCAGACGTTGAACTCCCAGTATTCAGTGACGCATCATGTGGG
>NC_054712.1:40776925-40794425 GCF_016097555.1 Gigantopelta aegis | reverse complement strand
ATTAATTATCAGCTACTGGATGTCAAACATTTGGCAGGAAATTCCTGAAATCCTAGGTTAAAATCTGTGCTATCTGACACATTTTGAAGGAAAGGACAATTAAAATGCGAGAAAACGCAATGTTCCATGAGAGGAAAACTGCTGATCCTAGGAGATTTCCCACCCCTGATTTGGTAATTTTGACATTTTAGTATTAGACAGGAAACCCGCTACATTTTTTTTTTTCATTAGTAGCAAGGGATATTTTATATGTACCATCCTACAAACAGCACATGCCACGGCCTTTGATATACCAGTCGTGGTGCAATGGCTGGAACGAGTAATAGCTCAATAGGTCCTCCGACGGGGATCGATCCCAGACCGACCGCGCATCAAGCGAGCGCTTTACCACTGGGCTACATCCCGCCCCCTGTCCTGGTCAGATAGTCCGACATAGTTGAGGTGTGAGGATGGGGTGATTGGACATTCGTTGGATAGAAGAATGAAAATAGAGTTCAAACGAAAAATGAAACTCGACATTTTGATAGCTTCGTAATGGCCGACAGTGACGGTTTTTTGGTAACATAGATCAGAAATAGAAGCCGGCGTAAACTGAACGATGACATGTTGTTACAAACACGTAAGCTACATTATCTAGTATATATTCCAAATGGCGAAATGCTAAACACGCATTCGGCATTGCAATTTGATACGATATAGCGTATCACTTTTAACAAGTGTTGTAGTTAAATTATGTTTTGAAACAAATTTGTCATGAAAGTTATCAGAAGAAAAACATAAACGGTTTAATAGTTGATCTGATGAGGTTGCGAGCGCTGGGAGGAGGAATATGTGTGGCTTGAGAACACGGCTATCTACTGATTATCTCTCGTTCCCTGCTGGCGTTAATCGTCAATACGTATGCCGCGTCACTTCAGCGGGGTGATACAATCGGCGATGGTGAAACGTTGTATTTGAAAGTAAACGGTCTTAACGAGATTTCCATTAACAAACAGATCACTTCAGATAGACGGGGGTTGTACGTCGAAGTAATAATATACCTAGTTTACCTGTTAACTTAACTGAACCATCAATTGTGCTTATTTGGTTTCGGTGTGTCTTTCCATAGGCGTCGGAAGATGGCAGCAACTAGGGGGCTACTTATTAAATGCGAGTTCATATTGTGTATATTGTGCCCCCAGTTTTAGAACTGGGGCCACTGCCCCTTGCCCCCCCCCCCCCCCCCCCCCCCCCCCCCCCCCGTTTCCGACGCCTATGCTTCCTTCCTTCTTTCCTTTCCTCTCTTTCTTTTATCTTCTTGTTTTACGACATCCCTAACGCCCTGTTTAAAAACCAGCTGGTAACACAGGCGTATATAGCGGGATTTCTTGAGGCATATCTTTCAGTAATTGCAGGATTACTGCTTATCTTCCATTCATTTACTGTTAGGAATAAAAGAAACTTCGGTACGTATTAAATCAGTTACCTGTACATCGATATATGTTCTTATTGATTAAAAGCGACAATGGTCTTCAAAATCGCTTCTCTGCACAAGATAGAGTCAAAAGAACGTTTTAGGAATTTCCAGGAGGGCGGGATTTAGCTCAGTTGGTTGAGCGCTCGCCCGAGGTGCTTGCGTCGCAGGATCTAACCACCTCGGTGGATTTATTCGAATGACTGGGTTTTCTCTCGTTTCAACCATTGCACTACAACTTAATAGCCGTGATATGTGCTTTCCTTTCTGTGGTAAAGTGTATATAAAAGATCCCTTGCTGGATTAGGACAAATGTAGCGGGTTTCCTTTGATGACTACGAGACAGAATTACCAAATGTCTGACATCCAATAGCCGATGATTAATCAATCAATGTGCTCTAGTGATGTCGTTAAACAAAACAAATTTTAACTTCAATTGTCCTTTCTGCTCTTGGTTTTGGTCTCTCTATATATCACAACTTCTAGGACTCCTTAAGATCGCCGTATCATTCTGACACAGAAATTGTTTCATCGGGGTTATGGAAGTTTGTTTTGTTTAACGACACCACTAGAGCACATTGATTTATTAATCATCAGCTACTGGATGTCAAACATATGGTCATTTTGACACAGTCACTGATAAGAAACCCGCTACATTTTTCCATTAGTAGCAAGGGATCTTTTTTATGTACCATCCCACAGACAGGAAAGCACATACCACGGCCTTTGATATACCAGTGGTGGTGCACTGGCTGGAACGAGAAATAGCCCAATGAGCCCACCGAATGGGATCTATCCTAGACCGACCGCGCATCAGGTGTGCGCTTTACCACTGGACTACGTTCCGCCTCCGGGGTTATGGTGTCCAGGGACTCATGAGAGCATTCAAAATGTTTTATGGTGGACATTTTGGAGGCTATATCTATTAAATAAGATGCATCACTGACCAAAACAGTGGCTGATGTTATTCCATTCTTGAACTTGTGCATACGTTTTACAACTTTGGTGAAACTCTTGCATATTGTTTCATCGTTTTAGATGAAGGGACAGACTTGACTGCTATGGTGGCAGTACTCATGACGGGTGCTACCGGTGGGTCAGGATATGCTCTCCTTTTCACGAACACCAGTGACCTAATATGATAACTGGTTTTGACAGTGGTTCTTGAGTGCACGTCATGACAGCTGTACTTATTCTAATGAGTTCTGTCCTGTGCTAGTTTTGATTTCGTAAACTAGTCTGGGAATGGCAGTCCTCTTTACGGCTGTGCGTGAAGGACGCAATAGTCTGAAGAATGTATTATATAAACCACGCAAAACATTAAGGAATTGTAATAAAATGGCATTTAGTTGCAAATTTAACAATCGAAACAATTACCAGCACTTTTAAAACTACATGAAATCATTTTTGTTTGACAATCTTGATGACGTAAACTTTAGTATTGGTTGATATGCGTTATCCAATAAGACGGCGTTTTACACTGATATATTCTCAGTAGAAACTTTTCGTTATGAGGGATCACTGGGATAATAAAATAATATATGTAAAATAATGTACCCCATACATGTATATGTGTGTATGTGTATGTGTATGTGTATATGTGTGTGTGTGTATCTGTGTGTGTGCGTGCGTGTGTATGTGTGTGTGTGCGTGTGTGTATGTGTATGTGTATATGTGTGTGTGTGTGTGTATCTGTGTGTGTGCGTGCGTATGTATGTGTGTGTGTGCGTGTGTGTATGTATGTGTGCGTGCGTGTGTCTGTATCTGTGTGTGTATGTCTGTGCGTGTTTGCGTGTGTGTCTGTGTGTGTATGTATGTGTGTGTGCGTGCGTGTGTGTATATGTGCGTGCGTGCATTTGTATGTGTGTGTCTCTGTGTGTGTGTGTGTGTGTGTGTGTGTGTGTCAATGTATGTGGTTTTGTGTGCGTGTGTCTGTCTGTGTGTGTGTGCGTGTGTGTGTGTCTGTCTGTGTTTGTCTGCGTGTGTCTGTGTATGTGTGTGTGTGTGTCTGAGTGTGTGTCTGTGTGTGTGTGTGTGTGTGTGTGTGTGTGTGTGTGTGTGTGTCTGTGTGTGTGTCTGTGTCTGTGTATGTTTGTGTGTGCGTGTATGTATGCGTGTGTGTGAGTGTGAGCATGTTAGGCGTGTTATTTTTGTTGTTGATTCTATTCATATTTAAAAGAAAATAATTATTCATATATTTATATGTTACGTTTTACACTTCTAAATGTGATACAAACAAGATGAGAAATAGCTAATTGTGGCCATTTTGAATTGTGATGTCACCTGACTAATATTATACTACTATGCGTTACAACTATATAAGATCATCAGGTAACTTTTTCAACAAATATCATCCCTTGCTAGAACTTTTTGTATCACTAATTTTTGCTAGCTTCAGATTTTCAGAACATTATGAAGTTTGTGATTTCTTTGTCTGTATTCTAAAGGTTTTGTTTGTAGAACATTGTTTTCAACGTGTCGAAGTAAAGTTTGCATAAAATCGTTCTCCACTATGCTTGCAATTATAGAATCTGGGAATGAAATCGTTAACCGTGAGGGTAGGCCAACATATTCCTGAAAATGGTCGAGTACAAGTTCTATCAAATCAGAATACATGGCTGTTAACGTGTGTATATTTAACACGTATGTGCACATATAATTAAGTTGACATTAAATAAATGTCAGCTAGTAGTTTCTCATGTAAATGTTTATTCTGTTTAGTTGCATAATATAATCATGTAACATCCGTGATTTGGATGTTCTGTAGTATCATAATATTATGTATTTTGTACCGGCGTTTTATAAAATAAATATTGATTGATTGATTGATTGATTGATTATCAACACGTAGTTTAAAATTAATGACACTTAATACAGCACGGACGAAATAAACAAATAGGCAGTTATTATTCCCTGTCGCCGTCTCGAGTGACAGACGTACCACACGGTTACTTAATAACAAATCTCCCTCATCTGGAGAGTTACATAGTTGCTGCCCTTTGCCAGAACTAATGTATCTGCTGCAAATGACGTCTTGTGGAAATGCACCCTCACCTCCCCACTCCCGCATTCCAGCCACTGCGTGCACTCGATTAGTAACTAATGCCTACAGTGGTCTTATTAACAGCTCATCTGTAGACAATCTGCAATGTACAGTTAGACGGGGGAGTGGGGGGGGGGGGGGGGGGGTCAGTAGCGGATCTTAACCGGGTCGGTGAGACTTGGGAGGGAAACAATGCGTTTATATTTAAATTAAAGCAACATAAAATATTAATATTCTGTGCCCTTGCAAAAAGTCGTTTCGTACCACTGCAATGTTAGATGAGATATGGCAGCGGAAGTGCCATTCACAAAGTCATGTTTCCGTAGAAACGTGCACATGATGCAAACAACACAGATACACAAGATGCGTAAAAAAAGAAAGAGTTGCTTAGTTTAACGACACCACTAGAGCACATTGATTTATTAACCATCAGCTATTGGATGTCAAACATTTGGTTATTCTGACTTTATGTGCACTTTCCCACAGACAGGATAGCACATACCACGGCCTTTGATATACCAGTCGTGGTGCACTGGCTACATCCCTCCCCAAGAGATGCGTATTGTGACATACACCAGTGTACTGTGGTGCTATGCCAGATACACACGCTGCGTACACTGACAGACACCAGTGTACTGTGGTGCTATGACAGATATACAAGCTGCGTACACTGGCAGACACCAGTGTACTGTGGTGCTATGCCAGATATACAAGCTGCGTACACTGACGGACACCAGTGTACTGTGGTGCTATGACAGATACACAAGCTGCGTACAGTGACGTGTACCAGTGCACCGTGGTGCTATGCTGGCGATGCATGACCTTCTCGGTGCTCGCCCCAGGGACAAAGTTGGGGAGTGTTCGGCTGTGTGAGAGGTTGCTATGAATACTTGGAGTGGAGGAGTCACGAGGTTCACAATCTCAAGCACGTCAAGAGGCTCCGCCATCAATCCACTGTAACAGGCGGCCGGGCGTGAACGACCCGTCCACGGTCGTCTTCTCGGGGAGGGGCGCCTGCAGCGGTGCGGCTAACGAATACGGAGGAATGTAAGACGATTCGTCTGACATTCGTCAAGTTTTAGTACTCGTAAATTAATCCTATATCGCATTCGAGGGTCGATTGACACGATATCTAGAAGTCGAGTGTGTAGTAGTAGTAGTAGTAGTAGTAGTAACAGTAGTAGTAGTAGTAGTAGTAACAGTAGTAGCAGTAACAGTAGTAATAGTTGGAGCAGCAGCAGCAGCAGTAGTAGTAGTAGTAGTAGTAGTAGTAGTAGTAGTAACAGTAGTAGTAGTTGGAGCAGCAGCAGCAGCAGCAGCAGTAGTAGCAGTAGTAGTAGTAGTAGTAGTAGTAGTAGTAGTAGTAACAGTAGTAGTAGTAGTAGTTGGAGCAGCAGCAGCAGCAGTAGTAGTAACAGTAGTAGTAGTTGGAGCAGCAGCAGCAGCAGCAGCAGTAGTAGTAGTAGTAGTAATAGTAGTAGTAGTAACAGTAGTAGTAGTTGGAGCAGCAGCAGCAGCAGCAGTAGTAGTAGCAGTAGTAGTAGTAGTAGTAGTAGTAGTAGTAGTAGTAGTAGTAGAAGTAGTACCAGTAGTAGCAGTGGTAATAGCAGTAGCAGCAGCAATAGTAGTTGTTGTTGTAGTAGTAGGTTGAGGTTTATTTTATTTTATTTTTGCACTTTGAAGATATTCCATGAAATAATTTACCACCATTGCCACCTCCCACACACACTCCTGCAACCCTCGACATGCACGTTCCCACTATTGGTAGGTCTCATCAATTCGCAGTTTGGCGTCCATTCCGTATTCTCCTCCGTAAATCAAGAGGACTGGTCATCTTTGACTTGAAGACACAACCTCATTAAATAAATCAACCTCATTAAATATCTCGCCGGCAATCTCGACAAAATCTCCGCATCTAAAGAGCTGTTAGAACACGCGTTACGAACATGACGTCATTCACTGTGATAGACTGGTTTGCCTCTGGCTGACCAGCTTCTGTGGAGTATCAGTCGAGTGACGCCGCCGTCGCTTATCAGTGGCTATCAGTGGTCAGTTTAACAGCGCCGTGTGTGTTCTGGCCAATCCCTTGCGGCGTATCATCATTGTCAGTATTGCACGTGCTGATCATCTGTCAATCATTGGGCGGTACGTTTGATGTTGACCCCCTAAGGGGAGGGCTAATTTTTAACAGATTGAAACTCATATTCGCAAGAGGGTTAAGTAGGCAAGTTTGTCGAGGGATGCGGCTTATTTGGAGTGTAAGTGAATTTCAATAGGTTTCGCTTAATTTGGCCAGCACATTTTCAAACATATTTAATAAGCGCGATGTTCACTTGGTGTTTCTTTGTTACATACTAAACTTGTCATTTAGGAATCTACAATCTCTACTATAGATTCTAATCTGCGCGAAGATTGTTGTCATTGATTTACTTTAGAAAAGTGAAACGTTTTTCTTTTTCTATTAATGTTTTTGTTTTGTTTGGGGGTTTTTTTGTTGCTGTTGTTGTTGTTGTTTGTTTTGTTTTGTTTTTTGTTTTTTGTTTTTTGGGGGGGAGGAGGCGGTGAATGTGAATATATACTAGATCATAAGGAGCTGTCATTAGCATACGTAAAGCCGTATCTCTATGCGAGATGAGGTTTATACGCAGAACTTATAGGTAATTCCCGGATTCAACATTCACTCGATGCGCGGTCGGTGCGGGATCGATCCCCGTCGGTGGACCCATTGGGCTATTTCTCGTTCCATCCAGTGCACCACGACTGGTATATCAAAGGCCGTGGTATGTACTACTCTGTTTGTGGGATTGTGCATATAAAAGATCCTTTGCTGCTAATCAAAAAGAGTAGCCCATCAAGTGGCGACAGCGGGTTTCCTCCCTCAATATATGTGTGGCCCTATAACCATATGTCTGACGCCATATAACCGTAAATAAAATGTGTTGAGTGTGTCGTTAAATAAAACATTTCCTTCCTTCCGGATTCAACAGTATTAACCAGATCGTTAAAAGTATCTTCGTTCATATCAAAGCGATACATGTACTCCCACTAGAACGTCAAGTGGGACGTAATTAACACTTCAACGTCATATAATGACGTCATTGATTGGTACACTACAACCGGACCCGAACGTCAACCAAAACGAGATCAGTGATATAAATTAAAATTGATTATGGGTAATAAATATAATATTAAAATCACTACCATTTTGTATCATGCATCGTGAAACAATTTTAATTGTCACTCGCTAAAGCTTGTGTAAATTGAAAATCATTTAACTCGGGATTTAAACATGATACGAAATAGGATGTTGTTTAGTATCTTATAAATGTGTCATATGCAAAATGACCCCCAGGTTACGCACACTGACAGCGCGCACAAATTAAATTAATTAGAAATCAACCAAGTTCTGCTTGTTACTCTCCGGTCTGTCTGTCTGTCTGCTCCACATACACTTTTCCGGACATTATTTTCGCAATGACTGAAGATATTAAACTGAAAATTTGTTTATATCTTTATCATGTAATGTTACAAATCATGTTAAAGGGACATTCGTGAGTTGGTTGCGATTTTAAGATGTTATCGACTAACAGAGACTTTTTAACGATTGTAATTACATATCAAATATATTTTTCTGCATAAAATATTAGTGGCTGTATATTGAACGTGTTTCTGATCGTTCTAATATTTCTACTAAATTTAATTTAATTTTATTGCCTAAAATATGTTTTTTTCGTACGTACGAAATTATTGGAAAACAAAATTCAATTTGGGCTTCTTACAAATATTAAGACGACCAGAAATACATTGAATATACAGACACTGATATTCTAAAAAAATATATATATTCAGTAAGTTTAATCATAGAAATATTTTATTAGTCGGAAACATCTTACAATGCAGCAAACTCAGGAATGTCTCTTTAAACTTAGGAGTTACGAAAATGCATTGGTCCCGGTAGAGGACATGTAGTGCTTTAGCAGTATTATCAGACTGTTCATTTATGTTGCATTGTTGATAGTTCCACTTAACACGCATCATTAAATGCCTCACAGATCGACCAACCCTGAACTGCGAACATAGATCGTGTGCGTTAGTTTAGTGGGTTTTTTAAAGGGATATACCCTAGTTTTTAAACAATAAGGCATATTTGTTACTACTGTAGCCGTTTTTTGATAACTGAAATCATACTTTACTTAGATTTTATGGTTTAGATTATCAATGTCCGTACATTCGAAGTGTTTTTGGTCATCATGGTGTTTTAATATCACAAAATGCATTTCTTATATTTAAAAAAAAAACCCACGTGCATCTGAGAAGTAACAGTTATGGAGTCGAGTGTTAGTCTATTTTTAGAGGGTATTAAATGTTAAAGCCACATACTCATGTTTTATTCAGTTGTAACGTTATCCAAATGTGTTACAGGTTTGTAGATTAACTAAACTTACTGTTAAAGGCATATTGTCACAGATTACCGACCTATTTAATGACCTAACAAAGTATTACCTGAACAAAAGTTATTCGATTTGTCCCTAAATGTACTTTATTTAACCATCTTCATAACCGCCATACTCCATTTACTAATGATATTTTGTAAAAATAATTGAATTATGGCAATGGTCCATAATTCAAAAACTAAAATTGCCGAGAGGGTTGGCATGGATTTCACTCCATCATGTTTCAGTAAAGGTGATGCGATAGCTAGATTTGGTTTCCCACAATTAATTTAATTTGTATTTATTATCCATTTTTAGAGAAATAAGGTCCTTAAATCTGTGACAGTATGCCTTTAATTTTCACATGCTGAAACTAGGGTCTGTCCCTTTAATAGCAGGGAAACGAGAATTCTGTTGCATTTTGTTTTCATTAAAGATTCAGTATCAAAAGGTTGACTTCTATTGATTGTACAAATACGTCGAGAAAGAAAAAGAAAAGAAAATGTGTTTTATTTAACGACACCACTAGAGCACATTGATTTATTAATCATCGGCTATTGGATGTCAAACATATGGTCATTTTGACACAGTCATAGAAATGAAATCCGCTACATTTTTCCATTAATAGCAAGAGATCTTTTATATGCACCATCCCACAGACAGGATAACACATACCACGGCCTTTGATATACCAGTCGTAACGGTTTTGGAGTCACGGGTATTTCACCGTTTTAACGTCACAGGTTATTCAGATGTGTTACAAGTGTGTAAGTGAGCTACACGTAGTGTTCATTTCCACGGCTTGGAACTCGGCTCTGCGACTTGAAGACGGGCGTTGTCTGTTCGGGCGTCTGTCTGGAAAATCTCACAAATACATTACGCACACGAATTTGGAGGGGGGGAGGGGGGTGCTTTGATCTTACGGACCCCCTTCCAGGCTCAGTTAATGCGTATTAAATGGTCCGTGCTATTTTCTCTTTTTGTTGGCAAATACATTACCTGCAGACCGGCTACTCGCTTATTGCCATGTGTTTGTGATAAACACGCCAGCAGAGGGCGCAGTGTCTGGTACAACGTGTCGGTGGTTGCGTCGTCTCTGACCACGTCTATAGGGCGGGACGTAGCCCAGTTGTAAGGCGCTCGCTCGATGCGTTGTCTGTGTGGGATCGATCCCCGTCGGTGGGCCCATTGGGCTATTTCTCGCTCCAGCCAGTGCACCACGACTGGTATATCAAAGGCCGTGGTATGTACTACCATGTATGTGGGATCGTGCATATAATCGAAAAGAGTAGCCCATGAAGTGGCGACAGCGGGTTTCCTCTCTCAATATCTGTGTGGTCCTTAACCATATTATGTTTGACACCATATATCTGTAAATAAAATGTGTTGAGTGCGTCGTTAAATAAAACATTTCTTTCTTTCTTTCTGACCACGTCTTTACACGGCAACAACTGAGTGGTGCGCAACCTTTCATGAATAAAGTTATAAAGTTTGTTTTGTTTATCGACACCACTAGAGCACATTGATTCATTTATCATCGGCTGTTGGATGTCTAACATTGGGTAATTATGAAATATAGTCTTAGAGAGGAAACCCGCTACAATTTGTTCTATTAGTAGCAAGGGGATCGATCCTAGACCGACCGCGCGCATCTGCCAAGCGCTTTACCACTGGACTACGTCCAGCCCCTTAATGAATAAATGAAATGGTGTGGATATAGGTTTTCTTGCTAATACATAAACAATGTTTATTATATAACATTAGTGAAATATCTTAAAATATCAGTGAAATAAAGTGTTATTAGTCACTCAGTGACGATAACACATTTTAGAGTGAAAATTTCATTATTTCACTCTAAAATGTGTTATCGTCACTGTTAAAAGTGTTATTTTCACTCTAAGAAAGCCGGAACTATTTTGATGCTGGCATTTTAAAAATAAAGGTAAATTGCCAAAAGTTATATAATAAATAGAAAATTTCATTTCTCGTGAAGTGTGCAATCATATCACACTCGTCGCGCAAGCGCGACTCGTGAGATATGATTGCAAATTTCACTCGATGAGATATAAATCATATTTGACAAAAAACACAAAATATCCTTTATATATTGGATTGGGGTTCGAACAAAACCCCATACATATGCTACTGATGTTTTTTTATAATTAGTTGGAAAACACATGGCAGTACTTACCACTGTTTTAGATATACATCATATCACTTAGCACTGTCTTAATTATTAGTGTTCGGTCCAAATATTCGAATATTCGCTCGCTAATTTGGGGGTGTTTTAGATCGTACACCCGGGGAAATTCTTCTAAATGAGAAGAGTCGGAAACATAAGGCATGTCTCGAGTTTCATAATATTTAGAGTATTAAAACTGAAGGAAGGAAGGACATGTCACATTTTATTTACGGTTATATGGCGACAGATATCTGGTTAAGGACCACACTGATATTGAGAGAGGAAACCCGCTGTCGCCACTTCATGGGCTACTCTTTTCGATTAGCAGCAAGAGATCTTGTATATGCACCATCCCATAGACAGGATAGCAAATACCGGTCTTTGATGTACCAGTCGTGGTGCACAGACTGGAGCGAGAATAGCGCAATGGACCCACTGACGGGGAATCGATCCCAAACCGACTGCACATCAAGCGAGCGCTTTACCACTGCTCTACGTCCCGCCCACTATTAAAACTGAAGTAAATATGAGGGTGAAATGCTTAATGGGGTAAACCTTTTTAACAAAATAACTAAATATTTATTTTAACAAAATAACAAAATATTTATTTTAAGAAACGAAGTAAACATTCAGGTGAAATGAATATTGATGTAAACCTTTTTAACGAAATTAGTAAATGTTTTGGTGAAATGAATATTGGTGTAAACCGTTTTAACGAAATTAGTAAATGTTTTGGTGAAATGAATATTGGTGTAAACCTTTTTAACGAAATTAGTAAATGTTTTGGTGAAATGAATATTGGTGTAAACCTTTCTAACGAAATTAGTAAATGTTTTGGTGAAATGAATATTGGTGTAAACCGTTTTAACGAAATTAGTAAATGTTTTGGTGAAATGAATATTGGTTTAAACCGTTTTAATGAAATTAGTAAATGTTTTGGTGAAATGAATATTGGTGTAAACCTTTTCAACGAAATTAGTAAATGTTTTGGTGAAATGAATATTGGTGTAAACCATTTTAACAAAATTAGTAAACATTCATGTATATTGGAGTAACCCTTTTCCCCGAGCATTAGACCTTGACGTAGGTTGAAGGAGCGTGTATTGTGTTCGAGGTATGATGACGTCACAAACATGTCGCCACAGAAGCATAGGTCTTAGTACACAGTTTACTTCCGGGTGAGACTTCATTCACCACTATACGTAGTTCATAACTGTGACTTATGTTGTGGTTCACATATTCACTTCTAGGAATTGGGGAAGAATTTAAAAAATGTGTATGTTTAATGGTAAGCCTTCTGGATGTATTTTGCCCATATTATGTTGTAATATTGTGCATTGACTTTTTGATACATGGGTGTATAGCGGAAGAGCCAACAGGAGTGAATCGGTTAATGATCCACCTGTTCGGACCGGTACTACAGTCAGATGTGGTCATAAAGCAAAAAAAAAAGAGAAAAAAAAGAGACGGAAATGTTCTCAATTTTGAAGTGAAAATACATTTTTATATAATGTATGTTCGCAATGGTGTATGTTGTTAGTGCCAACGAAAGCCCGTTCTATCGGCAGTCTTCATTTAACGTTGGGCAATTTAACATGGATTTCAATAGCAGATGGCATCTGTGTAATGAGACCATAATTGTGTTCGAGGTGTGATGACGTCACAAACCTGTCGACACTGAAACATATTGTGTTCCAGGCCTGGACCCTGTTCCGGGAAGCTATCTTATCACTACTATCGCCGTAAATACATACCATCGCGACCTTAATTTTTGTCTACGATCGCCAACCCGTCCCACGATGCAGCGTAGCTTACTATCGTCGTAAATGACTGTGAAATTTTACAATAGGTTCGAGGCAGTTGTAAGCCACTAACGTAGATGTCAAATGGCAGCTAGATGATGATTTGATCACTAAGAAGGATACAACTTTATGTGTAAAAAATGGATCTAACAGGTGCGTTGCCAGCTTTTCAGAAGGGGGGTTCGAAAATAATTGAGGCTGCTAGGGGGTCCAAATGCTGCATTCTAGTGTATTTTGGAAGGAAATTTAAAGATATATGAGATGAGGAAAAATAATTTTTGATTTTTGCCTTTTTTTTTTTTTTTTAAATCATGTTTTCTCCAAAAAAGGAGGTGATCGTACGGACCCCCTGACCCCCTGACCCCCCCCCCCCCACCCCCTCCGGACGACGCCCTTGTCTAATATATACCAAATAACTTTTATGGAACTCGGCGTTCGATGAAAACATTCTAGGCCATACGACCTTCACACGAAAATACGGAAGATAACGCTCATGTCTTATGCATTCGGTAATTATTGCTTAGCAAATAAACTGACAAAGTTACTTAACTGATATCCGATACCAATGAATACATCCAAGATGTTCCGAAAAGTCTGTAACCAATTTATTATTTAACTAATTCGCACGTCTTCGCAAATAAGATTTTAATCATTAAACGGGCACTTACGACTACCGTAAGTTTGCTTTGTTGAACGGCTGTAAAGTTTACGGTGTCAGGTGTAAAACCCACCTTAAGTACTGCAATTAACCTTAGCTACAATTCTTTCGTGGAACGGGGCCCTGGTGCTTATAAAAAAAAACTTTAAGAGTCCAGACTCAAGACTCTAATAGAGTTTGAGAGGGTAATGTCATGGCAACGCCATACAAACTATATGCGTGTGATGTCATTAAAGATTGAGTCTGGGCCCTAAATGTTTTATAAGCACGCGCCCAGGTGTTATGGCGTCACAGACATGTCTCCACAGAAGCATATCGTATTGCAGGTGTGATCGCGTCACATATTAACGAAATACTACCCCCCCCCCCCCCCCTCACACACACACACACACACACGACGCCAGACGCTGCCAGCGCGTGTAGCAATGTGTGACACGTGCCCACCAGCTGGGAACGTCCTTTTATCTGGAAGAATTATGTAAAATGTCAGAAATGCAAACTTTGTCTTTCGGACGATACAGTGTGTATACTGTATACTTCCAATATGTTAAGGCGATACAGGTGTGTTGCGAGGGCTGTACTATTCTAATACACAGTCTAGTCAGTTCACCGTTTTGTTGTGTGGGGCTGTACTGTTCTAATACACAGTCTAGTCAGTTCACCCGTTTTGTTGTGTGGGGCTGTACTGTTCTAATACACAGTCTAGTCAGTTCACCGTTTCATTGTGTGGGGCTGTACTGTTCTAATACACAGTCTAGTCAGTTCACCGTTTCGTTGTGTGGGGCTGTACTGTTCTAATACACAGTCTAGTCAGTTCCCGTTTTTTTTGTGTGGGGCTGTACTGTTCTAATACACAGTCTAGTCAGTTCACCGTTTTCTTGTGCGGGGCTGTACTGTTCTAATAGACAGTCTAGTCAGTACACCGTTTTGTTGTGCGGGGCTGTACTGTTCTAATACACAGTCTAGTCAGTACACCGTTTTGTTGTGCGGTGCTGTACTGTTCTAATACACAGTCTAGTCAGTTCATCGTTTTGTTGTGCGGCGCTGTACTATTCTAATACATAGTCTAGTCAGTACACCGTTTTGTTATGTGGGGCTGTACTGTTCTAATACATAGTCTAGTCAGTACACCGTTTTGTTGTGCGGCGCTGTACTGTTCTAATACATAGTCTAGTCAGTACACCGTTTTGTTATGTGGGGCTGTACTATTCTAATACATAATCTAGTCAGCTCACCGTTTTCCTGTGTGAGGCTGTACTATTCTAATACATAGTCTAGTCGGTTCACCGTTTTCTTGTGTGGGGCTGTCCTAGAACAGTACAGCCCCACACAACAAAACGGTGAACTGACTAGACTATGTATTAGAACAGTACAGCCCCACACAACAAAACGGTGAGCTGACTAGACTATGTATTATAACAGTACAGCCCCACAAAAGAAAACGGTGAACTGACTAGACTATGTATTAGAACAGTACAGCCCCACACTATTCTAATACATAATACAAATTAGTGCATTTTTATACTTTGATTATAAAGCTACGGTTGTGTTTGCGGTGAAGCGTAGACGAACTTACTGCGTGGATTTCACAGTACTAATAGCAACACTACTGTGATAATGGGATATTGTCGAAAACACCATATTCCATGACGTAATGGGGAAATCTCACGGAACATTTACACGTGCTTTTCGTTTACCTTTTCTCGTCATGCATTCATCTCGGTAAGCAATAAAGCCCCCTTCCTTTGCCTGGCGTAATGCAAGCGGAATGAAGTTGTGGTTTGGCTTCTGTGTAAACACAGATACGATCATAATGCGATAAAATGGGAAATTAATTAAAGATTTTCCGCAAAGTTGCACTTCCTCTTTCAGATTTATTAACGGTAACCCAGGTAGACCTTTTGATTTACGTCCTCTGACAGCACGTATTCGTCCTGGACATAATCGCAGACGACTAGAGAAATTCCGCCGACAGGAGGAACATCAATATTATTTGTCTTTCATCAGGGTGGAATGTATTTTATTATATCACATTTAGTGAAATATCTTAAAATATCAGTGAAATAAAACTGTTATCAGTCACTCAGTGACGATAACACATTTTAGAGTGAACATTTTACTGTTTCACTCTAAAATGTGTTATCGTCACTGTAGAAAGTTTTATTTTCACTGTAAGAAAGCCGGAGCTATTTTGATGCTGGCATTTTAAAAATAAAGGTAAATTGCCAAAAAATATATAATAAATAGAACATTTCATGGTGGGGTTTTTTGGGTAAAATATGATTTATTTCTCATCAAGTGAAGTTTGAAATCATATCACACTCGCTCGGGCAATACAAAAATCCTGACACTCGTTTCGTAAAAATCAGTATGACACACAAGCTCGTATAATAATCTCTATGTCTTTCCTCAAGGTGGAATGTATTATCTACAGGTCAACAATACTACTTTGTCTTTCATCAGGGTGGCATGTATAATCTTCAGGTCACCAATATATAATTTACAGTGGCCACTTAAGACGAACATTTTAGCGACTTGGAATCCAGTTTAGGTGGCCGCTGTGTACGTTAGACAGGTGACTGCTTATTACGAGTGCATTAACATTAAAAGTTTTTGGTAGGGAACAAATAGCCGCGTACAGCTGGAGGCCGCTATTGACAGGTGGCCACTAGGACAGGTTTGCCTCTATTATTTGCTAATTTCGACAGCTTTGTTTGGATGTTGAATTTATTAATTATGAGAAAGTCTGCGTGAAACTAGTTAATCTCTTCAGTGCATCTTGAAACAAAACAGCCGCCACAGCGACTTAGGTGCTTCATTTCCCCCAATTCTGTTCAAAGCACCATTTAATAGACACATCGATTATTACATTCTGTATTGGTGAACAGTTTTTGAGAATGGGAACTTGGCACCTGCTTTGGTTGAACATTCAATTTTCCCGAGCACCACAGAAGTCGCGCGATTTTCAATTATTCTCAAACTCTTCACTTCCAGTGAGGAAAACTCGAACAATAAACACAACCTTCCTAACTAGACACACCGATTGTAGTGCTTATTTAACTTCGTTGTGCCATTCAACAATTAGATTACTGCGCATGAGCAATGACTCTGGCTTCCGGTGTGGTCTGTGCGCGTGCTGACTGAGATAATAAACGCAGGGAACATATGGACAAAGCGCCGGTTCGTGTGTACAGAGAACGTAAACACGTGTAGGAAGACGTAACGGATCGAATTAAACCACAGCTTACAGCCGGTGTCCGTATCTGGTGGCGCTTTTTATACGTAAAATATCATTTCATGTTGAAAGTGAAGCATTAAAATGTGGGGTTTTTTTTAGAGGCAAAACGTTTAAACTATTGGATAAGTAACGTGTAGAAGATTTTATGTGCGGTATTAATTTTATCATATTTCACAGCTTGTGTAAATTGATCAGCGCAAAGATATTTTCTACGTCAAACTAAATAGAAAAATATATATCTGTGATTTGTCTGTCCCATAACATCATATGCATGTATTTTATACCGGCTGTATTTGGGGCGTGCTTGTACAGTAATTACTGAGTGAGTGATTGATTGACTGATCGATTGATCGATCGACTGACTGACTGACTGACTGATTGATTGATTGATTGATTGATTGCTAGATTGATTGACTGACAAGTAATTCGGGTAAATTCGTAATCTATTTATTTATTCATTCGTTTGTCTTTTGTTTACATATTTATTACTATATGCTACATGAACGAAATATAGCTTAGTGGTTAAATTACCCAAGTAAGATCTATTCCTCCAGGATTCAGTGATCGAAACATAGTATATTGCATATAATATACAAAAGTATTCATTTTGATCTCCATATAAATGAAATGAAGGCACCTTTAACTTTCATATGGCACTGCTACATAATTGATGTATTAAATGTGTTGTGTT